>NC_134484.1:146686243-146998646 GCF_040206685.1 Ascaphus truei
AATAAGAGGAAGTTTGCATGTTCTAAACCAGGAAGTGCGACTCAACATTCTATCATTAAAACATGAAGTCAAATGTATTACGAAAACCTACATGAAAGGAACAATATCACTCAGTCATAGAAAAATGTTGGGTCACGGATTCATGCTTAAGAGACACACACTAATAAATAATACAAACTCCCCAGCCCTGTAGCTTTTGAATAAGAGGTCATTCAGCAACGGTGTTGAATGGAACAAAATGACTTTGCTACTGTACTAATGTCTCAACTGACAACACAAGAGTTTGTCAAATAAATCCAGAAAAAAGAATCTGCATGAGAAAGGAAACCCCTATCCCTGTTATCGCAATCTACAAAGTACATTTCTGAAGGAGCATGACATGCACAATTAAAGTGCAAGATCCAGGAACGGTTTACAGGCATATTCAACAAGAAAGAGTGGGGGGTTCCAACAGTTTATCATTGTAATGAAACATGGTGATACCATGTCCATCTCAGTAACATTTTCCAAAACGTACATGCGCATTCACATGAATAGTTGTTTTCACTCAATCATGTGTTAGTCACGTCACATAATACCTTCTCAAAAGACAATGTTTCAATCGCTAATGTATTCAAAGTTCCAATTTAATGGAACAAAAATAGTTCATAAATGTAATATTATAGTTTTGTTATTTATAAATCTTCCATGCGCTGGTAGGTAAACACACAAGGAGTACACGGCACTATCGTAGAAACCAAGATTTCCCATAACTGCCGTAATATACTTGACCATATCCCCAGTTTTCAAATCTCCTTGGGTTTCCCATAAAGCCAAGTATTTCTGAATATATTGACTCTATATGCGTATTTTCCACTACTTAATTTGCTGAGGGGCCCATTTCAAGCATGTACTGCTCTTTCAGAAGTACTGTACTTTCCAACATATTCTATGAGCACAAGCTCTCTAACTTCTTCCGATATTCCACCTCATTCACATCCCTCTTTCCTTTGATGTCCACCGACATTACTGAAAATGTACGTACACCCGAGTAATAACCTAAGAGGTTTCAGGTCCCTCACAGTGTGTCCAATGTGATAATGAAATTTGGTAGAAAGGCTCCTTCCTGGTGAGAAATTCTGTACAGTGTTACATTCCCTAAAAACCCAACATAACCTGTCATACAGATTAATAATAAAAAAAAAACAGTTTGAAAACTGGGACAGTACCAAGGATTTCCTTGTTATATACTTTAATGTCACACACACTTGCTCTGTCAGTATAAATCATTATAAAAATGATCTGTGACTTACATGTGGTTGCATTACATTTGACATTATCAAGCACGTATTGTTGCTTGACTGTCATTTTGTGTGTGCAAATGTCTGATTATTGATCATCATTTAAAAAGAGGAACAATCCAGTTGGCTGCTACTAGCTCACCTGCATTGTAATCCACTGGAAAAAATAAGCATTAGGCACCATGGATTATCAGGAAGATCTTATGTTGCAAAGATTGTACAACACTGGAGCTCTGCTTGTGAAATCTGTGGCTAAACCACAATTGTCTTGTAAACTTTCATTCTCCGCGTGCAGTAACATGCAGACAATAATACACCACATACATGTCACAACAAGATCATTCACACAAGCATTTGGATCCAAAAAATCGAAAACGCCGCACTTGAGTAAAAATTGGGAAATGTCAATAATGACATGGGTTATAGATGGAAGAAAGACTATTGTGTTTAATCAGCCTATAGACCTACAGTTGGCCCTGTTGGAAGAGCTTGATCATAAGAAAAAAAGCAACATTAGCTAGAGGGGAGATTTTCTCACATTTCACTCAAGGATATCATGTGGGTAATGCACCATTAATATTGCGATTGATTAAAAAAGTATGTCATCTAACAATCACTCCATACTCTCCATCAAGGAGAACAATAACTTACACAGAGACAACAATACAGCACAACTCAGTACAAATCACAAGACTTTGCAGGTGGAACAACGAACAACAAGTATATGGATAAAGAAACCCAAAGAGTTCTCTCATGGTCAGGAATTACAAAATAGAATAGTATTGGCTTATAGAATGTTTACCAGAAACATCATTTGAAGAAGCAGTGCGTGACGCCATAGTTAAAAGGCACAATTATAAATGACCACACCATCCAATGAAGCTTCCTCATGGTAGGGAATGGGTTGAGGTACCTCGCACCAAACACCTCATGGTAGGCATGGACCAAGGTTAGGCAAAAAGCAGAATTCACCAAGAGCCAATGAGGGCTAGCGCACGCTGATCCTGCATTAACTGCCATTGACTGCTGTAACTTGCTTTGGCGCTTAGTGAATCTACACTTAAGTCCTTTCAGACTACAAAGTGATAAGTTACCCTTCAATTAAGGCTTGTAAACAGGTCCTTAGTTAAGCGGTTATAAGACCCATCCATGAATCAAAGTTAATAGGAGCAAGAAATTAATGTTTAGTTTCATGTACTCTTACTGAACCCCATTACATGAATTAATCTGATGTTAGAATCAAAGACAATTCTAATCACAACCCCGTTTGTAGGGATTCCTCTCGAGTTGAGAGCACTCTTGGATAACATAGAGATAGAGGCAGTTAAGTGTTTAGCCCATGCCACGCTGAAGAAGCCTTCCTGTTTTCTAAACTGCTGAATAATGATGGTCTTTAGATTTCCTCTACAGAGGCCCTTATCTACCCTCTACAGTTTCTAAAACACTTTCCAACTCTTTCGAGCGTTATGCTTGCAGGGCCCTATACTACTAAAACTACAAGAAAGAGCAGAGCCACACCATTGTTAAAATTAAGAGGAAGGTGAGCTTGCTGGATTGGAGTGTAACTGGGATACCAGCTTGTGCCTTACACAATTCCTCACAAACTATGTTTTTATTTCAACCTGTTTTCAGGAATTGGAATAAATTTGGCAATTGGAGCTGATGAGCAAAAGCTAAGAAGGGATTTTGATTTTGACGAAGAGTAAACATGTCTTTGAAGCTGAAAACTTCATGCAGGTATTTTAAATTAAACTTCAATGATAGATGTGCTGACTTATTAATGAACATTTTAATTAAGTTACCATGCCCTGCTGATTTTATAGGACAAGAACCACAACTAGATTGCCAAACGTGCATTGTACACGTGGCTCAGCAATTAATCTGGATTCTTAAAACCTTACACAATCGGTTTTGTTCACAGATTCAGGTTTTGGAAAGGAATGCAATTCAGGTTTTTCCAGGAGACTTGACATTACTCCTCTACTACTTCCTGGAAAAACCACTGGAGGAAATGGGAAAGTTTCCATTTTTCTGACCATGACAGAAAGGAACCAGGGCACGTTTCTTAAATTCATTCACTTCCAACAAATGACCAGATGGAGCAGGTTTCACAACAACCACAATAATCACGCCAGGTGCTGCTTTTACCTGACCAGTCAAAACTGTGAGACATGCTAAGAGGCCGCATTACTGGAAATACAAAAATAATCTGTTAGGACAGGTATAGAAACAAAAACGTAAACACATCGAGACATTTCAGATCATATGGTGCTTTGTGGCAAAATCTGAAATGTGAATAGTGGCACAGACAACAGATAAGAATGACACTGTTTCACCAACTATATTGCACCTGCAAACAATGGTTATTGACTCTGCAATAACCCAACTATACCTCATCAACAGTCATAGATAGTGCAAACCAAAGAACAACAAAAACAGACAAATCACAAGGATATTTATATTTTTAAAAAGTGATAAAATGTTCCTGAGGAATTCCAGACGCCTAAATTACGCGCTAATTAGAAGATAATGGGTTTATATCCTGTACAGCTATAGGTCAGAAAACAATTTAGAGTGTGATACAATTTTTCTGTAGCCAACAAGCTAAAAAGAGAAATGTCGCACCTAAAATAATTTTTGCAGGTCCACTTGGTAATACTCTGGGTGAAATTTACCAAAGTACCACAAAGCCTTAAGGCACCTTATGCCTTAGTACCATTTAGTGAATCAGGGCCATTTTGTCTGATGTGCACATTTGTGAAGTTAATAGTTAAAACTGTACAAACACACGGTTTTAAAAACTTGAAATATAGTGCAAAAAAAACGTGGATATTGTCTCATCAAACCAAGCAACGGTACATATGTATAATATATGTATAATATATATATATATTTTACATTACTTTCAGGACAGAAAAAAATAACATGTACGCTGGTACTACTTTTAACGTGTTATTGTGTGATTTGAAATTCAAAATGGAATAGCGAGATGCAAAATTGTGTATTTTCGTGCCTTACCACACGATAAACTATGTAATAAAGTTGGCTATATCTGTATGTTTGACATTTCCTGTTCTTGAAGTCCCTCCATGACACCATCTAACACATGGGGAACGCTCTGCCACCCCCAGTTGAGTGTAGGACAATTACTGACCAGGTATAAAGGGAACACTCCCCTCTTCTCGTCTATATTCGAATAAAAAATATATATAGAAAAGCTTCCCAGGATGGGAAAAATGATGCTGCCATGGAGGAGCTTGAAGAGAAAAATCTCCCTTTCATCTACTTCCCTCGTGGCGGCATTTAACTTGTGGGCATGTAACCGACACGCAACAACAATATGGCGGTCCAACTTTGCGTCAGCTTTATTGTTGATATCCAATATGTAATAATTTGAAGGTATGATGGGGAGAGCATGTAGGAGCTCTTCATATTTCCTCTGCGGCAGCCCAAGCGGTTTCTGCCCAGGTAGTGACCGTGGCCCTGGGAGAGTGTAGTTTAAGTCAAGGACCTCAAGTCCTCTAGAACCTTAAGCTCAGCTGATGCATTCTGTAATCCATCGGGAAAGAGAAGAGACGGATGCTGCTGACCCTTTTTTCTCTGTCCAGAATTCAATATGAAAAGACAATATGGTTTTCTAAAAGAGTTGGTTCTAAAAGTAGCATTTTCACTGCTCTGACAACACCCAATTTTTTACATTTATTTTTTTAATATATTGAAAGGATTTGGGCAGAAGGAAGGCAGAATAAGTTCCTGATTAATACGAAACGTGGTTGACGACCTTTGGTCTGAATTGTGGAACGGTTCCAAGAATTATGCTATTCTGATAAAATGTGATGTCAGGCAGTTTTTGCATGACAGCGTCTACATTTCACCTACTTGCTTCGTCGATGTGAGTACCGCCAAAACGACAACATTCAAGGTTAGTCGATCCAAGGAAATATCTGTAATGGGTTTAAAGGTACTCTCTGTGAGCTTCCGGAACTAAAGACAGATCACCATGCTGGACAGATCTTGGCCTAATTTTCGTAATGGCTCCAACAAATTTAGACACGAGTCAATCCTTAACCAAAGGTATCTGCAATATAGAACCCAATGCCCAAACCTGTACTTTTATGGATGCTGGACTGAGCCCCTTGAAGTTTAAGGTTTCCTGGCCTGCATCGTATTGAACAGCTCCACATTCAAATGAAATAATGGACCTTGGCAGAGCAGATGTGGATCATTTGGAAGATGCAAAGAAGGTTCCTTCGCCAGGATCATCCAATAGGAAATCCAATGCCTTTTTGGTCAAAGCAGGATCAGGTAAAAGTGATATGATCACATGATTATATCATCTTCACTTCCTTCTGGATATGACGAATAGGCAGAAAGATGCAACATAGTGGGAAGCGCCATTGAAATGAAAATGCATCCTGTGCCAACGCTCGAGGATCCTCCCATTTTATGTATAAGATTAGAGACATCTGTATCTGAATCAGGTAAAATCAAAGTCAAAATCAATACAGGTTCTATGGATCCTACCACAGCGCCAGCTGATTGAGCACACAGCTAGGTGAAGGGGAGGCAGTGAACAGCAACAAGCATAAGCGGCTCCTCACCGATTTTCAACAAGAGGTACGGATGAGACCTGCGATCCCAGCTACAACGTAGGTGTAACATCTTTGTCCCTTTCTGACTGGCTCGGTAGGTCATTAGTATAACCTTTGATGTACTATTTTCTCCTCCAAACAAAGCGGTAATAGTATTGGATACCATTTTGTATTTACCCCGTTTTCTTGTTATACCCACTGTATTGAGATATACCAGAGACTCTTTTGTAGTGCTCTTCCTGGAGCTCAAACTCTGCTTTCTTTTCCACAATTTCATACAGCCGGAGCCACTACCTACACAAAAAGTGAGACGCCAGCATCTGAAATCTTGTTAAAAAACTACCTTAACGTCAAAATTCACATAGATCACATCTCCAGCGTGATTACATCATCCTGAAGCAAATCCATGCCTGGCTTACCAGCAACCCTACAACCAGACGGGGCCCACTTCCGGTCCACTGAACGCAATACGTTCCACTGCCAAAGAGTAAGTACCCCACCGCATGATTAGTAGAAGCCCAAAACGATACAAGGGAATAAAAACTGGCACAGCTCCGGTCCAATCTGAACAGTATCAGGTGGAAAAATTCCTCCTTCCTGGGCATCCAAAGAGGCGCACACATCCCCAAGGGTGCGGGATGCATTAGTCTTCCTGCACCTGGCATAGACATCCTGAAGGCAGCTTCCAAGAAAAAAAAACAAACCAGTACACAGAGAGCATAACAGCTCCTACACGAAGATTGGGCAGGATAGAGAATATTAACGAGAGGCGGGTGATGCTACCCTAATACCTGGCCAGTATTGTATGTCTTTATTTATATAGTGCCATTAATGTAGATAGCGCTTCACAGCTGTAATACACGTGATAATCATATAGATAACAAATAATATAAATAACACAAAGGAGAGAAGTGCTTCAAACATAACAGTAACATTTTGGAAAGGGAGTCCCTGCTCCGAAGAGCTTACAATCTAATTGGTTGGTAGGAAGGACGTATAGCGACAGGAGGAGGGCATTCTGGTAAGTGCATCTACAAGGGGCCAAGCTTTATGTATACGGTGTAACACTATCACCCATGGAGCTACTCATATGCTTCCTTAAGCAGGTGTGTTTTGAGTTGGGTCTTACAGGTGGATAGAGAGGGTGCTTGTCAGATGTTGAGAGGAAGGGCATTCCAGAGGTGTGGGGCAGTCAGGGAGAAAGGTTTAAGGCGGGAGAGGGCATTAGATACAAGGGGGGTGGAGAGAAGACAACCTTGAGCAGAACGCAAGAGTCAGGATGGTGTATAACGAGAAATTAGGGCTGAGCTGTAAGGAGGACAGAAGAGTGTAAAGCGTTAAAAGAGAGGAGGAGAATTGAGTGCGTGATACGTGATTTGATAGGAAGCCAGGACAGGAATTTCAGCAGGGGAGACGCCGAGACAGATTTAGGAAAGAGTAGAGTGATTCTGGCAGCAGCGTTTAGGGTAGATTGTAGGGGAGACAGGTGAGAGGCAGAAAGGACAGACTGCAGGAGGTTACAGTAGTCGAGACAGGAGAGAATGAGGGCCTGTGTCAGAGTTTCTGCAGTCAAGCAACAGAGGAACGGGCGTATCTTTGTAATACTGCGGAGGAAAAAATGACAGGTTTTAGATACGTTTTGAATGTGAGAGGAGAATGTGAGAGAGGAGTCGAGTGTGGCTCCTAGGCAGCGTGCTTGGGCTACTGGGTGTATGATAATACTTCCAACAGTAATGTGACAGGAGGTAGTAGGGCCAGGTTTGGGAGGAAGTATGATGAGCTCTGTTTTTGCCAACCAGGACGATTTAGCAGAGACATTCAGAAACTTTAGACTGTACAGCAGGTGTAAGGTCAGGGGTTGAAAAGTAAATGTGTGTCATCAGCATAGAGGTGATATTTGAACCCAAGAGATGTTATTAGGTAACTTGGACAGTGTGTGTAAAGAGAAAAGAGAAGATGTCCCAGGACAGAGCCCTGGGGTACCACCACAAAGAGATTGATTGAAGAAGAGGTGTTAGCAAAAGAGACACTGAAAGTATGATGGGAGAGGTAAGAGGAGGTCCAGGATAAATCTTTGTTACGAATACCAAGAGTATGGAGAATGTGAAGGAGAAGAGGGTGGTCACAGTATCAAACGCTGCACAGTGGTCAAGTAATATGAGCAGAGTGTAATGACCTCTGTCTTTGGCAGCATGGAGGTCATTTGTTATTTTAGTGAGGGCTGTTTCCGTGGAGTGAGCAGTGCGGAAGCCAGATTGTAGAGGGTCTAGGAGAGAATAGGTGTTGAGAAAATGGAGCAAGCAAGAAAATACAAGACGTTCAAGGAGTTTAGAGGCAAAGGGCAGGAGGGAGGCAGGTCGATAGTTAGAAAGACAGGTAGGGTCAAGCTTGCTGTTTTTGAGTAATGCTATAACTGTTGCATGTTTGAAGGAAGAGGAAAAGGTACCAAAGTAGAGGGAGGCGTTAAAAATGCCTGTGGGCATAGGTATTAAAGTAAGAGCAAGAGGTTTTAGGAGATGGGAGGGAATTTTTATTTATTTATAAAAATGCTTAACCAGGAAGTAATACATTGAGAGTTACCTCTCGTTTCCAAGTATGTCCTGGGCACAGAGTTATAAAAAATAAACATGGTTACATTAAAAACAGACGTTATACAGTAAAATCACGGACAGATAGAGTTGTAAAAATGGGTACAGGGGATAAAAGGCTTGTGAGTTTTAGATTGAAATAGAGCAGCTTTAACATCACTTTTACATCACCAGACATCAGCGAACGGCAGCAAACGGCTCACACCCTTTGGCTGCCCTTCAGCTGTGCCAAATGGGGCCAAGAGGACAGGTGGTAGAGGGAGAAGAGGAGATCAGCAACGACACATCCTCCTCTGTGACAGCGGAAAAAGAGTCAAGGAAGGCAGGAGGAGAGTGAGGAAGAGGTGTAGGATGGGAGGAGGATATAGAGGGGATGTCCTGACGTATGGATTCCACCTTTTCCTTGAAATAGTCGGCAATGTCCTGAGATGAGATGGAGGAAGAAGAACAGGCAGCAGAGGGTGGTATGAGTAGGGAGTCAAAGACAGAGAAGAGTCCCTCAGCAAGATGAAGCCGTTGAAGCAGTCAGTTATGAAACAATGTCCATTTTACCAAGTGTCATTGATTTAGTAATGTTCAAGGGAAGGACTAGCAGAGCTACTACATAACACACCTTCAGGGCCTGATAGACACCATAAGGCCCATAACACTTCAATGGTTCAGAAGGTGTCTTATGGCTGGCACCTTATGCCAAGACCTCTAAAATTAAGCCACGGTGCAGAATTCGTGTGAGGGCTTAAAGGAAAAACAGCTACTTTGATATGAAGGCTAGATACAGTACTACTAGCGTCTGGACCTAAGCTATCCAACAGCGTGACAGAACACGAACGTGCAATCATCTTAGGTTTTATTATAGAAGACAATAGAAACCAATCTATAAATGTGTGCCACCTTAGGCCAGGGGTGGCCAACTCCTGTCTTCCAGGGTCACCAACAGGTCAGGTTTTCAAGATATTCCTGCATCAGCACAGGTGGCTCAGTCAATGACCGAGCCCCTGATTGAGCCACCTGTGATGAAGCAGGGATATCTTGAAAACCTGACCTCTTGGTGGCCTTTGAGGACTTGAGTTGGCCTGCGACAGGGGTGGCCACTACCAACACCAAATAAATCTGGACATTAGTGAATACATATTGGCAGCTGAAGCGGTTAACGTGCATTAAAATGTGTGCATGGGGGAGAAAGAGCCCTTTGTCATAGTCTGTGTGAATTCCTTTTAAATAGAACATGTCAGACAAGGATGCAGAGCTACACCTGAAAGTGTGAAAGTTTCATGTCTAGAACTCTGCACGGTGCAACCGTTTGCTCACCTAGCCTGCTACGCCTGATCTCGTCTGGGGAGACAGGCCGCAGCTTCCTTTCTGCTTTGATTTCCTCCAGGATCCTCTCGTGCAGGCTGCGTGGCCGCTGCGGGGTGGGCTTCAACTTCCGTGCAGCCACCTGCAAGCAAGAGGCAATAGGGGTCACTTCAGCCGTGTTGTGGAAAAATCAAGGGAAGAGTTTTGATGGCGGGAGTCCCTCGTTTTTCTGTGTGCGCTACCCCTCTTGCTTCAACATGAGGGGCCTCTTGTGCATAGTTGAAAAAGGGGGACACAGATTGGCCAAGAAGATGGAGTGAAGGTTGAGAGAGAACTATGTAGGACAGGGCTGGGGTCCTCCAGGGCCACTTTTTCAGGATATCCCTGCTTCAGCACAGGTGGTGCAGTCTTCGACTGAGCCACCTGTGCTGAAGCAGGGATATCCTGAAAACCTGACATGCTTGTGGCCCATGAGGACTGGAATTGCCCACCCCTGATGTAGGAGAAGCCTATAAAAAGGAACAGAAGGGGGGTGGACGTTAAAGCGAACCCAGGGCGGGTGTGAAAACCACCAGTGACTATGTCAAAGATGAGGCTAATCACACCGGGCTTTAATGTTTCCTGGAAGTGAGGCACAATCTAATCACACAAGAGAAAAGTGGCATGAAAACCACATCCGCTTACTACAGATCTAAGGTGGTATTTAAAAAGAAAAAAAAAAACAACTAAATAAACACAAAATCCGTATACTTCAAATCAAAACAGAGATTATTATTTATACGCCAACTGAAGAAAGAAATGATTGCAAAAGTGGTTTTAAATCCTTCACTATCCGGGCCTGTGCCACAAATCTGCATGAATAATCTGCTGTGATAAGATGGTGTCCAAGAACAGCAGTATGGACGCCCGCAACGCATTTATGCATTTTTCTGCTACAAACATTGAGTTAATCAAGGCAGCCGAGCACAAAGCAGCGAGTACATGATTACTGCTAAGCAGAGATGGTACAGTACATACAGGATTTAGTGGTGGCCTGGATCGTATGAAATCCAGGATTTTCTCATGAGCACTCTTCTCTAATCTCGCCGGCATGTCACCACGAGCCTGCAGGGCACAAAAAAAAAAACCATAGATCACCGTTTCTTAATTTGACATAAAATTAAGATCAGAACATTTTTTTTTTCAACTGCTAATCTATGTTTTACAGCACCTTTGGAAACTCAAGGTCCACTACAGAAAAGGTTCAGTAAAGAAAATAACATTAAAAATAATTAACATTTAGTGAGGGGTTTAATAGTTTATCCAAACTTGATTGCTATGCAAAACGTTTACATTCTACAAAACAGATTGACTGCAATGTATGACAATGTTTTATATAGCAGTAAAGCACCAGTTAACATCATCAAGCACAGAATCTTTAACATGCTGCTGAGCCTGCATTGCTGCCACTCTGTTAACATGAAGCTTATTGTGAATGGCATTGTGCTGCCACCTACAATAGGAGGGCTGTGGTTCAAGAATTCGCAACTTGCATATCAGTAACAAAAGCGACTATATTCTAAATGAGATTAAAATCTAAGAAATATCTCTCTTCCCATCTCCCCCCTCTCTCTTCCACTGTCTCCCCCTCTCTCTCTCTTCCCCTGTCTCCCCCCTCTCTCTCTCTTCCCGTCTCCCCCCTCTCTGTTTGTCCCCCGTTCCCATCAATCCAGCTCCCCCCCCCTTTCCAGCTCTGTTCCCCCCTCCTTTACAGCTTCATGCAGTGTGTGTGTGTGTGTGGTACCTGGCTGCTGGCGCTCCCGGCGGTAGTATGTGAGGCGGTGGCGGCGTGTTAGAGGCGTCGGTTACTCGGCGGGAGGCGGCGTGTCGAGAGGTGAGGTGGAGGAGGGGGGCGTTTGAGGTGAGGCTGTGGCGCCAAAGAGCGGGCGCCGCTGGCCGTGGGTAGCGGTGCAGAGGCTGAGGTTTGCTGTGGGTGTGGGGGGGGGGGGAGGGAGGGGGAGAATGTGGGGAGAGGTGAGGCGGCGGCGGCACCGAGGAGCGGGCAGCGTTGGTAGCTGTGTCGGTGGCGGGTGAGTGTGACTAATGAGGCGTGCGGGGCGGGGCTGGTCCACGGACCAATCTGATTGGCCAGAGGGTGAGTGACAGACCAACTGACCAATCAGATTGGCCTTTGGGACAGTACATACGTTTAAAAAAAATAAATATATATATATATATATATATATATGTGTGTAAATCTGTTTTGTAGAATGTATATATATATATATATATATATATAAAAAATTGCCCATACCTCAGAAGACACTAAACAATACTATAAAGAGTGGCTTGCATGTCCCACACATTCACAGTCTAAGATTTACAATCTATAATCAACATGCTAGATGTCAGAATGTTCTTTTACTGCCACTTTTTATGCCCCAACCATGACTATATACCCAATCGACACAATCTAACAATTACTCCAGTAATTAGAGTGAATATTAGGCCAAAGGCCTGACTTACCATTACTTTCCTTAAGGTATAGCGCTTGGAACGAATATCGTCCATGAGCATCTCGTACGGCGTCAGCTGATACTCTATGGGTAGCAAGTTGTACTGACGTTCTTGCACCTTCTTCAGCTTAACACCATCCCTTAGATCTCGCATGACCTGCACCCAGAACCGAGCCTGAGGGGACATGTCCATACAGTACTTCATTCACACCGCTCTCAGAACATGATGTCATACAATGCAGCGCTCCGGAACACACAATCCTTGTATCCAAGGAAAGGTATCAACATATACGTTGCTTCTGGTACCTTCTGAACTGACTAACAAAGGTAAAACTATGTAAAAAGCAATCCTTAAATTAGCCTTAGCAGTTCGTTGAAAATTACAAAACATATACAATATAACTTGGACATAAAAACTGTTAAACTACTGTACTCCTTTTTCCCATGCACATGGTTTTTTTTTTTAACCAATATTGCTCACCCTGGTCTTGATAGAGGTACAAGTTTGTTCAAAAGTATTGAAAATGTAAAATTTTAGTCAATTTAAAAAAAAAAAAAAGGCAACACAAACAGATTTGTTAATTTATTTCCTATACCAATTTAATTGGGCTAAAATATACTAGATGATAATGTCCAACACGAGCATACTTATGTGAAAAGGAGATGCATTTCTTAATAATTTATTCATATTACTCTCATTTTCTCAGTATGCTTGTAAAAGGCACAACATTTAAAAAAAGAGCATGGATATTATTTCAAGGTTAATTTTGAAGGGCGTATCATCAATAAGGTTTGCATTTACTCTCGTGCTTTTTATTTATTGTTGGCACCAGCCAGCACTATTAAATGAACAAAAAATGTAAACGTTTATTTGACCAAATGTGATGGCTTGTTGTCCTTATTTTAGCCGATTACCTAATGTTCCTAACAGAGCAGAGAAGCCTAAACAGGAGTCATTTGAGTAGAGGCAAAGAAACTATTTGGACAAGATCAAAACAGATTGTGCCAATAATGTGTATTCTTCCACTTTCCTACATAGTGTAGTTCTGTCCAGCAAATACAAATGTGGTGGGGGTCCATGTTATCCACATTGTCGGGGCGCAATCTTATAATTCTCAATATTGCCTATCCCATATAGAGTGGCAGAACGTGTAGAGTGAAGGAGTGTGAGTGCATTTTTAATTGAGTGTGATTGTGCATTGAATGGGAGCCAGGCATGAAGTACTGAAAACATTACTAAACTAAGGAAAAATCAATACATTTGTGTTAGAAATGACTTATGAATTTCGTCAGCGTCCTCACGTTTCTAGCGATCGGAAGTCCCAGGCAGCCATATTCATTTACCAAGTGAATGGTACTCAAAAGCTAGAGCCAAGGTCATATTTTAGGGTAACAAGAGACTTACCCAGTCTGCGTTTTTCAAATCGTCTAGGTCGGAGTTGGGCCCGTCAGTGGTGGTCCTTTCCATTTCTTGAATCTTCTTTAAGCTCTACAACACAAAACGTTGGTTAGTGCATATGCAGTGTAACGAGTCTACCACTGTTAAAATAACAACTTTCCATATGAATTTGGATATTTGTTTTACCAACAGCTCAGCTTGTTTAGCTACTTACCACCGGAGGCTGTTTGTCCATGGGGTTTGTTATCAGAACAATGTGTAAGCGTTTTTCCTCAAATGCCACCATTTGAACCCATTAACTGCACAGACAGTTTCTCCACATGTAGCCAAGGGAATTTTAAGCGTATTGCAATCACATTTTCAAACAATGATTCGTGTGTCAATTTTGTAGTAAGGAACACCCCACACATTTTTTTTTTAAAGTGCAAGTTACACTTTCATTTGGAATTGGCCCCAAATGCTTATTACACGTTTGACTTTAGCCATCTCAATAACAGTATCTCATCTCATCTCATTTTCTCTCTCTCACTTCTCCCCTTCTCCACCTCCATCTACCCCTTGTTTCTGCAGAGACCTGCGCTCTATTAACTAACCAGCTTTTGTTTCCACTTTACGCTCCTCTCACGCCTCTCAGCCCTGCTCCATACCCTGACAACCTGATCAAGAACTACAACCTTGCCCTATCCTCCTCTCTTGATCTACATGCCCCGCTTTCTCTAAGCCGTTCTCGCCATTCTAACCCCAGACCCTGGCTAAACTCTCACACATGCATGCTGCGTTCCTGCACTCGTTCCTCTGAACGCCTCTGGAGGAAATCTCACACTCTCGCAGACTTCCTTCACAACAAATTTATGCTATCCTGTTTCAACTCTGCCCTCTCTCAGGCTAAACAAACCTACTTTTCTTCACTAATCAACAAGTCTAACCCCCGACTCTTCTCTGTCTTTGACTCCCTACTAAGACCACCCTCAGCTGTCTCTGCTTCCTCGTCCATCTCACCTCAGGACTTTGCTGCCTATTTCAAGGAAAAGGTGGAATCCATACATCAGGTCATCCCCTCTGTTTCCTCCTCCAATCCTACACCTCTTAATTACTCACCTCCTGCCTTCCTTGACTCTTTTTCCGTCACAGGGAAGGATGTGGCAATGGTACTCTCCTCTTCTCCCTCTACCACTTTCCCTCTTGACCCCATTCCCGCCCATCTCCTAAAACCTCTTGCTCCTACTATAATCCCTATGCTCACACACATTTTTAATTCCTCCCTCTACTCTGGTACCTTTCCTTCCTCGCTCGACTCCTATCTCACTTTTTCCTCTCACATTCAAAACATATCTAAAACCTGTCACTTTTTTCTCCGCAATATCACAAAGATACGCCCTTTCCTCTGTTGCTCGACTGCTAAAACTGACACAGGCCCTCATTCTCTCCCGTCTCGATTACTGCAACCTCCTGCTGTCTGGCCTTCCTGCCTCTCACCTGTCTCCCCTACAATCTATCCTAAACGCTGCTGCCAGAATCACTCTACTCTTTCCTAAATCTGTCTCAGCGTCTCCCCTCCTGAAATCCCTCTCCTGGCTTCCTATCAAATCCTGTATCACACATTAAATTCTCCTCCTCACTTTTAAAGCTTTACACTCTTCTGCCCCTCCTTACATCTCAGCCCTAATTTCTTGCTATACACCATCCTGACTCTTGCATTCCGCTCTACCCCCTTTGTATCTAAAGCCCTCTCCCGCCTTAAACCTTTTTCACTGACAGCCCCACACCTCTGGAATACCCTTCCCCTCTATACCCGACTAGCACCCTCTCTATCCACCTTTAAGACCCAACTGCTTTACGAAGCATATGAGTAGCTCGATGGCTAACACTATACACCTGATACATAAAGCTTGGTCCCTTGCAGACGCACTTACCAGTATGCCATCCTACTGTATCTGTATGTTCCTCCTACCTACCAATTAGATTGTAAGCTCTTCGGAGCAGGGACTCCTTTTCCTAAATGTTACTTTTATGTCTGAAGCACTTATTCCCATGATCTGTTATTTGTATTATTTGTTATTTATATGATTGTCACGTGTATTACTGCTGTGAAGCGCTATGTACATTAATGGCACTATATAAATAAAGACATACATACATATATAGGTATTGCAGCAACATTTTGTTTAAGCTGCCCATATAATACATGGACCACTTGATTCATTTTGATAAGAAAGGGTAATAGCACTTCTTGGCACTCTTGCTGCTGTGAAAGCCAGATACTCAGCAACTCATCTCAATAAAAAAACAACAACACAACACTGAAGTCTGTGAAGTTTTAGCACACTGTATATTGTGTGTACTACTGTACCACTAATATTACAGCTGTTTGAACTTCCACAACATTGAGGTTAATATGTTGTGAAATTTGATGGTGAATCAATGAGTCCCCTCATTAGTATGGGAATGAGTGCACAATGGATAAAAGGAAATGCATGCATCAGTTTATTGCACGGCGTCTCGACAAACTACATACAGAAATATGTTGACAATTAAATATGTTGGCATAATCATGAATAGAACAAGTTGGACTTTGTGATAACAAAATATCTGAGCTGGCCAATGTTTTAAAGAAGCTGTACATGTTTTTGGCGACAAATGACAGGGAGCATTGTACAACGATGCAGACTATCTGTGGTATGTAGTATTGCAGGTTCACCATCTTGGGTAGAAGTTAGAGCTGAGTTAGTGTGTTGCCTGTCTCCACTCACCTCCCATAAACAGGTAGGGTTAGAAAATAAATAAAACAAAAAAAATCACACAATCTTCAACAGTATTAAGCAACTTATTAAATAGGGAAACAGACATTAACTATTTTCATTTGAAAAAAAAATTTCTCCATAAGTAATATTAAAAATTAAAAATATTAAAAATAATACATTGGAGTTTTTTGTAGTATTAACATTCATTACAAGATAAATATGTTTTTAAACATGCAACAAAAAATATAATTTAACACCCCACTGACTCCTATCCCTGATCATAGATAAAGGTGAGGAGGGGATAAAGAGGAAAGGGCCATACAGTATACAGCGATCCTTCGAGGAAAGATGGATGCCGCTCTCCTCTAGGGATTGAGGGGAGTCCAGCACTAGTCTATATTGGCAGATCTGCTTTCTTTAAAAGCTGCTGTGTCTGATATTCTACTCACCAACTGTTTCATAAACATCAACGACTCCCACAATTGACCGACCGTAAAACAGGAACAGAAATTGCTCAAAATCAACGTATTTTTTATAATCAAGATCTCACCATATCGTGTATTGCTCAACTCTACCCACGGGCATGTTCTTCCTTAACTAGAGATCTCTCTGCTGGTAAATGCAAGCGGTTAGACGACATTACGGACAAATAGTAGTGTCAATATTTATAAAGGATTTCCATATTTCTTGGCTCTCTTTATGAACAAGAGGTTTAAGACTCCTAAAGTGCTCACAGGTGGAGTTTTGCTTGAAATGGTGAGACATTTCCCAATCCTTACAGAATTTGTCCTAAACATAAGAACTCGATGCTACTTAATATCTGGAGTGAAAGAGCAGGAAAGATGTACTGTACAGAAAAAGCAATGTAAAGAAATAAGCCACAAGCCATATCTGCGCCATTCAGTTTGGACACGCTTTCATTCTCCAATGAGTTATAAAAATCACAACACACATCATCTGCACATACTGAATTGTGAGGTAAACAAATGAAAACCGATTTATAACAGGAGTATATGATTTTGAAATTCAGAATTAAGTGAAGTAACAAACTGGAAACTTTCCTCTTTATTTTTTTTTTACATTTTTAACAGAAGCAGATAGTGTAATTTATATACCTTCTTAAGCCCGGGGCCACGGTGCCTTCGCCCGCGCGGAGGCTGGTCAGTGAGCGGGCGCTTGCCTGGCCATGGTGGACAGGCCGTGAGGCGTCACGGAGCTGGTTCGCCCTCATTGGAAGAACCGTTCACGTGACCGCCTGTCACTCTGCTGTACCATGACCCCAGCCTTACTTTTATAGAAAAATGTTACACCTACAGTATAGCTACAATTAGGCAGACATAATACTTCGTCACCATTTCCTAACACAAACTATATTGCAGCACGTCGACGCTTTCAGTGACTTTGGTGAGATTTTCAGATTGTGCCAATTCTCTCCAGTGAAACATGTTTGTTTTGTAATACTCAGCATGTTCTCAGCTTGATTGTCCTTTTAAGTCACTCTAATTGTCTCCTTATATACAGTTGTTCTGAAGTTGGCATTTTCTCCACAAATAAAGGCGCTTTTTCTTGGAAGACTGATTAGGCATTTCTAACACTGAGTGCCCTTTCAAAGTATGCACGCTAAATGCTAATGTATGAACGGGGTTTTTCTTTTGTAAGCCAAATGAAAAGAGGCAGCCAAGGAAACCTCCTGCTTGAAGAATAAACAGCAAATCAACAAGAGACTTGTCAACTCGCTGTTTATACACAAGCGATTACATCAAGGAATTGGCTGTCACACCAACTTGTTACTTTTTTCTGAATTTCCAACATTTCTAAAAAGGTACTTCTATTTAAGGTTCAGAAATGTTTAAAAGAAACTAAAACCTTAGTAATTTTTCCCACAGTAAAGGCAAATATTTTTGTAGTGAACAAATGAAAGGACAGACCAGTCAGCTGGAAGTTACTGCCACCTTGAGCTGTCTGCGGCCTACAAACAAGGCCTGCTTTTGCTGCCAATGGGCAGAGTACCCCATTACAAAACCACCATCCTTGCTTGCAGCGTATTTCACCCTCTCAGGAAAATGGGCAAAGACAAAGGGCACTGTGTAGATATACCAACATTGTCATGCTTCTCTGGGCTTTTTGTCTTCCCGACAGTCGCACGCTGCAACGCCAAATAAAATGCTGTATTTCAGGGAAGAGAAATGGCGAGTATCCCGAGGCAGGGAATGAAAGGGCTAAAAATGGATACAGCTTTATGCCACTGCATGAGTTTTGTGATGCTCTGGCATCTGCAGCCGGGGACTAGTTGCATGGCAACCTTAAAAACAAACAAACAAACAAACAAACAAAAAAAACCTTGGCATGCTTTAATGTGGATCAAAGAATAAAAAAATAAGCATTCAGCCTTACAAAAGATCAGGTGCCCAGGGAGATGTTATTTTACCAGGCAACTAAAACGTGTGGACATGTGTTTACTAAAACACGCACGCGCACACGCACGCGCGCACACTATATATCTCTATATAGAATGCACACAGCGCTGCACATAACATTTACAGGCCCAGTTCTTGTCCTGGCAAGGTCACAATCTATATTTGGTGCCTGAGGCACAGGGATTTGAACCGAGCTCCCCTGTTTCAAAGTCATGATCATTGTTTTCAGAGCCTGTGCTCACGGAGTCACTCCCTCAGCCGCATGTGTAACTTTGTTCCCAGCAGGCACTTAAGAATTGGAATCTTATTTGCAAGACTTCTTTAAATATTGAAGGTGTAGCTAGCCATGGCTGGGTGTGGCTACTATTGTACCCTGTACTGACATATTAGTCCTGGTAACAGCAGGCAGTGTTGGGATCAATCATGGGTTTTCCCCACTCAGGCTGTACCCTTGAGTGACAGGGGAGGAGGTGGGATTAGGTCTGAGGTTGCCCAATCCTGGGTCCAGAGCTGGTACCCTCCCCCTGCTGTGCGCTTAAGGGGGTTGCATCCTAAATTATAGTTAGTTGGTCTCTACCACTGAGAGAGACCAGATATCACACCCAGGCTGCAGTGCACTGGCAGGCCCAGGTTACTTCCCTTTGGGTAAGTGAGTGATTACTTATACCCCTTGTCCTGCGAGAGGATCAGGGAAGAGCTAGGACTGCTACAGGGGCCCCTGACCCGTAGTGGAGGTCCAGGGACCATCTGAAGTTTGAGACCAGAGCTGTGACTGCCTGGGGCAGAGCTGCCTACCGACTGTGCTGTGTATAGAGAGAATAAACCGGTTTCTGTTTCATATACCTCCTGCCTGGTGTTTAATCTTTCTGGGGTTGGGGGGCAGAGGAAACCATTCTACTATGGGAGATTACCTTCAGACATCTAGAGCCTACAGCAGATAGAGGCGCTGAGTACCAAGGAGTAAATGTCAGATATGTACCCCAGAAGTCTGTTTTGCAGTCCCCACTACCATCGGCAGACACCTCAGCATTCTGTGAGCCAAAAGGTAGCATGCACCATGCACCTGGTAACAGGGGAATCTCCCATTGGGTGGGGGAACAACCGTTACAAAGGCATAAAAAAAAGAGTCCCAGCACAATTTGGACAAACCAAAGTTCTTCTACTCGCATTATGCTGCTTGATATTCAGTGGATATGAATTACAGACACTTACTGTACACCCTGAATAATCCTCGTTAACAGGTGATAACTATCAGGGTTCATTGTTAAGTGACAGGATTCGGTGTTCTGTGAGTGGATCTGGAAAGAAACTAGACTCGGTCTAATATAAATATTTTGAAATAATTTTTTAAAAGGTTTCACTTTTTCCATAGTAAATAAATGCTTCAAATGGTTTTGCCAGTTTTTCTAATGTCTTGATGATAAATTGGATTGTCAGCTCTTAAAACTAGAAGTAAATACAGGTAACGATCTTTGCTTTGTCCAATCTTGGTATAGTAAATATGCTTAAACTTAAAGGAACTAGAGAAGAAGAAAAAAAGTATATTTATTTTTGAAGGAAACTAATTACACTGCTAAGGTAGGACACCCTCTTTTATCCTCTATCACAGGGGTGTTCGACTTCAGTCCTCAAGCGCCCCCAATAGGTCAGGTTTTCAGAATATCCCAGATTCAGCACAGGTGGCTTAGATGCTTGATCTAAGACTGCGCCTCTGATTGAGCCACCTGTGCTGAAGCAGGGACTGATTGAGCCACCTGTGCTTTAGCAGATATCCTGATCTGTGGGGGGCTTGAGGACTGGAGTTAAGTACGCCTTCTCCATCACACCCAAAACTGTGGATGTACCTGTGTATGTGTGTATGAGGTTAATATTTGTGTGTTGTGGCCGACATTAAAATACATCTCTATGCAGAATCTGTGCCACTGTGTGTATACTGACATTACTGCGCTCTCACAGCCTATGATCCCTATGAAACTTCATTCCCAGAACACGAATCATTGATGAAGAAATTGGTTCATAAGTGTGAAGGGAATGGTCATGGCACTAGAGCAGGGGTGGCCAACGCCGGTCCTCAAGGGCCACCAACAGGCCAGGTATTAAGGATATCCCTGCTTCAGCACAGGTGGCTCAATCAGAATGACTGTTCCACCTGTGCTGAAGCAGGGAGATCTTTAATCTGGCCTGTTGGTGGCCCTTGAAAACTTATATGAAAATATGTTGATGCTTTGGCTCATACTGAATAAGGCGCCTGACCCGGGGCCTAACGCTTTCTAAACTTCCATAAACGTGAACCTTTGGACAATTGGAGTGCTGTTTGGTGCGGTGCTTTTTGTACCAGTTTTGCAGCAGGGAGACGGACACAGCAGCATTTTCTTCCCATTATTTTTTTTTAGGAAGGGGTGGTCCGAACGTCACGTTAACTCTATTGTTGATGGTTCCATGCTGGTCCAGAAAAAAAACCCAACTGCAATATCCCAGCCATCGGGTTCTTACTCCACCAGGATGTACGACTTCTACATGAGCTACAGTTTATCTCTAGCCTTCATGAGGCGTCAGAAACCTTTTAATTACATATACTGTGGTAATTGCATATAAAGAAGTGTTGTGCCTGCCAATGTCTATGAGACAAGACAAACCAGTGGTGCAAAGCATGATTCATGTTTCATGTTTCATCCGATCCAACGCAGTAAGAAAAACAACTCAAAGGGGCTGCTCTTAACCCCATAAAGGCGTTACGTGATGTCTGATCTAGCTTTAACCCTTTGCGTGCCACAGGACACAGCTACCAAGTCATGGCGCTGGCACTACAGGGGCCCATTTAAGCAGTAGTCACACCGTATGCTACTTGCTTGTTGTCTAGGGAAGGTTGCTTCCTGTCTGGGGAACGGAAGAGGACACCTCTTCCTCTGTCAGTGACACCGCGATCACGTGATGCCACAGCCCGCCAGGCACGCAAAGGGTTAAAGGCGTCAGTGGCGAAGGTGCCTGCAATGCATAATAAAGGCCACATCCTATTGGCATAGAGATGAGGGGTCGAGAATGTCTTTGTGAATATGATAAATGTTACTTTATAAGTTCTTCCCACCTTGCAGAGATTTAGGGGGATAATGACAAAGCCACAGTAGCACATGTACTAAATTGAATAAAATATTTAACACACAAAAAATAAATCATTAAAATGAGATAATGATGTTTTCATAAGAAATCAGGCAATATGGAACACGGAAAAGCTGCACGCTATTAATATTAAACAGTTCTCGCATGTCCAAACCGCGCAAA
This sequence comes from Ascaphus truei, assembly GCF_040206685.1. NCBI lineage: Eukaryota > Metazoa > Chordata > Amphibia > Anura > Ascaphidae > Ascaphus > Ascaphus truei. The sequence continues at coordinate 146,708,331 of NC_134484.1, forward strand.
ACACATAAGACGCAATGTGGTTCTGGTCATACAATCCTGTGCAATATGCAAAGGAACAAAAGTCGGACGGTGACCTGTAGGTATTCCAATGCGATTCTATAAACAAAGTTTGCATATTGCAAGGACGGTCACAGAGAAATGACGCCTCCTGGGGAATGCAATATTGAGGGGAGATAGGGACATTGCTGTAGCGCTATCTTTTTACATAGCCCTACAATAATTAATATTTTCAATATGGAGAGATGTAGCAAGTAAAACATTATTTAAGTAGCGGTGGAGGGAGACATCTGAGGCAAGCATCTTAATGTGATTAAAAAGTGTGTATTACTGTGAATCAGTGCTGTACTAATTTCTAGCCATAAAAAATGGAGTTCAAAAAAAGCTGTCAAGTAGAGCATTTCGCATCTAACATTTATCATTTATTTAAGTATAAGAAAGTTATATGAGAAATAATCTGCACCAGGTGGGGAAGGGTGTGCCGTGATAACATTGGAGGCACTCCAAGCAGCACAAGGGTTAAATAATGCAAGTCAACGCGTTCACATTCCTCACAACAAAATAACTATGACTTTATGCCAACACAAAATTAACACAATCCCAAAGCCTGTGTTAACATGCTGCCTGTACTGCAAACCCTCCTGTCTGCCTCAATCTGACTACAGCTGTGCTTTACACAGCAGATGCATGGAATGAGGACCTATTAGACAGACCCAGTGCAGGTCAAAAAGAGAGCAACCCACGTTATCACTAGATTGTGAGCTTTGAAGACAAATATCTCAATGTCTGTCAGATGCATTACAGCACTACTCACCCAAAAAGCGCTACGTAAAAAAATATATACCATATTTGGACAATTATAGGGTGACCCTCTTATTGTAGAAGAAGCCGGAAAGAAAATAGTTTACACACACACACACACACACACACACACACACACACACACACACACACACACACACACACACACACACACACACACACACACACACACACACTTTCTCTCTCACTATGCGTGTGTGTGTCTCTCTCTCTCTGTGTATGTATGTGACAGTGACCAGATGTCCCAGTTTAGCCAGGACAGACCCGTTTTTTAGGGCTCTGTCTTGACTGTTTGGGGTGCTGCCCCAGTTTTTTAGCCCGTTGGCCACGCACGACTGGCACTTGCCAGACTCGCGTGTGCATGCACAACCGGCAAGCTCCGATCACACATGCGCATGAGCGACCGCAAAGTGTCGATCGCGCATTCGCTGTCACGTGTGTTTGTGTATGTGTGTGTGTGTGTGTATGAGTGAGGGGGTAGGGTTGCCAGGTGTCCAGTATTGAATCGGACTGTTCTGTATTTGGACACTGTCCAGTAAAAAATAGAGGTAATACTGGGCATGTAGAGACACACACACACACAGAGAGATACACACAGAGTGTCTCTCTCCCTGTGTATGTGTCTCCTCGTCTCGCTCAGTTTGAGCTTCCTGTCACAAACAACATGGCTGCTTCAGGCCGCCAGGGTGGAGCTTCCTCCATTTAAGCCTCCTCTCTCATCCGACAGATGATTGGCACGCAAAGTGGGCGGGCCCGATTATAAGGTGAGTATGTACTTTTCAACTTAATTTATTAAACAAAACACTGCCTTATAAAATCGTGCAAAACGTGTGTGTGTGCGCATGTATGTATGTATCTATGTATGTATGTATGTATGTATGTATTTCATCTCCTTCCTGAAAAATTAAAATGGCCACCAAACTGCAGGCCAATAGGAAGTCAACAAAGCTTCTTATTAGATGACCGTGGCTAAATAATCAGAAAGTGTACCAGCACCAAAAACTAAGTATCTCTGTATCTCTGTGGGCCCCCCTGGTCTGCATACAGTAAAAAAATTAAATAAATAAAAATTAGCCGTTTCAATTTTTGGTGGGGATTGACACCAACAGTAAAGGATATAAAGAAATACATATCTTACATTATTATTTGTTAAGTTAAGCCTATTTAAAATAGAAGTGAAAAGCACACAGATCGTTATCTTAACAGCAGAATCCGATACCCTTGAAAAGTCCTTGTTTGATTAAAGGATTTAAAAATGGGTCGACTGTGCTTCTGTAACTCTTTAGCGCAGGGGTGGGGTATTAGGGATATCCCTGCTTCAGCACAGGTGGCTCAATCAGTAGCTCAGTGATTTTGATTGTGCCACCAGTGCTGAAGCTGGGATATCCTTAATACCTGACCTGTTGGTGGCTTGAGGACGGAGTTCGGCCTCCCCTGCTTCGGAGGGTGACCTGAGGTGTTAGTATTTATTTTTTCTGCACATTTTTTCCGTCTTCCTGCACATACTGTAACTATTTCGCGACTTTCCCCATATGAGAATGTAACAATAGGCTTCACCATTATGTTTTTCTAGACACATAGAGGTTGGTGTATATGAAATGTATCAGCACATTATATCTTTGTTTACATCGAGACTTAAAAACGTTTTTTTTTTTTTTTGTGATCAAGTGGATTATATTTACAGCAAGTGTATCGTCCTCTTTTCTGCTCTGGATATTCTGGACCATGTTACAGAATTGCTGGCTGCTGCACGGTTTATTTTCACAGTGACACAATTGTCCTATTGGAGATTCTACAATGGGAGGTGTGCAGTGTCTTCTATATGCTCTGGTTATCAATGTAAGATATATATAGTGTGTGTGTGTGTGTGTGTGTGTGTGTGTGTGTGTGTGTGTGTGTGTGTGTGTGTGTGTGTGTGTGTGTGTGTGTGTGTGTGTGTGTGTATATATATATATATATATATCGGTCACAGTTTGGTGGCTAACAGAGAGGCCCAACATTATGTCCTGGTTATGTATTGTGAACTCTGGCTTTTTTTGTTAATGGGCCAAAAGTTATAATAAAAAATAAAAAATATTTGATATATGTAAAGTTTTCAATTCTGCACGTTCAAAATTCAGACAGTAAAACAGACAAATGAAACCTTGTAGATCTGAGGAAGCTTCCTCGTCGTCTCGTACAATTTCAATAGTGATCTGCAAGGTTTGTTTGTGTAATTTTTCATTCAGCAAAATCCTAAAAACCACTTTACAGACGGCACCCCGCAGAGCGCTGCAGACATTACCGAGACCCGCCGGGGAAACATCTGTTTCTATGGCAACCGGCACCAGCTCACCTTTTTTGCACTTCTTATTTTGGTCAGGAACATGTGCAGCTCCATGGTCTCCGCGTACAGGGCGCGACACACCGCCTGGTAGTGGTTGGGCGCTTCCGACGGAGTAGGAAGATGAGAGGCACACAGCTGTGGAGAACAAAATGCATAACGTTTTCATGCGATTTTATTGTAATTACAGAATATATACAACCAAAAACAGTTATTACAGAATATAATTGCACCGAAATTTTTTTTTTTTTTACTGCTTAAAATTTTTTTTAAATAAAAATTGGGGTACTAGAAAATGTTTTTAACTTTCGGAATCTGAAACATTTTGGTTTGTATTACTGAGCGTGTATGTTGCTTGTTTGGCTCCCCCCCCCCTCCTCCCCAATCAAATCCTTATCTTACTGTCTCAAAGTGGCAGAAAGGTGGCAACGGGTGTTTAAGTAGATGTATAGTGAGAACTTGTGCTTGTAGGTTCAACCCTACCATGGAGGTTTGTAGAACATACCCGGCTAAAGTGGGACCGGCACTTGCCCACATGCAGTTAAGACCAGTATCCCTTTGAAACTTTTGAATTAAATAAATGGGATAATATAGCTGGCATGGAGCATATTTGGAAGACATAAGAATCTTTCAAGGGAGTTTTCCACTATGCCTTAGATGGAAAGAGTTTGACCAGTTCATTCACATATGGATGTGAAAACGTAAACACTAAATGCAAAGATATTTAAGCTTCAGACAACGCAAAGGATGGAGAGATGTATTCTGGGTATTATTGAAGTGTCAGGATAAAGAATTAATGGGGTTGGGAAAAAACAAACAAAAAAAAAAAACAACACACTGAAGAAATTAAAAAAAAAGTGGGTCGGGCGCATATCATAACAAAAATTACCATCATTAGACAAAGACCATACACAACTGGATTTCAATGGATAACAAAAGACAAAGGCGAGGACCAAAAGTAAGGTGGCAGCAGGACATAAGGAAATTTGTTGCAGCAACATGGATAAGAGAGGCTTACAAGTGCAGTATCTGCAAGATCATTCAGGAGGCCTTCATCCAGCAGTGGCTTGACAAGAATTGAAGATTAGGATTATATGTAAACTATACACACCTACAGCAGCTATGTATGTGTAGGAGGGGGATAGTAGTAGGGTGGCCAAAAAGTCGGTCTATGGCCATTAGGTTTGCTTTGGAGTCTAGCCACTAAACAAGGCCAATATTATTTTTTTTTAATCCAAAAAGGTGGACACTGTAGTTATACTGAAGGTAGAATGATATGTTATGACATTGCCAACAGTACATAGAATAAATGTATGGGAAGAAATCTAGGGTCAATGGATTCATGTATATATAATCACAAACACACACACACACACACACACACACACACACACACACACACACACACACACACACACACACACACACACACACACACACACACACACACACACACACACACACACACACACACACACACACACACACACACACACACACACACACGTTAAAGAACCTTTGTGAGGCCGCTTAAGTTTTCAACAATAGCTAGAGGGGCCCATAGAGAAAGAAAAAAATTCTGTCCTTGTGACTTCACATGTTCTTTATCAAGTGTAACCGACTTGGACTTAATGAAGTTGCTTCATGAATAATCATAAGTGAATTCTACCACACAGTGAAGTGAAGCTATTCATCCCTTGACAGTCCCACGTAAACAAGAAATCATTATAATGCCCAACATATTCACATGTATTTGCATCTTAATAAAAGCTCTTAAAATAAAAAAACATAACAGCATGACTGGTAACAAAATCGATCTGTTACAGGCCTCTCTCAGGCCCTGAAGCAGAGCAATATGTTACAGGCCTCTCTCAGGCCCTGAAGCAGAGCAATACGTACCAGGCCCCTCTCAGGCCCTGAAGCAGAGCAATATGTTACAGGCCTCTCTCAGGCCCTGAAGCAGAGCAATACGTACCAGGCCCCTCTCAGGCCCTGAAGCAGAGCAATACGTACAAGGCCTCTCTCAGGCCCTGAAGCAGAGCAATATGTACCAGGCCCCTCTCAGGCCCTGAAGCAGAGCAATATGTTGCAGGCCTCTCTCAGGCCCTGAAGCAGAGCAATATGTTGCAGGCCTCTCTCAGGCCCTGAAGCAGAGCAATATGTTACAGGCCCCTCTCAGGCCCTGAAGCAGAGCAATATGTTACAGGCCTCTCTCAGGCCCTGAAGCAGAGCAATATGTTGCAGGCCTCTCTCAGGCCCTGAAGCAGAGCAATATGTTACAGGCCTCTCTCAGGCCATGAAGCAGAGCAATATGTTACAGGCCTCTCTCAGGCCCTGAAGCAGAGCAATATGTTACAGGCCTCTCTCAGGCCCTGAAGCAGAGCAATATGTTACAGGCCCCTCTCAGGCCCTGAAGCAGAGCAATATGTTACAGGCCCCTCTCAGGCCCTGAAGCAGAGCAATATGTTGCAGGCCCCTCTCAGGCCCTGAAGCAGAGCAATATGTTGCAGGCCTCTCTCAGGCCCTGAAGCTGAGCAATATGTTACAGGCCTCTCAGGCCCTGAAGCAGAGCAATATGTTACAGACCTCTCTCAGGCCCTGAAGCAGAGCAATATGTTGCAGGCCCCTCTCAGGCCCTGAAGCAGAGCAATATGTTACAGGCCTCTCTCAGGCCCTGAAGCAGAGCAATATGTTACAGGCCTCTCTCAGGCCCTGAAGCAGAGCAATATGTTGCAGGCCTCTCTCAGGCCATGAAGCAGAGCAATATGTTACAGGCCCCTCTCAGGCCCTGAAGCAGAGCAATATGTTGCAGGCCTCTCTCAGGCCCTGAAGCAGAGCAATATGTTACAGGCCTCTCTCAGGCCCTGAAGCAGAGCAATATGTTGCAGGCCTCTCTCAGGCCATGAAGCAGAGCAATATGTTACAGGCCTCTCTCAGGCCCTGAAGCAGAGCAATATGTTACAGGCCTCTCTCAGGCCCTGAAGCAGAACAATATGTTGCAGGCCTCTCAGGCCCTGAAGCAGAGCAATATGTTACAGGCCTCTCTCAGGCCCTGAAGCAGAGCAATATGTTACAGGCCTCTCTCAGGCCCTGAAGCAGAGCAATATGTTGCAGGCCTCTCTCAGGCCCTGAAGCAGAGCAATATGTTACAGGCCTCTCTCAGGCCCTGAAGCAGAGCAATATGTTACAGGCCCCTCTCAGGCCCTGAAGCAGAGCAATATGTTACAGGCCTCTCTCAGGCCCTGAAGCAGAGCAATATGTTACAGGCCTCTCTCAGGCCCTGAAGCAGAGCAATATGTTGCAGGCCTCTCTCAGGCCATGAAGCAGAGCAATATGTTACAGGCCCCTCTCAGGCCCTGAAGCAGAGCAATATGTTACAGGCCTCTCTCAGGCCCTGAAGCAGAGCAATATGTTACAGGCCTCTCTCAGGCCCTGAAGCAGAACAATATGTTGCAGGCCTCTCTCAGGCCCTGAAGCAGAGCAATATGTTACAGGCCTCTCTCAGGCCCTGAAGCAGAGCAATATGTTACAGGCCTCTCTCAGGCCCTGAAGCAGAGCAATATGTTGCAGGCCTCTCTCAGGCCCTGAAGCAGAGCAATATGTTACAGGCCTCTCTCAGGCCCTGAAGCAGAGCAATATGTTGCAGGCCTCTCTCAGGCCCTGAAGCAGAGCAATATGTTACAGGCCTCTCTCAGGCCCTGAAGCAGAGCAATATGTTGCAGGCCTCTCTCAGGCCCTGAAGCAGAGCAATATGTTACAGATCTCTCTCAGGCCCTGAAGCAGAGCAATATGTTACAGGCCTCTCTCAGGCCCTGAAGCAGAGCAATATGTTACAGATCTCTCTCAGGCCCTGAAGCAGAGCAATATGTGAACTTCAACATGAGAAAGTCTCTCTTGCAATGAAACAAAGAGCAATGTGTGACAGGCCTCGCACTCAGCAGGACAATGACTTCAAAGCTGAAGTGGCCCAGGACCAGGTTAAACGTGGTACACTGGGATAAAGATTTCGCAAAATGACCAAAAGCATCCCAGCTTTGCTCACATCTGTAAGAGGATTATTTTATTTTCATCCGTTTTCTGAGGTCAAAGAGCACAGCTTTCAGCAACCACCATGGATTTGCCAGCCTAGCTTCACTTTCATTTCAGTGGGAAACAGTGCTTGCCAAGCGAACCTGGTATTAACAGCCATACCAGCTTCCCTAAAACAGAGAGATCAAACAAGATTTCTGGCTCTGCTTGAATAGTCTCAATCATTAGCCAAGGCATATTATAAAATAAAGAAGCACTACCGACTGCTGAGGAGTTGCTTGGTGCCCCATACACACACTGTGTTTCAAGGCTTCATGGTGAGAAAGAAAGTCAAGATTAAAAGGCTTCATTTTGGCTGCAGAGACCAGAAAAGCAGTTGTCCCACTGTGACATTTTTCTCACCGTACACAGAAAAAAAAGAAACCTAGACCGACAAAGATAAAAGCTACTTTATGGCCCTTAAATACTAAGCGGTGCTATTTAATACGACACCTTCAAGTGAATGGTCTACAAAGTGTCCTCCAGGTGGTGTCTTATGAAATGTCACAGCATAGTACATATGGCCCATATATACATCTGGTTTGTGTAATGCTTAAAGTTTATTTTAAACTCAATGAACCATACTTCTAAACCTTTAAACGGGTTTTTAGAGTTCATCGTCAACTGTAGTACATCTATGATGCCGTTTAGATTTCACTGCTATGAGTTGGGATTTCGCTCGTATTTACTGGAGAGATTGCTTGTATAGCTATTATGGTGATTTGTAACGGTGAAATGCTTTGTAGGCTACTACAGTTTGAATTGAAAAGTTTTTAAAAAAGAAATGCAGAAATATATGTTCTATTGCAGCAAAATAGCAGAAGGTAAAACGTTTCACTTGTAATATGTTTCTTCAACGTATTCCTGAGGAAGCAATTATCTTGCGAAATGCGTTGAAGACAGTGACTTTTTGAGCTCCAGCAGCCACCGTAGGACGACCACGTGGGTCCCTGACCAGCTAGCGTCACAGCTTGCAAGCCGAACGCGGACGTGGGGATTCCCTACAGCCGATACCTTCGGACCAACACCGCGTCGTCCACGTTGCTGCTCGCTCTGTTTTGGGCCACCGCGCAAATACCTATATGTAAGTGCGGATTTATATTTGAATTGTTTTATACATAAACATATTTATACGTACACTCCGTGTAATCATCTTATCTGGGTGAGGAACACCCTCCACCATGACAAGGGAGAATTGCCCCATCCCCACCATATGAGAGTGCCACTCTTCCACTGACCATCTCCAGGGGATCCAGAGAGGACTGAGGCAGATGGAGATTCATCCACTAAAGATACCTTTCAGTGCCTTCTGTCCTTACTGGGCCATGCGAGTTGTGGTATTGCCCACTTAAAGATACTCATCAACATACCATTTTGGATCATATGCAACCCTGCACTATATGCATGTTTTCTTTATCCTATTTATATGATTCCGCGCTCCCTAAATACAACACTATCTATCTGGCAAGATCATTGAAGCGGCTTTACTTCCGACCTTACAATATACCATTCTTACAATCTTCTGCTGGCTAGAAGTTGTGACTTTCTCAGGTCAAATAAGACTTTTTTTTTCCAACAAGGCATTAGTTGCACATTGGACAATAAGCAGTCTATTGCTAAATTGTTATTCGGCAACGGCACAATTTAGGTTTTACACGGACTTACCGTGGTGTTTGTCCAGCTGATTAACAAAGATCTTTCGATTTAATGGTATGTGCACATTAAGAGCATGCATAAAACCACTCAGAAAATAAATTAAAGGTTTATTTAATCTACTGCATGGATAAATCTATGTTATCCTTATTTAAACATCATTGCAATTTATCATTTTAAAATAATACAGCTAGTCCCCACTTCTCGGCGATCCGCCGATACAGCGGCATCGAGAAGGGGGCCGCCATGTCCACGCATGCGCAGAACGGGCTGATCCGAGGTCGCGCATGCGCAGAACGGTCCGGGGTCGCGCATGCGCAGAATGGGGGGGGGGGGGCGGTTTGCTGTGGTTACACATGCGTAGAAAGGCGCATTGCCGGTTTGTGCATGCGTACATACCGAAAATCCCCGGTTCCGCTTACCGGCGATTTTCGCTTTGCGGCGGGCCCTTAGAACGGAACCCGCTGCATGCCCGGGGCCCTCCTGTAATTCAAAAAGATGTGTGCAAGCAATAAGTAGGAACACAAGTTTGGCAAGTGCCAAATCGCATACGTCGATCCCAGTTAAATGTGCAGTTTAGACCAAACCTTTGGGGAATAAAAGTAATTACTGCACTGAGGTGTGTACCCCATTCATAATTGTGACCCTCACTTTGAAAATCACACTGGCTTCAAAACGACAAGGAAAACCCAGAAGTTCCCACACAAAAAACACTAATGATTGCAATACAAATGATAGGGCGAAAAAAGTGTGTTCTTAATTATCTGCATAACGTAAAAAAATATATATCGTTCCCATCTAGAACAATTCTCAGGCATCAAACAATTAGCGTATGAAAAAAAAATTAATTACAAATTACATCAAACACCCAGGGGTTGATTGCTTGGAATGCATCAAAGGGTGAAGTCCCATTAAAACCAGTAGGATTTACTTTCTTTTGTCCAAGATTTTAACCACTTTTGCTCTGACACATGTACCCTGCAGTATATTTGTGGAAATCACTGAAAAAGTCCCCTAAAAATATATCTTTTAATAAACCTACAGGGCAGCCTACAGGTGATTATGCGTCTCCTCCATGAGGCCACTACCCAAAATAACATGCAACACCACAAAACAAATCAGATTCATTTGAACAAATACACACACACAGACAACACACAGACACACACAGACACACACAGACACACACAGACACACACAGACACACACAGACACACACAGACACACACAGACACGTGAATACATAGAAGAGACGGGTATGTTGTGCTACATTTGCACATAAGGATATGATCAAAAAAACTTATTTAAATATGGTAAAATATAACATTTTAATGTAAGCCACTTACAAATTAAAATAAATATTTTTATGGCTCCTCGGTTGTCCCAAAATTAGAAGAAAGATCGCACTATCACAAATGGCACAGTTACATCTCCTTACAGGGCTCACAGCAAAGTCCCAGTACTGGTATCAAAACGCTTCATTTTAATTCAATGGAGCAGCAGCAGCACAATACAACGTTTTCAGGCCAAATAGGCCTTTATTCAGGTAGGCGTGGCTAAATACCATCACTAAAGACGCTGCCACACATCGCCACTAAACACGCTGCCACATACCGCCACTAAAGAGGCTCCCACACACACCGCCACTACAGAGGCTCCCACACAAACCGCCACTAAAGATGGTGGGGTGGGAGTGCCTTATTTTCCAGGCGAGTGCCGTTTTTTATAATCTGTCGAGCCCTGTGTATGTGCATGTGTATACACAGGGGCGCAGATAGATTTCCAGGGGGCCCAGGACCAGAGTTATGACTGGGGTCCCGCTTCCTCAATCCCCCTCATTCACTCCCCCCCTTGGCCCCCCACAATAATTACCCCCCCACACAAAATACATACCAAAAAACCTAACCCCCACAAATACATACAAAACCCCCAGCACCCCCCTAAATACAAAAAACCATCCCACGCCTCCAAATACATACAAAACCCCCAAATATATTTAGATAAAACCCCACTCCGCAAATACATACAGCCACCGCCACGCGCAAATAAAAAATACCTTCCCAGCCCCCAAAACCATGCAAACCCCTCCACCCCCCAAATAAATACTACCGCCAGCCCCCAAATACATAAAAACCACCTCCCAAATACATATAACCACCTACCCTACAAATACAAAAAAACAACTCACCCTCCAAATACATACAACCCCCACCTAGAAAATACATACAAATACTCCCCCCTCCTCCGAAATAAATAAGTACAAAATACAGACTTACCTACCTTGGGGATGTTCTCAGGCCTCTGGTGCCCTGGCTCTCCCGTGCCAGGCCTCAATCTGATGCCGGTGAGCACCGACATCAGAGAGGCCCTGCGCAGGACAGTGAGGGAGGCCCGCAGTTGGGGAAAGCCGTGACAAGCGTCCCGGGCCCGGTAGCTGCAGGGGGCCCGGCGGCTGGATAAAGCAATTGGACGCGACCTCTGGCCAGGCCCAACTTCTTTGCCCGAGGGAGCTGGGGAGAGCAGGGGCCCGGGTCCAACTGCTTTATCCAGCCGCGGGGCCCTCTGCAGCCACCGGGCCTGGGAAACTTGTCCCAGTTCTCCACCCCTTGTCAGTGGCCCTGTGTATACATAGAACAATATCAAGGTGTGCATGCAAATTAAGATTTGATTACATTTGTCCCACCTCATGTTGGTTGGTTGATCGGTCACTCACATCAGTGGCAGCTTAAAATGTGAGGTGCACAGTAAACATGTACACGTGAGTGTCTAATTAAAGGTCAGTGCCTGAGGGTGGGGAGGATTTGAAGCTGAATTTTTTGCTGTGACTCATGATTCCACTTAATCAGCAATGCAGATGATCTAGACCTTGTGATATGCCTCTTTATAACATTCACCCCTTTCTGTCATGTGAAAAACTACCCACTGGAAGAGCTTCACATACTGTAGCTTTTATTTGCTTAGACGGAAGAGACAAGATCGGCAGATAAAGCAAGAGCAAAACAGAGGCAACATTTTATATTTATTAACACATTAAAAGCAGCAGAAATGTGCGCATCGAAATTGATCAGCGGCCTAAGGACGAGCCCCTACGCGTTTTGTTGCATCTTCACTTTGGCAGGGGCCCACATTGATGTCACGAGACGAGTGTCCTTAGGCCGCTCGTCAATTTGGATATGCACATTTATACTGCTTTACATGTCAACATTAATATATAATGTTGCTTCTATATTCTGATATTGTCCATAATGGAAGTTTGTTGCTGTGGAGTGAGTCCGGGACACCAAATCTGAAGTGGAGGTGTTGGACTTTGAGAGACGTTTTACTTGTGTATGTAAATAATCATTAAAACAAAAGTATCTCACTCCGAGTCTTGACTCGTTTTTAGCTGATGAACGTTCTTGTGATCGAACATTTTACGGGCAGGAAACAAGAGCTTTTCTGTGCAAAAGCACGTAATCTAATCCATTTGATCTATTTCTCTTTCTGAAAGCCAAACCTATCAAAAATAATTAATTGTTGCCTAGCAAATGAGAAAGACTGTTTACAATTTTTTTTTTTTTTAAAGGACAGTGAAAGAAGATCCAAAACAAACATCTTTTCCACACCATCATATTTCTAAAGTCACACTATGCAACCTGGTGAATGTGTTACAGTATTACAAGCTCAACTAGAGCAGCAGGTGGTGCACAGACTCACTGCTTTACCTGTTTAGGTAGGGCTGGGAAAAACTTTATCCGAGATTCGAATTTCGTCTTGAATTTGCCCGTTCCTTTCAGCCACGGATATTCGCTGTTCAGTGGCCTTTATTTTTCTATCACAAGACATTTGCAATTGAATTTGACAACATATACATTCGAATACAAGTTTTTTTTTTAAGAGTATAAATAGAGGTGAAGCCTCAAGTCTAAACCATTGTGTTCTTGGGGTTGGCTTAGTGTGGGGTTTCTTACTGGGTGTCTGCTGCTCCTGCTGTACTACTAGGACTAGTGCTGATGGCTCAAATATTTTATTAGATAATACTATTATTTATTGAATAAAATTAGTAGCATTTAATGGTACTGAACTGACCCGTCTGTGTCAACTCCTTGGGCTGGGGCCCGACTTGGGCTCTGCTGTACGGTCTGTGTCTATTGTCAACTATATTAGCAGTCTAGCAGTAATAATAATAATAATATATTATTATAATTATTATTATTATAAACAACAAGTCCATTTATTTCAAGGAGGATTCAACTTCTACACATGTATTGTTTGCAACCTGTGTGATAGTGCCAGCCAGGTCACTAGGCCAGTCAGTGCCGGAGTGCCTGTTCCACAGCAACAGCAGCACACCCAGGAATACACACACTCACACTCGCTGCCCCACACCTCTGGAATGCCCTTCCCCTCCATATAAGACTAGTACCCGCTCTATCCGCTCTTCGGGGCAGGGACTCCTTTTTCCTAATGTTACTCATGTCTGAAGCACTTATTCACATTGTGTCATTATTATATTACACGTATTACTGCTGTCAACCGCTATGTACATAAATGGCGGTATATAAATAAAGATATACGTACATATAGTCTGCTAGAGATTTTTCATGTGTGTGATTGTTTACTAGTAACAGTAGTTTACACAGTTAATACTGTTAAATAACTGGAACAATACAAGGAGCGCAAACAAAACTGACAAATTATAGGAGTGATAACACTCCTAAGTGCTGCCTCTAAGATACGGTCTCTAGAACCGTGTGAACAAGGTGAATACTATACAAAAAAGCACACATGAGTAAAGTGAAATATCAATGAAGGTGTATGAAGTGCTCAAAAGACAAATTCAGCACTCACGACCATGAGAATGTGCCTAACATCCATGTGGGACATGCATGGGTACTAGATAAAACTGCATGCTGGGTCTAACCTCACAAAGGAAACATAAGGAGAACATCGAATAACATTGTTTTAATAAAAAAGCAAAAACAGGGAGAATAGGGAATAAACTCACAATCTCCCAGTCAAAAAAGTGCAAAGAGTTTATTAAGGGTACATTCTACCCGCTCCGTACAGTCCAGGATACACAGCCAAGCTTGGATCCAGCAGAGTTCTCGCTCGGCTCCTGCTCGTCGGTGCGATGACTTCCTCGTTTGCAACCAGTGCGGGGTCCCAGATTTGATCTTGCTGGTTAGTACGGTGTCCTCGGGGGGTCTAGCGCCAATCACATTCGCCAATCAGCTAAATCATTAATTGATAAACCAAACTGATTGGCCACCCAAAATCTCTATAACTGCAGGGTTGCACAATTACCATTCAAATGAAAAGAGGTGATGCATATATATGTAATACCCGACAACAACAAATGAAACAATTTAATCCAACAGTAATAAAATACACAAATTGTTAAAAACTCCTCCTGACTATATAAACGAAGTACAGTGTATGGTGCACAGCCAACGAGAGATTGGTCAAGTAGAAATAAATATTATTTATTAGGTCTACATTAAAAATGTAGGTAAAGCAACCCTCCTACGCGTTTCATGCGTGAACGCACTTTATCAAGGAGTCAATAATGGTACACACAAACATTTCTTTTAAAACAAGTGCTGATCAGCAATTGCACGCCAAAAACGCAATGACGTCCCGGGCCAGCGCAGTGACATCACTAATGGCAGCGCATGCGCACAGCCCGCAGTAGGCAGAGCACGATCTGGACTACACATAATCAGCTCCCTGGCTCAGACTGCTAGTTCCGCGCATGCGCAAATGGTACCCACCCCCTCATGACGTCATGCGTCTCCATGGTAACCCCTCACAGCACCACATTACTAGATATAGATATTGATATATCAAGAAGATCCTACATGTAAACAAAAATAAATACACAGATCAATATCTAACGACAAAGACAATACATATCATTATATCCTTATGTACAAGTATTACCTCCTAAGACACTGTCACTGGAATAGTATCAATGGCGCTAAACACAATCTACAATAAATGATCGTATAAATATACAAATACAATGAAAATATAAATATACAACCGGATGGAATTGATGGGTGATCTCGGCCAACGTTGATCAAACATGAAATAAGAAAAAGAAATACATAGTGTAATACTGATAAAACATGTGAAAGACAAATACCAACAAACAAACAAACAAACAAACAAACAGACAAGAATTAGCAAATATTAAGATATACAATTAGCAAATATTCGAATAATAGTGTAGCTGGAACACACAATAGACTAAAAATGATGAATTTAATATATTATAAAAACATGTACAACAATTAAGCACAATTAAAGGACCCAATCGATATCCGTCCGAATTGCCCGCTTACCGAAGCCAGAATATAAAACCGCAGTGGATATTTTAAGAGAGTATCCCCTCTCACAGTGACTGGTTCTCTGACCAGCACAGCTTACAGATGGATTTCAGGAATCGCCGCGTGCTGATGGTGTAGAAATGGAGAAAGCGTCCCTCCACGCGGTAACAGGGGCAGGAGATCACTGTCTTGATGTGAAGCAGTCCGGGCATGCGCAGAAGCGCCCGTCACAGTATTGACGGCACCACAAAATCTCCTGCTCCTCGCGGTCGCGTGTCATCCAAATGGCGGCAGATTCAAAAGTGCTGTGTGTCACAGAACTGCACGGCTGGGCTGGCAATGGAATAGGGCAGCTGACGGCAACGGGGGGATAACGGGGACCACCCAACGCGTTTCAGAAGCAACGGCTTCCTTCATCAGGGGTTAAATTGAATAAAGTAGTCCCTTTGTGTCCGGTTATTTATAGGAAAAATTTTAAAGGTGCAAGCACCTGAATAAAGTCCCGGTCAGGCGCAGTGATCTAAATATAAACTGCGACATGATATCAGCAACACCATAAAATACATGAAGAATACATAAACAAGTAGAAAACAGTGAAACTACATATATATAGAAACATAAAACATATAAAAACAATTAGCAATGGCAATCAAATTAGAAGATCATAAAATATATTATTATTTAAAAATATATTATTAACAATATTATTTAGAGATAAGGATAGACAGCATGCTGTATATGGAGTGAAGTGACCATTTGTAATAAACAGATATGGTCAAGAGTGAATCTAAAGATTTTAGGTCACAAACATAGCTAGGATTTAGATGACATAGTCTGGTTGTTGAATAGAGATCTACTTCATGGATGTTACAGAAATACTAATAGTGGTTACATGGAAGTGAATGACCTAGTGTATCAGTGTAATATACTTATAAAATAAATTATTAATGTGATGCATAATATATAACTTACCATTGTGTAATGATACCCAATAATGAATTAATGTGTAATGTTAATACGTGTAATATGAGATATAGATATAATAAAATCATATAATGTGTGGACTAATAATATTATGTACATTAACTAAAGTGAAATATTAATGTGAAATATTTGGAATAATATTAAAGTAATCTTTTTAAAGTGCAATAATAATTATTTCTCCAACAGGAATGATGTTAGATTAAAATCAACATTAAGCCCTTGTGGAGTCAGTGTACGGAGTTCGTAGATCCAAAAGGATTCACGTCTCCCTAATTGTGTAGTGATATTACCTCCACGCCAATTAGGTGTAATGGCCTCTATAGCTATACATTTCAGACCCAAGGGACTTCCACCATGCACCTGGAGAAAATGATTCGAAACGCTATGAGTGATTAAACCTTTTTTGATGTTGTAAATATGTTCATAGAGACGGCGTTTGATGGGCCTAGTTGTCATACCCACATACTGCAGACCGCAAGGACACTCAAGGAGATAGATGACATTTATACTATTACAATTAATTAACTGTTTGATATTGTATATTTTCGTTGTGGTCATGGATTTAAACGTGGCGCTTCTAGAACTGAATTTACAGGCTGTACATGAAATGCAAGGGAAATACCCATTTATTGTTTTATTAGTACGAGTATTTTGACGGGATAAAGGACAACTAGGAGCTAATTTTTGGCCCATATTTCGAGCTTTGGTGAATATTATTTTAGGATGTAGGGGTAAAAGATCTACCAAGTCCCTATCCTTCCTCAGAATGGGCCAATACTTACGTAAAGTATGCTTGATGGCTGGAGCCATCTGGTTGTATTGGGTAATAAATGGTATATTTATAGAAGAGCTGTCTTTACTTTTTTGTTTATATTGAAGAAGAGTGCTTCTATCAATTTGATCCACTTCAAATATGGCTCGATCTAGTTGAGTAGAAGAATATTGTCTATTAATAAATTTGTCTTTTAAATCATGGGCCTGCTGATGAAAAATTTCAGTGGTGGAATTATTTCGCTTCAAACGTGTGAACTGGCCTTTGGGTATATTATTGATCCATGTAGGGTTGTGATGACTGCTGGCATGTAAATAGTTGTTAGCCTGGACCTTCTTAAAATATGTTTTTGTGTGTAATTTATTGTCCATTATAAAAATAACTAAATCCAAAAATTCAATAGATGTATTGCTGGAATTAAACGTGAATTTTAAATTAAAAGGATTATCGTTCATATACAACTGAAATAATTCTAATTGATGGGTGGTACCTAAGACACTGCCAATATGTTTCTGATTAACTGTAATCCTCATAACTACATAAACAAATAGTATAAAAATGGTTTTACTACTTATAATTATATATACAGACATACACACAAAGAGGAGGAAAGAATATAATACTGCAACCAACAGAAAATACATCAATAATAATAAAGACAAACAATGATAATAGAGATGATGGAAGACACAAAAACAAAATATTATATATATGGTTTTGAAGCAAAGGGTGGCACTGTGTGCTCATTTGCAGTTCATTTCCCAGAATCCCTTGCTGCAGTGGATGCACTGTGTGCTGGGTGATAATGGTGAAAGGCAAAGTTGCAGACCTGTCTAAGACATGTGAATGAGCATACAGTGAGATTAGAGATAGAGATATTAGTTACCAGATTGGAGTCCAGCAAGAAGAGACAGCACAAGAGGGGTAGAATTCACACACACACTAAATATACTATTAAATACCCAATATGAACTAAATGAATATAAATCTACATAAGAATATCATCAACTAATAATATTAATCTCTATTGTCTACTACTTCCATTTCCAATCTCCATTTTTGGTCCACATCATAAATCACATTCTAAACCATATACATAGGAAACTAACCAATAAATGTTATTGAAGTTATGTTCTAAACAATAGAGATATGGTCAATCTTCCAGAAAAACAAGTGATATTAACACACCAATTAATTAGAATTTTGATATTTATCAATTGGTATATATAGTGGGAGCTTGGTAGGGGGACCCCTGTCTTGTCCTCTCGTATCAGGGACTACGCACTAGATTCACCATTTATTCGAATACGGTGATGTATCATGGACTTTGAAATAATATGGACTTTTAAATGAACAGAAATGGCATTTTTTGGAGCCATTATGTATTACTTGGACACTTACCTTTTAATTATATCTTTTTCATCAACATGATCTGCTCTTCAATTTGCAGTATACTATGCTGATCTTTTCTGTGTTCCTTGAATTGTATCAAATTTGATAGCGTATGCCCTGTATCTCTGGCCAATTTACATGTATGCTCCTGTTACATATTGCTAGGATGTTAATCTCAGGAGTAGCTTGCTAACCATCAATAGGATTAACTTTATTTTGAGTCACAGGCTTTGATTCTATGCATTCTATGTTCATTTTAAAGCGCACAATACACATCATATGGCATAATTTAGTGTCCATTTCTTGGTCCCCCTTTGCCCCTCGAGGATTTAGCTTGGAGATGCCCTTTCTTTTTTTATGCTTTCTCCCTTGTTTTTAAGGCATTAATAAACGTCGTTATTTCTTTGGTATACCCGTGTGCTCCCTTAGGCTGCGCTTAAAGTGCCGACGATGCGACATCGCATCAAAACAAATGCATTGTCGCCGTTGCCTAAAGTGCACGTGACGGCGACAAAGCGTCGGAGCGACAGTGCTACCAGAAATCTGGTAGACTCTGATATTTGATTTTTTTCGGCGACGGTCTCCCCTTGCGGCCAATCGGGAGCTTCCCGTGCCTCTGCCCTTCCCTTTTATGACGTCATCCAGCGACGTCGCCTAAACTTCCAAATACAACTTGTCGCAATGGTGACGAGTGACGTCATCGGTCGCGTCGCTGACTGTATAAGCGCAGGCTAAGGGATTCTTTTTTGTTGAGATCTATGATATAGATATATTTATATATCTATATCATAGATCTATATCTATATACAGTCATGTGAAAAAGAAAGTACACCCTCTTTGAATTCTATGGTTTTACATATCAGGACATAATAACAATCATCTGTTCCTTAGCAGGTCTTAAAATTAGGTAAATACAACCTCAGATGAACAACAACACATGACATATTACACCGTGTCATGATTTAACAAAAAATAAAGCAAAAATTGGAAAATCCATGTGTGAAAAACTAAGTACACCTTATGATTCAATAGCTTGTAGAACCACCTTTAGCAGCAATAACGAAGTAATCGGTTTCTGTATGACTTTATCAGTCTCTCACATCGTTGTGGAGGAATTTTGGCCCACTCTTCTTTACAACGTTGCTTCAGTTGATTGAGGTTTGCAGGCATTTGTTTATGCACAGCTCTCTTAAGGTCCTGCCACAGCATTTCAATCGGGTTGAGGTCTGAAGTTTGACTGGGCTATTGCAACACCTTGATTCTTTTCTTTTTCAGCCATTCTGTTGTAGATTTGCTGGTGTACTTGGAATCATTGTCCTGTTGCATGACCCAATTTCGGCCAAGCTTAAGCTGTCGGACAGATGGCCTCACATTGGACTCTAGAATACTTTGGTATACAGAGAAGTTCATGGTCGACTCATTGACTGCAAGGTTCCCAGGTCCTGTGGCTGCAAAAACAAGCCCAAATCATCACCCCTCCACCACCGTGCTTGACAGTTGGTATGAGGTGTTTGTGCTGATATGCTGTGTTTGGTTTTCGCCAAACGTGGCGCTGTGTAGAGAGAAGAAGCTTTCTCCTGGCAACCCTTCCAAACAAGGATCCAGGGTAGGAAGGGAGCAGCATCATCAGGAACACCCAGAAAAAAATACAAAAATAATCATAGTGTGGTATGAAAATTACATATATGTCAAACTCTGAGACTTGGCTCTTATGGTGACCTACTTACAAAAAGTAAGATTCAAAATAGCAGGTTTGTATTAGTGATGGATCTTTGGACACCTCAGCTTTGGACCACAGCAAACAGCAGCTCATTGAATATATTGTGAGTACATGTCCTGCAAGTCTCTATGATAAAACTTTGTGTTATCTGGTAAAGCACTATTGTCTCCATTATCTCTGATTGATTGCATATGACTGATTGGGAGCTGCTGCCAGAGTAAATACACCATCCTGCCTGACACCACCCTATTGATGTATGCTGCTGTTTGCTGTGGTCCAAAGCTGAGGTGTCCAAAGATCCATCACTAATACAAACCTGCTATTTTGAATCTTACTTTTTGTAAGTAGGTCACCATAAGAGCCAAGTCTCAGAGTTTGACATATATGTAATTTTCATACCACACTATGATTATTTTTGTATTTTTTTCTGGGTGTTCCTGATGATGCTGCTCCCTTCCTACCCTGGATCCTAAACTGCTGTAAGGGAATCAGTGCATATTCCCTGGAAGGTTGAGAGAATTCGTCAGTTTCACACATTTTTATATTTTTTTTGATCACTTTTATAGTCGTTAAGCGCCTTTTCCAAGTCACTGGGTTTCACAACCCTTCCAAACAAACCATACTTGTTCAGTCTTTCTAATTATACTATCATGAACTTTAACATGCTAACTGAGGCCTGTATAGTCTGAGATGTAACTCTTGGGTATTTTGCAATTTCTCTGTGCATTGCACGGTCTGACCTTGGGGTGAATTTGCTGGGATGTCCACTCCTGGGAAGATTGGCAACTGTCTTGAATGTTTTCCACTTTTGAATAGTTTGGAAATGGCCTTATAACCCTTCCCAGATTGAGATTATATATATATATATATATATATAAAAATATATATAAGAGAGAGAGAGAGAGAGAGAGAGAGAGAGAGAGAGAGAGAGAGAGAGAGAGAGAGAGAGAGAGAGAGAGAGAGAGAGAGAGAGAGAGAGAGAGAGAGATGAAACACCCTACGCAAATAATTATACCCATACTACATGCAACGGGTCATAAACATCATATTATATGCCCACGCACAGATTTTCATAATTGAAATGATCATTTCGCGTTGGCTCAAGTATATTAATTATTAATAAATTATTTACAATATTTTCATTCTAGGTACATAGCTTCAAGATATTCAATCTCCAGATCGCAAATAGAAACAATAGTTTTTAGAAAGCATATTGTAACAGGGACTTATCCCTGTTAATGAAAATGCCTCTAAATCCAGCAGGGAGCTGGTTAAGTGCAAGAGGCAATCAACCAGATTCCACCTGCCTAATCAGAGCTCTGTGAAAGTGTCATGTGAGACACAGGAAGAGAATTCATTATCTCACAATAGGGGCTGACATAAGGAAGGACAGAGCAGAGATTCCCTAGCCACAACTGGGCTGACCTGGGGAACAACAGATGTCTTGATCTGTAGAGGGACTACAGGCTGACAGCAAGACAAAGGGGACAAGACCACTATACCTGGACACAGACATTGCCATAGCACACAAGGGTGCGTACCCAGGAGAGTAGAGAGGCCTTCCCCTACAGCTACAACAAACAGATAAGAGACATTCTTATGGGACTGTTGTATATCTATATACATCTATATATATATATATATCTATATATATATCTTTTGGGGTGGGAATTAGCCTAGCTACCCACCCAGAGGGCTGGACTAAATGTGTAGATATTCTCCAAAGCGGGGTAGGCCTTTCTTTTGTTTATTTTGAATGAATTTGCTGTGTTAAAGGAACAGGCGCAATAAAGCCTCATTTTAGTTTCACTTTAAACGATCTCCATTGCGTACCTCTGCACACGTCTCTTACGCATATTCATCTCAAAAAGTGACCCAGATTCCATTCTATATTGAGACATTCTGGAGCACGTGTCCTCAATATAAAAATCCAGTGTGCTTCTCTGCGATCCAAAAAATTAACAATATCTCCACCTCTTTCTTTTAATGCAATTTAATTAATCCCCATAAAGGAGAAATTCTTAATCCCTCCCTTTTCGCACTCAGAAAAGTGTTTGGAGACAGGATGCAGTAGATCATGACTATATAAACTTGCCTGTGAGCCACGATTAGAGAACCCGAGGAAGCCGATTGCACCGTTAAGGTGAAACGCGTTGGGATGTGGACCCTACAAGGAAGCCGTACTAACCAGCCAGATCCAATCCGGGACTCCGCACTTGGTGCAGATGCGGAAGTCATCACACTGGCGAGCAGGAGCCGGGTGAAAACGCAGCTGGACCCAAGACTGGCTGTGTTTCCTGGTCTGTCCGGAGCGGGAAGTGTGTACCCTTAATACACTCATTGCCTTTTGGACTTTAAGATTGAGAATTTACTCCCTATTCTCCCTGTTCTTGCTTTTCTATTAAAACGATGTTATGCTATGTTCTTATGTTTCCTTTGTGAGGAGAGATCCAGCATGCAGTTTCATTTAGTACCCATGCCTATCCCAGATGGATATCAAAAAGAAAAAAATGTGACAAGCGCTAAAGGTCCTTGAGGAAACACTGATCCTGAGCACAGACTGTCCCACATCCTAAGGGGGGAATCCAGGTCACTGCCACAGGGAAGGACTGAGAGATCACAGGGGCTCCCCCCACCCTCCATAGGAAGTACACACACAGTGAGGAGGGGATAAAGTGCACATCTCAGGCACTGAGGGGGGGACACACTGAGGAATAGGCTCTGAAGCCTCTAAGTCCCCTTTCCTGTGTCCCCCTCACATTGTCCACCCCCTGCTGCACAGAGATCTTCAGCCTGTGTTATTGGATCCAGTTCTCTCTGGTAACCCCTGGAGGGAGAGTGGGCACGAGAGCCGCAGCGCAGCGGGAAAACAACTCTGCTAAAATACCATCAGCGCCAAGAGGACTCTCTGTTACATCGCGAGTTTATGCCTTGCTGCTTGTAAGTAGGGCTCTGATTTTTCCATCTTGGATGACCAG
The DNA here is from genome assembly GCF_040206685.1 of Ascaphus truei. NCBI lineage: Eukaryota > Metazoa > Chordata > Amphibia > Anura > Ascaphidae > Ascaphus > Ascaphus truei. Next base: position 146,731,351 of record NC_134484.1, read on the forward strand.
CGGTGTTCTAATTTGTCCTACCATTTTATGGCATAGTTCTTTTTATATAATAAATTAGTGTTTTATATGTCACTAGGAGTCTCTATGTTATGTGTGTAGTGTAGCATTGTTTTAACCCTGCAGAGTTGCACTATGATCTGTGTTTGTGTTTCTTCCTATACATGGCCTGTGTGCTGATCCCCTGAGGAGTACAGGACTTTCCATAGAACTTTTGGCGCCAGGTTTTTCTCTTTTCCAGATGGATATCAGGCACATTCTCATGTCCGTGAGTGCTGGAATTGTCTTTTGAGCACTTCATACACCTTCATTGATATTTCACTTGACTCATTTGCACTTTTCACACTGTTAAATAACTGCCTGTTATTATTATAAACATTCCAGCGCCCCCCAGTGATCAGTCCACATGCACACACACATACACACACACACGTGCACCATATCACCCGTTAATATTACAATAGTGTATAACTCCTACAACTTCATCAACGTCCGCTAGCAGTAGTATAATTTATAAGAAAATACCTTGAATAACATTAACAAGTTACATAGTTACAAATTGTGTTATGTAACTGTGTTAATTTAATTACTAGTCTACATCATCTGAGTTATATTACACTACATCCAATACCAAGTAGTGCAGTGGCTTGTGGCAGTGGTGGGAGCTGGCAGCTACGGGAGGTGATACTATTGGTTGAGAATCTGGACTGGCATCTGTTCTAAACTGACAGTGGTCTCTCTGTTCTGTATTCCAATCTGAAGCAGATTCATTTGATCATAATCTAATCCAGCGGTGCGCAAACTGGATGTATTTCTGGGGGGTGGGGGGGGGGGGGTGCGGCGATTACAGGGGCCCCGCGCTCTTCCCTACAGCATTTAAATTAAATGCCGGGAGAGACGTGAGGCCTCTGTAACTCATTTACCTGCTGCCAGCCGGGTCTTTGGCGACGCTATGGCAACACGCGTCACATGACGTGATGGGGTCACGTGACCCGCAACCGCATTTGACACCGAGCCATTGGGAGAGGGGGAGCGCAAACGCTGCGGCTCCCGGGGAGGGACCCGCAGCTCAAGAACTTTGCGCACCCCTGGTCTAATCATTTGACTCTGTCCGTGACTTGCCTTGTACCGTTGTGTTTCTCTGGGCTTGGGCTGGGCAGCAGCTGTGTCCTGTGTCTATTGTCCACAATACTGACTATACGATAGTAGTATATTTAGAATAACACAGTTAATTCAGTTCCAGGGGGGTTAAACGTATATATCATTTTGTTTTTGCACCCAGTGTGCCACTCAGTAACAGTTCCACCAGTATTAACAGCAGCACACCCAGAAAGTCAGGAGGAACACTGTGCAAAAGGAAAGCAGCGGGTGACATATTATTCACTTTGCCCTCTCTGTCTCTAAGCAATCTCCCTGCCTGCTGTCCCACACCCTACCCATCACACCCTGTGCCTGTCTATACCTACTCCATTCTTAGAGGGCCCCTACGTGCCTTACTACCCACACTACCTAGCACCAGCCCAACCTGCTCCCTTCCTTCACAATCACACAATGTGAATAAGAACAATGAGAAAGTGGGAGGGACATTTTGCTTTTGTTTCCCTAGAAGCTAACTATGAACTGCATTTCTTATAAGCCTCTGAATGGTGGCGTGCTTTTTAGTCATGTGTTTTCTTTACCCTCATCTCACCCTGTCCTTATCAGAGAACCAATAACGATAGTGGGAGAGAGGGGACGCTGTCTATACTGAACACAGTGACATCAGACAAAATGGAGTAGCCAGAGGAAACCAAGGTAAAACCAACCGCATTCCAAGCTCACCATGTTTACATAATACCATAACATTTTGTATTTAAAAATATATATAAAAAAGTGTCAGATTTTGGTTAAAAAAAAAAGCATGAAATCACCCCGATGTAATCTCTTAAGCATTTCACTTCCAACTTCCAGGAGGTAGATATCCAAGTGGCAGCAATTGCTAGAAGCTTCCCTTTGGCCCAAGAATAATCTGCAAACATTGAATGAACGAAGAGTACAGATTAATAGGTATCGCTATGGAGTGCACATCCAAACTGCTCTATTTATGCCATATTTGTACGATTTGGTGATTTCCCCAGAAATTCATTGTTGCAAGAAAATATTGGGCCAACATGACACCACAGAAGGCAGCCGTTGTTACAGTGGTAAGAGCCTATTTTGTTGCTGGCGTTGTGTTTGCAGGGGCGTGTCCGAGCTGCGGTGCCTTCACTGTTCGATCAACAAGTGGTAGACTGAACACTTGACTGGAGCAGTCTCATGGCCATGAGCACAGAGGACCTCTAGCGACTCGTACTTAAGAAAAGTGCAAACCCCCATAGTTAAAGAAACTTATTATTGCGCAATTCTAGGATGAGGGATCATTCCTGCACCACTGCTGTGACTCCAGAGAACCCCACCACGATGTCCGACTGGTCAGTGAGGGCAGGCAATATTTTTACTCAGATTGGGCTTTTACACTTGAGGGCAAATACTGTTGTACAAAGGAAGTAACAACAAGTAGCAAGTCAGGCGCTTGAAAACATTGGGTATCTTATTATTCAAAAATGTGTCTCACCTTGAAAGAAGAGCATGGTGAGGTAAGCAGCTCCCCTTTGCTACAGCTTAACAGGGCCTCAAAATTTGGCCAAATATAACCACTACATGGAGACCAACTCAACCCCAAACACCCTAAAATGGGGATGCAACAAAAGCAAAGCATCTTGTTACAGTCTGTAGGTGAAATCTCTGAGATTGGGCTTGGCTAGTTTATTACAACTGACATATTCGAACTGCGTGCCTTATATTTATGGCTGAAGAATGTCCCTGCCCCTCATATATGGTCTGAGAACTCACTTTACTTCAATATCAGTTAAATCAGACTATATGTCCATGGCTGAAAAAGCGTCTTTACAATCTTCATAACAAGGCAACTCATGCTCCATCGTCAGCTGCTTCTCTAAATCTACATGGGAGGATGAATACTGCAATAGTCTACAAAGAGGAAGATCGCTCTCCTCTATCTGGATCATAACCTTACATTTTTGTTTTAAAGCTCCCAGCCATTCTACTGAAAAAGAAGGACATTCATCCACAATGCTCTTTAAATCTGATGATGATGGAGAGAGAAATGAGCCCACGTTCACCCCCGAGGCCAATCTTAAAATAGAATTAACAGAGGGTCTCAAGATCTTCTGCACCCAGCTAGAGGGTTGTACTTCTAAGCCTGTGATGATATTAGAGGTTTATCTTTGATTAGCTGAGAATAAAATATCAGTTTCTCTGGTTAGTAGAGAATTACACTACCCTAGCAATGTCTTGGTCTGGAAGGGAACATCTCCCTAGGAGAGATCTAACTCGGTTGTGTTCTTTTTTTTCTTCTTTCTATGTTATAATGATTGTTCGTTCCAATATTTCTCGCATTGCCTGGCTGCCCGTATCGTGCTGATAGACATGACTTTATTGTCTCAGAAAAGTGGCCATCAAGCAATAACTCAGCCCACTGTTCTTATTAGTATATAACAAATCACAAAAATTCTGAGGTACAACTGTATACAATCTGAAAGTTCAGTTCTCTTTTGATCATGGAATAGGTAACCCATTATGTACTTGGAAATGATGGGAAGCTCATTAATCAGGTCTTAATAGATCATTAATCTGGATATATATTCTACCCTAAATATTTCTGATTATGTCATCTAATGTTTGACGTTACAATTGAGAGACTTTCCTCCCTTCCTCTTGGTTACTTTCAAACCATCACCTTACTTTCATTTTAGACGCAGCCCAAGTTCTATGTTTTCTTTCGAGTTTGTTTAAAGCACATATAAAAACTATTTTTTTTATAAAGGGGGGGCTTTACATTCTGTCCTTTTATATAGCAACAGGGCTCACATTGTCTATACAACCAATTAACCTGCACTGCTTTGTCAAAAATGCAACTGTGAAAATTCATGTAAAAATGAATGTAGTTGTATTTTTATTGATGTCTACGAATAAAGAAGTAGTATAAAAAATAAATACACGTCACTTCCAATGGCGCACTTTGGTCCTAGGAGATATTGTCCCTTTACATAGCTTACTGCATGCAAATATAAGCAACTGGATTTGCATGTTTTCCAAATCGAATTGGTCTGTCCTAAAAAAAATGAGCAATTGCCCATGTCATTAACTGGTAGGTTATTAGGCATCTGTAAAGGTTAAAGCTGCAGTTCAGTCTTTTTTTTTTTTTTTTTTAATTCAATAGTTTCATGTGGGCAATCTCTAATTACCTAAAGAACTGTATAGCTGCCGGTCAATTCGTTCTCCATGTATTGATCGGCGAAATTTGGCGACATCTTTAGATATGGCATATGTTTTTCATCTGCTTCTGTCAGTCAGTGGAAGCTCATGAATATTCATGAGCACTCCTGCACTGACATGTGCAAGAGGGAGGGCAGGGCTGACAAAGGGGTGTGCCAGGGCCTGTGACAGGGCATGAAGGGGCAGTGCACAATGCAAATAGTGAAGTAGGTAATACAAGTGTATATTGAATAAAATTATATATAAACTGCGTACATCAAGTATGATTAAATATGCATTGAGTGTGTAAACACACTGGTTACCACTCGATGAAACTGGTGTGGAAGTGGTGTAGTAGCTCCTCTCAGCGGGCACTCTCAGCAGCAGCTGTATATCAGGACTCTGCTAGAATATCCCTCTCATGCTGACGTCATCTCCATAGGGATTAGCCCTTCAGGCCAGCTGGGCTCTGTTCCCGATGGTAGCCCCCAAAGGTACCCCTAGGGGTTTGGTAGTGTCCAGAAGTGGCTGTTGGGGCTCCCTATTCGAAACCGCCACCTTTGGGGGCTACCATCGGGAACAGAGCCCAGCTGGCCTGAAGGGCTAATCCCTATGGAGATGACGTCAGCATGAGAGGGATATTCTAGCAGAGTCCTGATATACAGCTGCTGCTGAGAGTGCCCGCTGAGAGGAGCTACTACACCACTTCCACACCAGTTTCATCGAGTGGTAACCAGTGTGTTTACACACTCAATGCATATTTAATCATACTTGATGTACGCAGTTTATATATAATTTTATTCAATATACACTTGTATTACCTACTTCACTATTTGCGTTGTGCGCTGTTTTTTGTTTCCATTTCTGTAGTGTGTTAGGGGGTGCTGAGCCACCCCCTATTATAGCAGCAGACGCCATCTTCACTGAATACACGGTTATGTAATATATTTTATTTGATTCTCACTGTGGTTTTTTTGTGGCCTTGATATTGGGCTTCATAATCAAAAGGGTATAGGTACTGCACTTTAATACTAACTTTTCTAGAGGTTAAGTAGTTGCGCACGGTTTATTTCTGTTTATCAATGAAGGGGCAGTGCCTTAGCAAATGCTGGTTAAAATAGAATACAAGAAAATTGGTCTTTCAAAGTTGTTTTTTTAAAAACAGAAAAAGCTGACCGGGGCACTATCACACGGAATCTCCCACTGACTTCAATAAGAGTTTCCGTGAATAACCCCCTAACAGAAGGCTGCAGTCTGAACACTCACACGCAACCACAGAAATGTGTACATCAAGTACGTACAACCCCACAAATATTCTGCCCAAGAACAGCTGCTCCCAAATCTACTAACACCCACTGAGTCAACAGCGCAACACCCGCAAAGCAAGTAGTAAGAGGATCCATAAACTAGCTCCTACGGTGACCACAGGAGACATTCCTCACACTACTCAAGGGAAAAAACACATTTCATAAACGTGTCTCAAAATAACCACTGTTTTTACCTTGGGTTTTTATTTCAGAAATTCTGGTTAACAGGACAAAAGTTACATGGTTTGTATGATGTATAACTTGACTCATTTGACACAGGAAAACAAGCTTCCCAGGAGGAAATAATGAGTGAAACACCTGAATTGTTCATAGACGTGTGTTTTTTAATGTAAACAAATGAGGGGCTTTTTATTTCTTGTGAGGCCAGGGCACCAGCACCCAATGCTCTGTAAACACAGATGCGAGCCAATACTTTGGCAGGGCTGAATAACCTCTGACCCCTACTTCCAGTGAGGGGCTAAAAAGTCAACTGGTAACCATGTGCATCTGTAATCCATTAGAGCCCATCCCATCTCATTTTATTCAGATATCCATTCCGCATCAATTCCTGGTCAGTCTCTCTTTAGGGATACAGAACATATCACAGCTGCGGCTGCCATCTACTCTTCTTGCAAGCAGGAAGTCTACAGGGATGTCATTTAAAAAACCCTAACAGTTAAGTCCCCAGGAAATGGGGCTTAAATATACAGTAGACACCATCACTTGCCTGTGCTATAGTCTACAGCTGCTAAACCAAAACTCAAGACAAAAGATTATGTTAGCATATAAAAGTTAGTGAGATAGTATAAAAACAAAAAAACAAAGATAGTGTTCAGTGTCCCAATCCCTACACAAGCTACTCAATAGTGCAAGCAAGAAATCGTAATTAGGCAGCACTCTGCGCCACAATGTTTTGTAATCATCATGATTTCGTTCTCAAAAGCAAACCTTGCGGTGTGCACGATGCTTCAAATTCTCAGCACATATTCACTCATGCTAAATATGCTGGTTGTATCTCCAGCCTTGTTTTGTTTATAGCCAATGTTAAAATGCACAAGAAAGCATGAATAACTATTAGGACTCATTGGTATGCACTGTAAAAACCTCCACCACGCAGCATAATATATAGCTGTGAATACATGTCCCCGCAGAACAATGAGGGGCAGCAATATTTATACAGACTGGCAAAAACAAAAACGGTATGAAGCCTCGTAGCATTTTAGAGACGTGGCGATTTAAGCACTGTAAAATACGTTACAAATATCTGTACACAAAACAGTGACAAAAACCCTTCCTCGTACAGTGTACAGTGTACAGTAAATAAAAATAGCACTTGTGCATTTGCATGTCTCAGACAGGTCTGCAACCCCGTCTTTCCCCCATTATCTATTAGCAAACAGTGCTTCCACTGCAGCCAGGGATTCTGGGTAATCGCATGCAAACGAGCACGTGGTATTTTTATTGGCTGTACACTGTACAGTGGAGGGTTTTTGTCCCTGTTTTATCCACCATAACTTGTTGTGTGTCTGGTTATACCCACTACAAGTTCCTATTGTTTAGCCGATAACAAACCCTCACACCGAGACTCAAAAAGTCGAAACGGCTGCGAGTAGTTTTACTGGCTATGCCAGGAAAGCTGTGTAATACAGCTTATAAGGTTCCATGTTAAAAATGTATGAGAAGCAAACACTGTGTGCTCATTGACATGTAATTACCCAGAATCCCTAGCTGCAGTGGCAGCACTGTAAGATAAGAATGGGGTGCGCGCCCCCTGGGGGTACGAGATTGTCTGCAGGGGGCGCGGGGTTTACAGAGGCCCCATGCACTTCCCGAAGGCACTTAAATGAAGTGCCGGGGAAGCAGCGAAGGCCTCTGTAAACTGCACTTACCTTGGTTCAGACGGCTTCTGGAAACGCAGCGTCAAATGACGCCACAATGTCATGTGACGTGGCAACGTGACGTCATGACACCCAGGCGCTGAGGTAAGGGGGGGGGGCGCAAGGAAAAAAGATTGTGCTCCCCTGGGCTAAGAGATAATGGTGAAAGGCAGGGTTGCAGACCTAAGACATGTGATTGTGCTCACAAGTGGTATTTTTATTTGATAAATATCTGTGCCAATTCTATAACTCGACTGAACTGGAAGGAATTATTTTTATTTATAGTAAAAGGCAAACACCTCCTTTAAATTGGCAATACCGCCTTGGACCAAAGTGAATTCATTCCAGTGACATGTTTACAGCATGCTTGAATAGTAAATTAAAGCCCTGTAGATCACATAAAAATATAATAGATCTAAGATATGTAGCACCCTTACACTGACAAATATCTGAACACATGGTGTGAATTAAATAGAAATGTTACATTTAAATAATGCACCACAAGCAATACATAATGAGCAGAACTTAGAAATCGGACAAACGGTCTAAATTTTACCCGTTAGGTCACAGCGTATACTTTTCTTACAGCCAGAAAAATGGTCAATACTGCTGCAAATACTGCACATTTTATGTGCATATTAAAGGATGAATGTGGGTTGGGTTTTTTTAGGGAGGGAACTCAATAAGGGGTGAGCTTCGCCTATAGCTACGGCCCCAGTCCTCACTGCTGCACGCGCGCCTGGCGGCATGTGCACAGACTACAGCCACGATTGCCGGTCTGTAGGGGAGCGCAGGGGAGGGGCCATGATGGGGGGCGCAGCCATGAGGGGGCATGTCTGCCCTTCTATTGGTGTGCGCCGACCACGTGATTGCATCGCGGCATGGCAAAAAATTGTCTTCCCTGCCAGCGTACGCGTCGAAGCGCTTTGTGCGCCCGCACACACTGGGGTCTGCCCCATAGAGGGCTGTGCTGTGTGGCGCATGCCGCAGCATCCACTGGGGACCTGGCCTATTCCTAGAGGAGAAGCTGTGTGCAGTTTACTGCAGATTCCTTTCTGAACGGCAGGCTCCTCTCTGCAGTGTGTCGGCAAGTGTGTGTGTGTGTATATACAGACACAGTCCAGAAGGTGTGCAGTCGTAATGGAGTTGAATGACTGGGTGCATAGGAGAGGAAAGAATGCATACTAAAAACATAGCCTGTGCTCACGGGACTTTAGGCCCCCAAGGATTTTCCAGACACCGTGGTCCAGCTTTTGATGTTGCTCCAGCACATTTTCTGATTTCATCCCTCACTTTACTTTGGTTGTCGTCTTGGTCTTTTAAAATCTTTGTTGGAAACCAGTTGAGTGCCATTTTTGTCCAACAATGGTCTTTTCTTCTTGCGATGTGTCCACCCACTGGATGAATGTGTTCACCTTTGTGATGATGTCACAGACTTTTGTGATTTCGAACCTGTTCATTCTTTTACCTGTCTCTTTGGGTAACACCCATCATACATTTTCCCATACGTCTTTCCATTGTCCGACGCTTCTGCATTATCTTTGCATTTAGGGTCCAAGTTTCACATACATACGTGAGCACGGGCAGAATACATTGGTCAAAAATGTTCTTCTTGAGGCACAGCGGAAGGTTTCAAAAGAAGAGAAAAGAAGCATCTATTTTGTGACGGGCACTCAAGTAGAGTCTGGATAGAATGAGTGAACAATCAAATGAATAAATAAATAGTCCTAAACGTTGCCTTTTATACATCTCTTTAAACACTTGTTAAATGCTAATACACAATAAGACCAATAATAAAATTGCCTGACAATGATCCTGGGTGGGGGCTAATAGGGTATGGGTGGGGGCAGTGTGTGTAAAATAATGTAATGTAAAACACACACACACACACTCTTACATCACTTACATTCCGGGACCATTTAACACCTCAAGTCATAAAACGCATATGGCACAGGGGGGAGGGATGAGCTTCAATCACAGATCACATTCCAGTATGCACTGTTTTAAAGTAAAAACCCTTTTTTGGCTTCATTCATTGTAACATCGCCGAAAGAAAAGATCGGTTTATCTCGAAAGCTCACACAAATAAAAGCATTTAGTTAGCCACAGAACGGTATCGTCTATTCATTTTTGATTGGTAAGCTCGGCTAACACAGTACATCTACATCAATAGATAGATATATACACACACACACACACACACACACACACACACACACACCTTCTGTATTCTATAGAGTGCTGTGCATATGTAACACACAAATATATTTGTAGTTTTATATCTGTGACTCTCCCTAACTCTCACTGATTCCTGCTCTTACCCGCATAGTGAGATGGGGGCACTGTCAATCTCATAGGCCCCAGGTGGTTGTGTTCGGTGTTGTCGCTATGAGGCCGGGCCCCTCTCCCATGCTGGGCCCGGGGTTCACGAATGGACTGTCTGCTGGGGGGCTGGGAGAAGAACGCGACACAGCACAGGCCCGACCTGCTGGCCACCGTGAAGAAAACAACCAGGGTATTGGACGGGACAGTGGGGTGAGAGGGGGGAGCTCGGCGGTTCAGCCAATGAGGATGCGAAAGACAGAGACGGGGAAGCGCGTCCAACCAAAGCAGCGCAGCCAACCAGGATCTGGGAGACAAATAGTAGAAGGCGTGGCAGCATTGCATTAGCGGCCATATTGGTACAAGAACCAGTTACAAATACCGGTACCCGTATTTCAAAGACTTCAATTCTAAGACGCATCCCGATTTCAGACATGTTAAAATGTGCAAAAAAGTGCGCCTTAAAATCGAGGAAATACGGTATATGCTTATTCTCACAGTAAAGACTTCCTTAGAATTGATACATAGAGGACTCATAATGAACACAAAAGTGTAATATTTTGCTATTCGACTTGTTACATTTATTGTAACATTGAACTTTCAATTCAGCTTTGTTTTATATTTGTTACCCCAGTTTCATGCTTGTCAGCATGATGGCCAGAATGTGTCTATTCTTTGTATTGATGCTTCAAATGAATGGGCTATAAGTAAAGCCTTCATCTAGTCCTAATGGACCTTGTGTTTTGAGTTTAAAGATCCATTGCACTTCCTTCTGCAGCAATTTCCTATCATAATCTCCATGTCTTGCTGCATTGGGAACAAGTTCAATTACAATAAACTTTAGGCAATTGGTGTCTCAATTATGATGCTGATTGATGTCTGGCTATTGGAGTATCAAGTTAAGTTGTAACTGAATTGACTTGCGCCCTCACACGTGTCCTTTATGGTATAAAGATTTTGCCCACATACCCAATGCCACATCTGCATGTCATGAGATATACTACCCCAACAATTCTGCAGTGAATACAACCTTTATTCTCTATTCCGGTGTATGATTTGGATCCCAGAATGATTTGCATGATTGCATGTATGTGCTTCACATGAGTTACACCAATAATAACTCGTAGTTCTGTTTTGTAACCAATTAGTTGATTTTATTTCCTGGTAATAGCTATGTAGCAATACATCTTTTATGTTTCTGAATCTTCTATTCGTAATCCTTGGCCGATTGCCTAACTCCACCTTAAGATCTTTATCTGAAATTAATATGTGCTAATAGTTTTCAAAAAGCTTTCTGACTTCTAGTGATCTTTTATTATACAGTATGTCCCTATGCATTGGATATCCCTCGTGATTGTTTTTCGGTTGACTACTTAATAATGTGTCCCTCTCCATACTCGGAAATCTCTTAAGCTTTCTTGAGGTTTCCTTGAAAAATTGTCTTGTCACTTCAAAATGCCCTGCATCCCATCTTCATTCTTCTATTGATTTAATTCCATTGTTATTTGCCACCTAAGGTAGACTTATTCTAGTTCTAGTGCACTTATTTTGATCTGTGCATACTCAACACATTTGTTGACCACCACTTTGGTCCTGCTGAGATTCATATGGAGGCCCCCAGTTCTTGGCTGGTTCAGCAAGTTGTTACTGGAGGTGTTCTGGACTGGAAAAAATAATGTCATCTGCAAGTGGTGGGTAACAAGTATTCACCATTGATTTTGATTCCTTTTTCTTCCCAATCCAATGTGTTGAACAATTCTGGAACTGCTGTGAAAAGCTTTGCTGACATGGTGTCTCCTTGTCACACACTCTTGCTGATCCTTAGCTTGCGTGTATCCTCATGTAATCTAATGGGTGATGTGGCATTCTCATAAACATTCTCTAGAACATCAATATATGCTTCTTCAACACAATCTCAATGCATCGTGGACCGCCGAGTTGTAGATGGAATCAGATGATTTTTCAGAATTTACGAGTCCTAAACCAAGTGGTAAATCGTATTTATTGAATCAGGAAATAACTTCTTGGAAGTAGACGGATAGGTCTGTAGTTCTTGAAGTCTTCTTTGTTTCCTTTCTCGTGGATGAGGATAACTATGGCATTATTCCATTGTTCTGAAATTTACCTGTTCTTCAAACATCATGTAGAGAGTTTTACAACAATTTTCTCTACCTCTCCACCATCTTTCAAGATTTCAGTTGTAATTCCATTTTCCCCGGAAGCCTTCCCAGTCTTCATGGATTTTATTGCTTTTGCCACTTCTGGATGGACACATGGTACATCATTTGTGGTTTCTTCTCACTTGTTCTCTGCTGGATTATGCCCTGTGTTATCAGTGTTGTTATACAATTCCATGTAGAAGTTCTCAACTCTATAAGTGAACATTCTTTTATTCCTGATTCATTGTCTTGTGCAATGATTTGCTTCTTTCCAACCAGAAGTCGCTGCATTGTCTTCTTTAAGCTTCCGTTATCTTCAATAGTCTTATTCCCCATATCACAGCTATGTGTTCTTACATTTCAGTAAAAAAATGTATAAATTAAAGTCCTCCAATACTATAAAAATAAAAACAGTGACGTTTCGAGGCTACATGGCTCTTTGTCAAGGACATGGTGCATGTGCGCAATTAGGACATATACAGCTAAACCCCGTTATAACGCGCCTCGTTATACCGCGATTCGGTTATAACGCGGTTTTCCCGTGGCTCCCGTTTTGCACACTGCACACACTCACTGCACACACACTGCTCATTGCTCACACTGCCACACTGCACACACACTGCTCATTGCTCACACTGCACACACACTGCACACACACTGCACACTGCACACACACTGCTCATTGCACACACTGCACACACACTGCACACACTGACACACTGCACACTGCTCATTGCTCACACTGCCACACTGCACACACACTGCACACTGCACACACACTGCTCATTGCTCACACTGCACACACTGACACACTGCACACACACTGCTCATTGCTCACACTGCACACACTGACACACTGCACACACACTGCTCACACTGCCACACTGCACACACACTGCTCATTGCTCACACTGCACACACTGACACACTGCACACACACTGCACACTGCACACACTGACACACACTGCTCATTGCTCACACTGCACACACTGACACACTGCACACACACTGCTCATTGCTCACACGGCACACACTGACACACTGCACACACACTGTACACTGCACACACACTCCTCATTGCTCACACTGCACACAATGACACACTGCACACACACTGCACACTGCACACACACTGCTCATTGCTCACACTGCACACACTGACACACTGCACACTGCACACACACACACACACTTACACACACTCACACACACTCACACACACTCACACACACTCACACACACTCACAGACACACTCAGACACTTACACACACTTACACACACAGACACTCACAGACACTCACAGACACTCACAGACACTCACAGACACTCACAGACACTCACAGACACTCACACACACTCACACACACTCACACACACTCACACACACTCACACACACACACACACACACACACACACACACACACACACACACACACACTTACACACACTTACACACACTTACACACACTCACAGACACTTACACACACACTCAGACACTTACACACACTCACACCCACATACACACACTTTCTCTCCCATATATACATACACACAAACACTCTCTCACTCTACACAGACGGGGGGTGGGGTCGGAGCAGAGGAAAGGCCGCGACCAGCACCACCACCCGCTCCCCCCCCTCCTCCCGCGCAGGCAGCGGGAGCGCCAGGGACAGCGGTGGGGAGAAGAAACCCCCCGCTACCACCTCCATGCAGGCAGCGGGAGCACCGGGCACGTGGAGGGATCAGAGGTAAGCGGGGACCGGAGGGACATCCCCGCTCCCATCTCCTTCCCCGCGGGCTGTCCTGCGGTGACAGGGGGAAGCGGGGAGCGGAGGGACATGCCCGCTCCCATCTCCTGCCCCGCGGCCTGTCACGCGGTGACAGGGGGAAGCGGGGAGCGGAGGGACATGCCCGCTCCCATCTCCTGCCCCGCGGCCTGTCACGCGGTGACAGGGGGAAGCGGGGACCGGAGGGACATGCCCGCTCCCATCTCCTGCCCCGCGGCCTGTCACGCGGTGACAGGGGGAAGCGGGGACCGGAGGGACATCCCCGCTCCCATCTCCTGCCCCGCGGCCTGTCACGCGGTGACAAGGGGAAGCGGGGAGCGGAGGGACATGCCCGCTCCCATCTCCTGTCCCGCGGGATGAATCTGCATTAAAGCGGCGGCCATTTTTTTTTCCGCGACCCCGTTAGTAACGCGGTGGTCTCGGGGTGGACCCCGAGAACCGCGTTATAACGGGGTTTAGCTGTATAATGCGTTTGTTTTTTCCCTGCTGCGTGCATCTGGGGTGTGTGCATGTGCGCTATATGTACATATGTATATAGTGTGTGTATATGTTGTGCATGTTTATTGTGCTTTTGCAGGTGTATGGTGCTTGCTTATTGTATGGTAAGTGCATTAATACTGGTGTGTCCGTGCATCTGTGTATGGTCCATCAGCCACCCCATTCCTGAGCAAGTTGGTTCTGCCGGCCCCCTTGGCGAAACATTGCCAGTCAGTCCCTGTATTAACCTGGATAACACCATCTACAGACCGTTGTATGCAACAAATGCAATGCTTTAGACCGGTTGGTAGCAGACTAGTGGCATGGGATGTGACCAGAGCGCTGCTACAATGAAGACACAAATGTTCGATGTCCCCCAAGGTACAAAGTTACATAAGCTTTTTCTGCAGCCATTCTATGCAGTAAGAGGTTTTCCTGCAGGAATTCTGCTTAACGGCTGCTGCCTTTTTCCGCAGCTATGAGCTCTTCTACAAACCATCAGCTCTGTTTATCCAAATGTGTGCCCATACTAACTGTGTTCAGTTTCACTTTACCAGCAGTCACTTCATTCATTGGCAAACCCTTTTCGCACTTTGAGTCTCTGCAACACACAAAATAGCAACACTGTATTAAGGCTGCATACTGCAAAACAATTACAATTGCCCATACGCCAAGATCTCTGTCCAAACTAAATTAATTAGAAGAAAAACTATTTAAAGCTGCAGTTCAGGCAATATCCTGCATGTGTGGTTTTTTTTATTAAATCAGTTCTGTAGTAAAAAAAAATACTTTTAGCATTTTCTGTTTTAAAAAAAAACCAACAACTTTGAAAGACCAATTTTTTTGTATTTTATTTTAACAAGTATGCTTGTTCCTATAGCAACGATTTACATTCCCCATATTTAAAGATGTCGCCAAACTTTGCCGATCAATAGACAGAGAATGAATTGACCGTCAGCTATGCAGTTCTTTAGGTAATTGGAGATTGCCCACATGAAACTATTGAAGAAATTTTTTTGTTTTTTTTAAAAAGACTGAACTGCAGCTTTATGGTGGTAATTTAGTTTGGACAGAAATCTTGGTGTTATATATATTATGTGCCTTTAATACAATGTTGCCATTTTGACTTTGAGTGCCTTGTGTGCCTGGCCAGACATAATACACAGACCAGCACAGATGCCACAAACACATATTTAACATCTTGCTGTTTGGAGCTCGACGTTGACCCAATTTTGAATATTTACTACAGTGGTTTCCAACCTTTTTTTGGTTAAGGAACCCTAAGGGAAATACTGAGGAACCCCAATGATCTCTAATAGCACGTCGGAGATCAGATGCACTGTAAATTCTTCTGTATTTGGTCATTTTAAAATGACCTGACTATACAGGGAACCCTTTAGGGATGCTCGGGGAACCCAAGTGTTCCTAGGAACCCTGGTTGAAAAACACTGATCTACTAAAACAAATGGAAGTACTATACATTAAAGTTTCCCAATGGATGAATGCTTCCATGCTTTATATAAATACCAATATACCTTGCTAAGTGGCATTGTTGCTTTAAATCTTTAAATGTTGTGTGTCTGGTTATGACACACTGTTCATTTCCAGTTAACATTACATAACGGATGCAGCTATAAAAGATTTTATAGATCATTATAAAGTATTATTCCTACAGTCAGAGCCAGCTGACTTTAGAAGGTCCCAATGCAATGACTGCTTATTAGGGAGTGGAGTTGCAGAAATAACTAGGATAATGATAAACATCGGTTAACTCCAGCTGGTAAAACGCACTCCTAGCGCATTGCGTTTTCTACCGTGTGATCACCTGAAGTTGCTGCTATAAACACCTTTATCCCCATGTGAAAAACAATCCCATTCTAGCCCAGCTACCCTCTGCAGCCACAGAATGGAGGGCATTTACATTTCATGAAGAGGCTAACTCAGGGGTGCTCAACTCTAATCCTCAAGATGCTCCAACAGGTCAACTTTTCAGGATATCCCTGCTTCAGCACAGTGGGCTCTCAGTACACAGGACTTTTTTTTCTTTTTTGGTACGGTGCTTATATTGCCTTTTTAAAACAGCTATTATTTCTGCATTTCATGTCCCATCTAATACGTAACATTTCACACAGTTGAAACGTGCCTCTTCCCCAATTGTTCTCTATTAAGGCAGCAAACTACCAGATCGCTTTCTTATTAGCATACAAAGAAAATCCAATATGACTGCCAGGGTTAAAAACCGATACAAACCTGCGACAGGGCATTTTTCTGTGTGCCACCAGAGTGTGGCTGACACACGCCGCGCCTCCACCCTCCCCGCCCCCCATGGTCATCCTGTGTCACAAAAGTGATTAGGGGACAAAAATACTAAGATCGCTGAAACTGTGGATCTTTGGGGCTAAAAACAGGACAGCTCAGACAATATCATTTAAAAAAAAAAAAATACAACGTAAAATACAAATTGAGCATCATGAGCATGCATTGCTGCTCTACTGTGTGAAGCACACAATCTTCAGCATACATCTACAGCGGCGGCTCTCTATAGTCATGCAGCTGAAATAAAAGCATGACTTGCTTGACGTCATCCCCCCCCATGTGTCCTCGCCTTGTGCTCTGGGAGGTGTGACAGTTACTTTCCCCTCCAGGAACAAAAAAAAAAAGTCCTAACCCAGAGTTACACAAATCCAGAGACAAATCATTAACATTCCTAGGAGATTTACCACTAATGATATAACCGGAGAATAGCAAGACCCAGCAAACCTTCGCTTCCTCCTGCTTTTGTTAGTCCGCAGCTTGACAGAAGAGTATGAGATCAAGCTTGGCAAGACTGCCGATTTTCAAAGGTCTCTGCCAGAGAAAGTTCAACCTTCTGCCCGGGTTGTGCGAATAGGGACAGTACAAACAATACACAGCTAAGAACGTGTAAACAAGGAGTAGTATTGGGAACCAGTTGGTTTGCAAAACCGAATTCAAACGGAAAAGTATGCAGCTAAACAAACAAAAAAGTTGAACATTGGGGACGTCAACATTTTGGGAGAACGTTGTTTAAGAAGCAAGTCATTTGTAATCAACGCTTAAAAACAGAAATAATCTGCTCAACAACAGATAAAGACTTTTCTCTTTATAAGCTTTTAAAACGGCTGATCTGTCTCTCAACCTGTCCGCGGAAATGTCATCCCACTTTCCATGCTGTTGGCATGGAGCTCAGGTCTTGTATAATGTATTATATGAATAAATAGAACATAGCTGGCGCTATGCAAATACACAATATAACAAATACAAGCCTACAATATCCCAATCAATTGTTAAAGTGGAGTTTGTTTTCTCTCAATGCAACTGCAGTATTAGTGCGAGGGGGTTAAAAGACTGCTTCCATGAAATATAATTTACTTTGTTCTGACACAAGCACACTGTGGCAAGTGGTGGAGGCAGGCAGGTTAACCCACTCCCCGCAGATGCACACAGAGTCCGTCTTTCTTTTGCACTTTCATTGTAAGAAGCAACAATAACACAAGGGGGGGAAATGGGCAGGTGTCAAAAGTGAGGGAGAGGTCAATTAAGATAATTCTACCAGGAGATGGGAGAACTGACGGCTCCTAAAGGCGGCTGGTTACAAAAGAAAGGCATGCTTTCCTGTCCAAGCAGGAACAAGTCATGGGGTAAACCACTAGCAAGAGAGGCTAGACAAACCATCTCGGGTCTCGTTCAGGGTGCAGGCTTCGGAGGGAGGGCGTGCTGCCGTGCGTGCTGTCGTGGGACACAAAGTATTCAAATTGAATACTGGTTGTCCGGGTAGCAGCTGCCCTGTCTCCAAAGCCCGGAGTTGACGCAGGCTACAGTTTCAATAAACGAAACAATCGTTTTTTGAAGCTGCAGCAGCGTCACTGGGACCTCGGCAGCCAATGAAATCATTCTTGAGAATGATTTCATGACTGCAACTTGGATCCCTAACCTGCCGTGTGTAGCCCCGCCCCCTCCTCAACTCCTGAAACAATCTGCTGGGGATGAACACACATCGCCCAGCAGACTGCCGCCCTCCCTCCCTCCCTCCCTCCCTCCAACTCCTGTCTCTGGCACCCTGAACGAGGCCTCAGATTTGAGCAGAGGCAACAGGCTGGGAAGCCACATGGAAAGCAACAATGTTGCAAACTTAGGCTGGGGCCATGGCGCCTTCACCCGTGCGGAGCTGTGCGCGGCCGTGACGTCACCCGCGTGAAGCTGGTGCGTTTTGTGGCCTGTGGAAACGAGCCATGCCACGCGCGTGGGGACGTGCTTAGGGGCGTCACGGAGCTGGGTCTCCCTCATTGGGCGAACCGCTCACGTGACCTGCCAGGTCGCGCCAAGAAATCAGTTTGAACTGATTACTTGCGTAACACGCGCCCCCTCCCACATCCGCCCGCGAACCCTGCCTTAAGGCAGTCTGTTCGCTCAGCGTGCGGACGCCACCGCACGGCCAGCGGTACCAGGGCCCCAGCCTGAGACTGAGGAGTGATAACAGACTCAGAACAGAGAAAATATACAATCTGGTTCCAGGACATACTTATTTAAAAAAAAAATATGCAATAGGTAATTGGACCCCACCATTTATATCTGTACAGCAAACTGTTACAAATGGTATTGTCTATACCAGTAGTACACGTGTTTATACCAAAGTGTCTCTTGCTCATTAATCCCCATTATTTTCAGTACTATACAAAACGTTGATGTAGCTACTTTTAACACTCTTGTAAAAATAGAATACAATACATTTGTTTATGGATATAGTGCATGGGTAATAGTAACACGAAAGAAGATACAGTCAAAGTCAGTTAGTCTCAATGACACTAAAAATGGTGGTCATTATACTCTTGGTATTTTTGTTTCTGCTATGATACCGGTGCTAATTTGGTGGTAACGACCCACCCCCTCTCTTTCTCTATTTCTGTATCCCTTCCCTTATGTTTTTCAAAAACTCAAAATAAAAAATAAGTTTTTAGCTCTATTCCATCGTGAACAATATAGACAATTGGTATTCTCATCATCACTTATTTAAAAAGGTACAATGGGGGTGTGGAAAATGAGCGATACAATAACAATATTATTTAATTGGTACAATTTCTGTAATCTACCAATTTTCCTTTCTTTTTATTGCAAATCAGAACTTGACACCATTTTCCAAACAGGCCAGAAATGCTAAAATGATTACAAAAGGGCTGCAGTCAACAGTTCACGTTATGAAATGATCATGAGTAGTCACTTAGGGAAATCTAATCTCTCTATTACAGATGACATCAGATGGGGTGCCACTGAATAGAGAAGTAGGTCCATGCTGGCGGTTCCATCGGTCCATCTACAATGAGTTTCCGCGAACAGAACCCCAGAAGGCTTTGCACAACTTAGGTCAAGCTTTTTCAGGCTACGTGTGAAAATATTTTTTATATTCCTACGGGGCTTATTCAAAAAGCTTTGGACTTTTTTTTCCCATTTAAATCAAATCAGCCCTTAAAGTGGAGCCCCTAACTTAAATAAGATGAAGAAATCGCATTGTCTTCCTTAAATAAATGTGATCGTGCTTAATCCAAAAATGTGGCTGCTTTAACCTCCCTGGAAATTAAGAACATTTTTCATGTCATGAATGACTGAAAATGTTCCCTCCACCCTAATCCTGCCTGTGCAAGGTCCAACTCAACACCCAGTGATTTCTAACATAGGAAGGGGCTTCATCTCCAATTTGCAGACTGATACATAATAGTCCAAGCAGAGTTTTTAGAAATCTGACCCAGATTTAACCCCTTCCATCTATTTGCTGCCAGAAGGGCTTTACTGTACATTGAACTGTAAAAAATTGCTCATCTGGCAGCAAAAAGGTTAAACCTATCACTGCCATCTGTTCACGAAGGACCTAGGAGAGACTGTTGTGACACCAATATGTCTTCTATCCATGTTGCATAAGCCATTGGAGGTTTTTGATCATATTAACTAACTAATGTTCCTTATTTGTCATGTTAAGGAAAATGTCATTCACGTTAAAAAAAAAACATGACAAGCAAAAATGTAAATTTGAAAACCATTTGTAAAGGATTTTGTATTTCAGAGCAGACCCCTCCTAACTTAGGCTTTGCCTATAGTGCCGCCGACGGCGACACGATGGGTGACGTCACCCATCGCCGTCGGCGAAAGTTATGTTTCGCCGGTCGGCGGCATCGCGGGATTCCCGCAATTTGATTTGTTAAAAGGGCCATCACATGACGCGACGGCCCTTGAAAAATCAAATTTGCCGGCGGTGGGTTTTTACGACGGCGACGTCGCTCCGTCGCTTGTCGCCGTTGCGTGCACTATAAGCGCACGCGGCGGCAATGCTTTTGTTTTTGGCCGAATTCGCGTCGCCGGCACTATAAGCACGGCCTGAATCAACTTATCATTTTGTTGCGTATTGTTAATTTTATAACACCGTTTCCCTCCCTCTCACCCCAAATAAATTGCACATTTGTTGATGCATAAAAGTAATCATAAATAATAAAGAGACTATGTCAGAACAGGGAATTTCTTCATTAAAAATACATTTTGACATTGTATTGCCAAGTGTGTCATGATTACTGTTAGCGAGAGGCAGTTACGGTTATATTAAATCATGCAAACAAATATTCATTTGTTTTCCCAAGTATAATTGCGGACTGTGGTTTCGTCTCCATGCATTGTCCCCCCACACCTACTGGAGTCTCCATTACCACATGTTCCCCAGAATTGTATTTATTTATTTATAAAATGTTTAACCCGGAAGTAATACATTGAGCGTTACCTCTCGTTTTAAAGTATGTCCTGGGCACAGAGTTATGATGACAAATAATGCCTGTAATGAGGTCTGTAAGACCCAATAATTACTCATTTCTACTATTTTTGTGTTGGTCCTCTTGCAACCCACGTGTGGGGCAAGTCACACGAGCACATGATAAATAATTATCCACCATATAAAGACAGCCTTTTTATAATGACCCGATAAAAATAAAAAAAGGGAAGATTCCTTCTGATAAGGTACCAAATGAATCCCAAGCAGGGAGAACAAACTGGCCTGCTTAACTATATCATACGCTGTAATGGAGCAGCTGTGCTCGTCCCCTGTGGGGGTATGGGCTAAATTGGCATTAGGCTCCTAGCACTCGGCAAAATAAATTATTTATGGACCTATTTATCTGTTAGTATAGTTATCATAGCAACACAAGCATGAACCTTGACAAGGGTGAGCTGCTCTGGGTTTCATTTTGAAGGCCTCGGGAAATCATCTGACACAAATCATTTTCCTCAGGTGCGCAGTTATTTTGAAGAACGCCCGTGATCAAATGCAATGTCACTGCACAATCGCCTCAAAGAGTTCAGGGCTCTTTGAAGTACAGTAGATTATGCTACAGATGTCCACTCTGAGGCATCTCCAGAGACAGCTTTGTGTTTCTATGCAAGATGAAATATGTAGGCAGGGAGAGCAGACACCTCCTGCAATCCAATGGGCTGCACACAGTCCATCAGTACAGAGACACAGAGCGAAACACACTGGTGCAGCAATAATACATCGCTAGCACAGTGCAGGACAGATGCATTTACCCAGAAGCCCATCACAAAGAGAATGCCGTTTTGAATAAACCAATAAAATAAAGCAACGACTTATTCTTCGTTATTTATTTATAATGAACCTATAGTCTCCTCAGAGAAAAATGACTGTCTTTAGCTCAATTCCATCCAATGTTTGTGTGTGACGTTTGACGTCCCTTTTGGGGATATCCATATGTCCTTTGTGTAACCTTAGCCCTGGCAAGCCAATAGACTATCATTTCTTTTGTTTGTTTTTTGCCTAGCTCTCAAGATTTCTGCTTGAAGCGGGGAGCAAAAATAAAAACAATGTGCTTTCATCTATTTGTGTCTGTCATCCCATTTGTTTATTTATTTTTTTATTTAAAGGAGGATTTCTTATTGAACACAATTGCTACTAGAGGAGACTTTATTATAGAACAAAAAAAGTTGGGGATTCTAACATTACCTTTTGTTTCAGCACCATCCCTCATGCCTCCACACTGTAAGCTCTCACGGGCAGGGCCCTCATTGCCTCCACACTGTAAGCTCTCACGAGCAGGGCCCTCATTGCCTCCACACTAAGCTCTCACGAGCAGGGCCCTCATTGCCTCCACACTGTAAGCTCTCACGGGCAGGGCCCTCATTGCCTCCACCCTGTAAGCTCTCATGAGCAGGGCCCTCATTGCCTCCACACTGTAAGCTCTCATGAGCAGGGCCCCCATTGCCTCCACACTGTAAGCTCTCATGAGCAGGGCCCTCATTGCCTCCACACTGTAAGCTCTCATGAGCAGGGCCCCCATTGCCTCCACACTGTAAGCTCTCATGAGCAGGGCCCCCATTGCCTCCACACTGTAAGCTCTCATGAGCAGGGCCCCCATTGCCTCCACACTGTAAGCTCTCATTTTCAGGGCCCTCATTGCCTCCACACTGTAAGCTCTCACGGGCAGGGCCCTCATTGCCTCCACACTGTAGGCTCTCCCTAGCAGGGCTCTCATTGCCTCCACACTGTAAGCTCTCATGAGCAGGGCCCTCATTGCCTTGTTAAATCTGTTTGTGTATGTTTGTCCTTATTTGTATGTCATTCTGTTCATGCAATTTACACCAGTCTGTACCTTCATTGTACCGCGCTGTGGAATATGTTGGTGCTTTACAAATAAACAATAACAATAATAATTCGGTCAGCTAGACTCGTATATGGCTCCTTGAGGGGATGTTAAAATGCTAAAGCAATGGGAGAAATACAAAGCGATACTTTCCATCGACAAATTGGCAAAAATCGATAACCCGAAAGCATGAAGCGGATCTGTAATGTGGGTTTCATTTTATGACGACAATTGTAGATTTGGAATTAAACAAGAGATACAGAAAATTACCAAATCACCAAAAGAAAAAAAGCTCGGCAATAATACTACAGCGGCTACAAATCGGAATTACTTCTAGAAAACATAGGTTCATGTGCACACTGGGAAAATATTTAATTTGAGGTCAGTTCTACATTCAGTTTGTACGAGCTAAACATGTGACGAAATGATGGATGCTTCTGAAAATGGAAAGCACAGCCAAATGATGTGTCAAGTCGTTTCTTTTTGATCCATCATTATTTATTGGGTCTCTTTTGGACAAACAACGTTGCCACGGTGACAGATGTGAATGTCAATACCCACATGACCCTTGCATCCGGTTTCCATGGCCACCACATTAAAGTCTCAAAATCAACCCCACCAGGAATCGTGTAATGTGATCAAGAGCAATTACTTGGCATCATGTGTGCGGTAACAAGTCAAGCTCCAGACGCTCCACGTTCATTATTATTACTATTATTAATGCAGGACCCCAGCAATTCAGGTATGATGAGTTCTGTGTATTCACGGGCACATATTGAAAAACAAATGAATGACAATGGGCTTCAATCATTACACTGTGGAAAACAAAGCACATATACTATATGGACAAAGAAAGGCAGAGCGGACATACAGTAGAGGGGGATTCAGAGAGCAGCTAGCACAAATAGTTGGGAAGAATAGTAAGAGGGTTGGAGTGGGTGAAGAGGGGAGGAAGAGTGAGGTGACAGATGGCAGCGAGCGTATGGACAAGGGGCTACACTATAAGAGAGAGGTGGAGGGGGATAGACCTAGGGGGATAGGCGGGTAGAGGAAGTCAAAATGAGTGGGAAAACAGAGGTGCTGTAGGGGAGGTGGACAAAATGAGACGGGTCTAGAGAGGCTACGAGGATCAGAGAGAGGAAACACGGGATGTGGCAGGAGGTACACAAAGAGAGGCTTCAACACCCTGAGGGGTTGGAACACAGACAGTACACAGGCTATTTGAGTGGAACACAAAGGAACGCCATTCTACATCCAGTCTTAACCATTTCTCTGCCAGAGGGGCCTGCAACACATTAAATAGCGAATAACTCTTTCATAAAATACCAAATCTGCCATTTGCTAGTTTAGGCATAAGTAAAACTCAGCAAGTGCCTGGGCCTCAGTTAGTCTAAGTGGTTACTATTCAGAGAAATATCTGCCCATGTTGACAATATTCTGCAAAAGATGTTTCATATGGTGATCCACAATCGGCTATGTTTAATCTACACTCACACGATCATGTAACTGAATGGAACATTGCAGCATCTACATTACACCACACACACACACACACATACATTTTCCAATGGTGTCCAACACAACCTGGGACTGACACATGCAGATTTCCCTTGTTGATTCCTCCTTGTTATTGTTGATAGTAATTAATTGGTAGTAGCTAGTTGAGCTGATGGGTACAGGCAGGCATTACAACCAGCATCCCTAGATAAAGCGGCTTTTAAGAGACAAGCATAAAAGATTCTCGGATATGCATTCTTTTTGCTGTGCCTTAGACGAGTGCAGGCACAATAATATGAAGGAGCAGCTCTCAGGTAAGAACACTGAATTTGAAGTGTATAATTCAAGTTTGAATCCGTTCTTTACACAGCATTGGGCAAGTCACATTATCTCCCTGTTACTGAGGCCACACAAAATGAAGCTCTTTCAGTGTGTCTACAAAATGATACGCACTACTGCACACATCAGTATTACATAAGCGGGAAACACATTTACTAGCGAATGTTTTTATTTTATTTTGAATAATTTCTAGCTGTACAATTTAGTTTTTTTATCATTAAAATGTAAGTTGTGAGAATGCTGGTGTTTTAAAACGGTCCCCAAACTACTAGAATTGTGGCAGACAATTGATTTGATTTGTGATTTCCGATGCCCATACTCCAAGATAAAAAACAAAGTGATATATTCTCTGAAGTGTACTGTTACAGGCAGTAACCACAGCTGGAAGGAGTTTATACGTTGTTATTTTGGGTCATTTTCTATGTTACTGCAGCTCCGGTTCAGTTGCCAGTGCTTCTGCTCCCTTTATGGAAACTGGCCATCAAATCTAGTTGGTCAATAAGAAGCCACAATGTGCTTCGGAACCGTGGTGGCCAGGAAGAACCCGGTAACTACAACGCTCATGACCCATTCACTGGCATGGGCTATAAGATTTCTCCTGGTGCTGGTGGCTGATGACATGGCACCGCTTAGTAAAAATGGGCTAATGTCTATAAGTCAAATGGCAGACATCCAATGCTCCTATAAAACTCATTCAAAGCAGGTATAACATGACAAAAGCGTGTGCTTTAAAACCACGCACCTGAACATTATGACCACTAATTACACCAAATAAAACATAGGTGTGTGTGTGTATAACACACCCTGGATGCAAGATGCTTTTATAAAACCCTTAAGCCTGGCTCTCAGGGTTTATGTAGCATTCCGCTAAGCGGGTGTGTTTTAAACCTCCGGCTGTAAACTCGCCCTTGCATTGCTCTACAAATAATAGGCAGGAATGTACACATTCCTTTACATTTAACCAACATGTCTGCAACATCTTCCCAATCTTAATAATAAAGAACCAATTACAATAAATAAATAAAAAACTAATTTCTAACATGTACTTTCCATCCACATGGAAATGGAGTGGTACTGTGCACCTGGCTTACACTTGGTAGGTGGAGACATAATAAAAATCATGTCACAGACACAAGTCCAGGCTGAGCTTCTTGTGCTCTAAGGAAGAGCAAAGACAATGACGGAGCGGTTTTGCCATACAGGACTGTTGTCCATGACACGTTTACATACATATAAGAAACCCGCCATGTGCGCCCAGAGATTGGACCTTTAAGTAAGCCCAATCATGCATGCATCTTTCTTTCAGAACCACCAAATCTATGTCAAAAATGTAAGAAGGGGTGGGGGGGAGAGGGGGAATACTCTCTGGACCCTTAAAAAAAATAAAATATGAAAATAACTGAAACTATCCTGCAAGAATGGATCCCAGCGGTGGTTCCTACCAAATTAACATTTCACTCACATGAAGATACACTCCAAGCTCTTATACTTAAACTCCTGTTTTCCCCGTGTATAGGTTGTGTGGGGCTGGGCATAGAAACATTTAGCTGTACAGGAGCGTTGGTACATTTTGAAGACCGGTAAAATGCATTTCCTTCCGTCATCCAAAGAACATGTGAAACGCATCACGTACCTTCATGACGTTTTTGTAAGTGGGCCTGAACTCCATCGCTTCCTTTTTACTACCGTCCTCATCTTCTTCCTCGTCCAAAGCATCGTAGCCCTCATCGTTACTCCCGTCAGTCTCCGCTGTGTTGGTCATGTTATCGATCAGCTGCTCCAGGGGAGGACTCAGCTCCCTCTCCTCGTTCTCCTTCAGGCCATAGTCCAGTGCTTTGTAAATGATGATGCCAAGGGATTCAATCACCTGAACCTGTTTAAGGAACAAAAACGGAGCGTCAAACAGTGAACAGTTTTACTGCAGTCACATAGATTCGAATGATGTTCTGGGCCCATCATTTCCTGTGATGAAATAGGACATAAAATAGGGAAAAAAGCTTAATATGTAAAAGACAAAAATAGTTTTTTTTTTTGTTTGTTTTTTAAAGAATAGCGATCTGCTCTATGTTATTTTACTTAACGCCTTCCCTAGCAGAAAATCCCATTGGTGCTTTCACTTTTGGAAATGAGTTACAAGTTGAATTTTTTATGGGGCCTCTGAAATGGGGGTGTTTGTCAATCCGGCGTTTTCTTCACTCTTCGCCCATCCTGTCCTTATGAGAAAACCAATAACGTTACGGAGATGTGGGGAGGAGAGACTGGCTGTACAAGCACTTGCTGATCACACTGACATCACAAAAAAGGGAGACCGGAAATCAAACTTCTCCCAACTCTAATAAAAATAAAAATATATAAAAATTAATTTTTTTTAAAAAAAAGATTAGGTGTCAGATTTGGGTAAAAAAAAAAAAAAAAAAAGGCATCACCATGATGAAATTACAAAAAGTATGTGAGGAAGGCAGCACTCCACCACAAATAATGTGAAACAATAAGAAAATAAATGTTGTGGTGTACGGGAACAGAGAGGGACCCCTAAACCCCTCAAAGTAATAACCAATAAATCTATATAATGGTTCCCAGCGCTCAGTATGAAAAAACAGACACAAGCCTCAATGTCTGAATCAAAATGGTATATCCAAGAGTAATACAGATCAAAAGCCAACCCTAATGGGGGCTAGGTAGGAATTTAGCATTGAACTAATCAGTAATCAGTAAATAATGGGTAAAAACAAAAACTGATTACTGATTAGTTCAATGCTAAATTCCTACCTAGCCCCCATTAGGGTTGGCTTTTGATCTGGATTACTCTTGAATATACCATTTTGATTCAGACATTGACGCTTGTGTCTGTTTTTTCATACCCTGATGAAATTAGTTCAATTTGGTCCTAGGAGAGATTGTCCCTTTCAGTATGAAACATGTACTTCTCCTTTCCAAACATCAAATGTACAAATAACCTCTAAAAGAAACTCACTAGCTATTGTTTTTTTGATAGCATGCACGCTATAGTGATCAATATCAGAATGACGCTGCTGTAGCCACCTCTGCGGCTGCATTATTGGGACATTACAATAGTAATCCACACCGCTTACCAGCTTGTAAGGATTTTCCCAACCAGCTCAGAAAATATAACCTCCCAAACCAATAAGAATTGAGAGAGTTTTTATTTCAGCTTATCAACCAGTCATACTCGAGTATAAAGAGAATTCAAGTAGCCTAGTATAGTAGTGATCATACTGTATGTCCAAATAGGAGTTTCCCAGTTGAAATTATTTTCAAAGGAAATCCATAAAAAGTTACTCCAACCACCAGGTGCAAAACAGATAACGTGAATTAAAAAAATAAAATATATGAATATAACTTTTAGATTTCTTTATAGTTAAAATCACTTATTCTGATAGTAAGGACCACAAATGTATTATTATTATACACAAAAACTGCAGTCATCTACACGCAGAGGTCCCCAACTCCAGTCCTCCAGGACCGCTAACAGTGCAGGATTTAAGGATAGCCTCTCATTAGCACAGGTGGCCCAATCATTTTGACTGAACTGTGCTCTAGCAGGGGTATCCGTAAAACCTTGGGCTGTAAAGTGCTCCCCAGCACCGGGAGATGCCTTATGGTAGAAGGTGGTTTAGATTATATGGGCCGACTTGTATAATTCAAATAATTCAATCTTCATTACATTCTCTTTTTTCCCCACGAACTATACACAGCAGCACCCATGCCTCAGAGCTTGCAATCGGATTATTACCAACGGGGACACGGAGAGAACGCTGCTTGCATAAAGCCACTTGAAAGCTGCGATAAATGCAGGGTGTATCCGCTAAGTATCATGTACAAAACCATGCAGGCCTCAGTGAAGCAAATTTATCTCAACTTCAGCTACCAAATGGTAAATATTTCAATCCAGTATAACCAAGAGTAAATGTATTGGAGGCTCCTCCAGCACCCATAATGTATCGGCGTTACTACTCCCTATTTTGAGAGCAGTGTAGTAAACTACTTATGGTGGTATTATTACACTACAAGTGATGGGAACTTCACGACTACTCCAATTCACAGCACAAAACGCCACTGATTGACATCCCAGAAAGCAGCCACACGTGATTTGTAAGGCTGGAAAAATGGAAGAGGAAAAATCCATCGGTGGAGTTTCATGTTCCTCAAACCAAGACAGGAAACATAATAAGTTACAACCAGAAACATCTGCAAAATGCCCTCTAACCAAATTGGAATAGAATATTTAAGTAATAATCCCCTCAGAACAGGGCATTACTGGCCAATAATGCCCTGTTCTGAGGGGATTATTACTATTATAGGCTAAATGTAGGCTTATTTCATAAATAATAGACACTTTTGAATAGTTAAATAGATTTTTTTATTAAAATAAAATGGTAAATACATGAAACCACCTCTATATACACTTACACTGCAGATATCTATATCCACACACTGCCGCCCCCTCTGTGTACACACACACACACACACACACACACACACACACACACACACACACACACACACTCTGTTGCCACACACACACACACACAACACAGCACCTCTACACACACAAGCACACACACACACACACACACACACACACACACACACACACACACACACACACACAAGCACAGCACCTCCTCTACACTCACGACACAACCCCTCCTCTACACTCACAACACAGCACCTCTACACACACAATACAGCAGCTCTACACACACAAACTCTGCTGCTACACACACGCTACAACCACAAACACTGCTGCTGACACACACACACACACAGGAGCTCTATACACACATAGTAGCTCTATATACACACACACACATTAGCTCTACACACACACAAACTGCTGCTACACATACAATAATCTACCCATGTGTGTGTGTGTGTGTGTGTGTGTGTGTGTGTATGTATAGGTGCTGTGTTGTGTATAGCGGTGCAGTGTTGTGTGTGTGTGTGTGTGTGGTGTGTGTAGAGGTGCTGTGTTGTGGGTAGAGGTGGGGGGGGGGTGAGTGCAAAGTTTAGTAAGTGGCTGCATTTTTTATTGTGGCTGCAGTGTGTGTGTGTGTTGTGATGTATGTGTAGCAGCAGTTTGTGTGCTGTGTTGTGTGTAGAGGTGCCGTGTATAGAGGTGCAGTGTGTGTGTGTGTGTATGTTGTGTGTGTAGAGGTGCAGTGTTGTGTGTGTGTGGGAGGGGTATGTGTAGAGGTGCTGTGTTGTGTGTAGAGGTGGGGGGGGGGGAGAGTGCAAAGTTTAGTAAGTGGCTGCATTTATGATTGTGGCTGCAGTGTGTGTGTGTGTGTGTGTGTTGTTGTATGTGTAGCAGCAGTTTGTGTGTAGAGCTGATGTGTGTGTGTGTGTGTGTGTGTGTGTGTGTGTGTGTGTGTGTGTGTGTGTGTGTGTGTGTGTGTATAGAGCTCCAGTGTGTGTGTGTATAGAGCTCCAGTGTGTGTGTGTGTGTGGTGTGTGTGGTGTGTGTAGAGGTGCTGTGTTGTGTGTGGTGTGCTGGTATGTGTGTGTGTGTGTGTGTAGCAGCAGTTTGTGTGAGTTGAGCTGGTGTGTGTACACAGAGGGGGCGGCAGGGGGCTTCGCCTCGGGCCTTCAACTCTTCCAGCCAGGGCATTATTGGCCAGTAATGCCCTGTTCTTCGGGGATTATTACCTAAATATACATAGAATTAAAGAAGCCGCGAAACATACCTGCTGCAAATGGGAATGTCACAAGAACACTTATGTAGAAGGTACATTCTGTATTTTGAGAACACTTAATCGAGTGCACAGCAATATGAACCACCAATATGAAGAGGAAGACACAAACCATGTATTTGTCTTCCTGTGGTGAGGTTTCGGCCCTCACATAGGGGTAGATTCCTCAAGCGCCGGTATGGGTTAGCTCTCCCGATCTGGCATTAACTCCCATTCCAGTCAATGGATGTTGACGCTGGTCAAGATGAGCTAAGCCGTACCTGTGCTTGATTCTGCAACACAGACCTATACTGGTAGAATACACGGCGTGTCGGCTTCTGCAGACTGATATCCTATTACTTTAACATTTTCAGTAGTATTTACTGCTTCTAAAAAAAAAAAAAAAAAAAAAAAAAAAAAGGCGGCAAAAACTCCTTCAGTGATCGAGGGGAAAGAAACCATTCAGAAACACGCTTCAGTCCCTAAATATTCTTATCAATAATGACAGGAACTGACAACAATCTTACGAACACAGACATTTCCGGCAGATACGGCCATTGGGCTACACCAATCTGACTTCTTATGGCCACAAAATCATACATCCCTTTATAAAAAAATGTTTTTTAAATGATATATACACATAAGCACGCGGAAGATGCCTTCACAGCATTTTGAATAAGGGCCTCAGAATGCTAGGTCAAATTTCATACAATTTAAGTAGTGTTGGCCTGTGACTATCCCAATTACTCATGACCTCTGACAGAGCCTGCACCATTATGTCTGCTAGAATACAACTACTGCACTGTTGTGTCAATATACAGTATCTAAAATCTATTATGTGTGACTAAAGTGAATAAAAAAAATCAACACGGGTCTCCTTATAACCGTCTCAACAAAAAAATGTTTGAAATATACTGTACGTTCTGTAATGAAGCCACAACTAAAATGAAACAAGTTATATTATAAATTACACTATATTATAACACCTCCTTTCATATCTGCTACCTGTGCAATATATTTGTATCATGTTATATATGTATGGTCACATACGTATCAGTTTTTGAGTGGTTGTCCTGGTGTCCTGAAAGGCAGAGTAAAAAGTCTAATTTGTACCAGTTCTGAAATTGCCGCGCCAAACCCCTTGGAGCGGCAAATTAAAAACCAGAATATATGAGTTATATATATGTATATGTTTTAGTCCCCAGCTGTGAGGGAAGGTGTGTGTGTGTCTTGGGGGGGGGAGGTGTGTGTCTGGGGAGGGGGCGGGGGTTAGGTGGCATGTATATCTGGGGGGTGGGAGGTGGTGCGTGTCTCTTGTGGGGAAGGTGGTGTGTTTGTGTCTCTTGAGGGGTGGGATGGTGGTGTATATATTGGGGGGTGGTGTGTCTTGGGGGGGAAGGTGTGTGTGGAGGGGGGCATTGAGTGAGTGAGCAATAGAGGAGGTGAAAGAGAGGTGGAAGAGTGAGAGGGGAATGTGACCAGGGCAGTGGCGTACAAGAGAGGAGAGGAGAAGAGAGGAGAGAAAAGAGTTGGGGGTAAGTGGTAGAGAGGGGAAAAGAAAGCGAGAGGAGGGTAGAATGAGTGAGAGAGAGGGTGGGTGCGTGAGTGAAAGAGGGGTGAGAGATGATTAATAAATAATTTTGTGTTTTGTCCCGGTTTGTCACTTTAGAAAACGTGTATATATAAGGTGACTATATTTTTAAATAGGTGCATATAGCCACAATAAGTTCACGAGAATAGGGGCTTGCATATGCCACATATCCCAGCCGAATTAATGGATTTTTGGCCTTCCCTGCTGCGGAGGGATGTTTGCTGCATCCAGACGCTTAAAGATATATAGTAACAACCAACTCCATTTCCCAGCTATAGTACCTGCAATTTGCTTATGAACAAATAGGATGGTGCAACTACTCTGTAATTATGTAACTTAGAAGGAGGTGACATCACGACTGTAAAACCCTGCTCCTTATAATTAAAGGGAATAACATCGCAGTTTACCGCAGAAAGAAATCCCAGTCATGTGGGTGGTACAAAGCTGGCTTAACATTTATAATATTTGTAACGTTTATAACGTTTGTTTCAATTAAATGTGGTAACTAACATGGAGCGGCGCAGCCTCTGTACGTAGATTCTGCATTATTGTGGACGGTGTCTGGTTCAGCAACGCTACGGTCACATTTCCCTTCCCAGAAACAACAAGCACAGAAGATACAGGGCATACAGTATGGCAAAGTAAATATTGCCAAATGAGCGGGCAACTTGGGGTTAAATACTTGTAAATTTGGTTATCTGAGCCAAGGCTTAAACAGCACAGCAAATACTACAGTGTGCAGTACCGCAGGGTCGGCCTTACCTTTGGCGGACCCCTCCTCCTGCAGCATCATGACATCACGGCGCGTTGTCATGGCACACCACGTTGCGACAGCATGACAATGCGACGCTGCACAAGGAAGGCCGCTCCGCATAAAGTAAGATTCCCCCTGCGCGCACCTTCCCCAGCCACACACCCACTCCCCATCATGTCCCGTCCTTGGAGTGAGCAGCGATGCGGTCCTGCGCCAGTTCGGGGACTCCCCAGCTCCCCCCCGTCGGGAGGTGGCCGAGGAGGGAGAACGGGGCCCCCCGAATGAGCGGGGCCTAAGGCAGTCGCCTTGCCCTCAGGCCGGCTTCTAGTTACGGCGCTCGTACATCACGGGGGAGGAGAGAAACGGACAGGACTGCACTACCAGGCCTCGGAAATCTCATTCTGCAGCAATATCTATCCTCAAGGAATAAATCAACTGGGCCACGGCAAGATTACCTACGTGATCAGAATAGTCACGTGAAAAGACAAGCTGCACTCTACCTCCTAGTATTTGCAAACTTCGAACATTAGGTTTTAAGCAGTAATCTGTGGCGTTC
Source organism: Ascaphus truei (assembly GCF_040206685.1). Lineage (NCBI taxonomy): Eukaryota > Metazoa > Chordata > Amphibia > Anura > Ascaphidae > Ascaphus > Ascaphus truei. Next base: position 146,764,652 of record NC_134484.1, read on the forward strand.
AGTTTATTACCTCCCTTGGCCCCCACCCCACCCCCCATTATCTGAATTTGGAGGTCACACGAAGATGAACTGACATATTGTTTTTATTTTAAGTAGCACTTTAAGGCAGCAATACCACATTTCCCCCCCCTCCCTTTTTTTTCTCATTTGTATATGTTAAGCGTAACAAAGTATAATTCTACATTCTTATCTAAACTGGAAATCCTGTTATAAATCTGTAAAAATCCTGATTGTGTGCCTAACATAATGGCCGCCTTTCAGTTTCATTCAATCCTTCCGTCAGTGTAACTCAGCAGCTACAATGTATTTTGATATCACTAAGGTGACATTATCTATTGTTACAGTTTGCAGCTCAAACTGCTGGGAATATTGACAACAAATGATCACAAACAGGAAAGTGTTACAAAGATTTTGCACTGCTGGGGAGGTGGGCTAAACCTGCTATAGAAATCAAAGGATGCTTTAAAACTCATTAAAAATGGCATTAAGAGTGGAAAGAAAACAGTCACTATTATTTTATACTACAGAACTGATTTAAAAAAAAAAACACACAACATTTCACATGTTTTGCTGCTTTAAACAAACAGATACCTAGGAAAGCAGGGGTTTAGCAAAATATTGCAGATCATACTAATCGGGGGATGTGCTTTACGATGCCACATCAATGTGGAAATATATTGTACAGAGCTTTGAGGACAGGAATTAGAGATAATAAAGCTACATTATGTGGCATGCTACTTTTCACTTAACCCCTTCAGTCCGCGCTGGGGGAAGCAGGTTAATACACAGGAATCTGAACCTAAGCACTTTATATTTCGTAGATCTAACACCCCAAAGACTACCCCTCCAGACGAGATCAGAGACACAACATTCTGGACTGACAGCATTGTTACCATCGAATGACTGACATTCTTTACTGTGAAAAGCTGCTCAGTTACAAGGAAAGTATTTCCTCCCCCATCCCCGCCTCCTCTTCAAACCAATGCAGACAGGCATGTTTGTGAAGGGGTTTGATAATCACTCACTTATTCATGTTATGTAATACCTTTCCCTGCAAGAAAACACTGCTACATTCCCTGTCCAAATCTATAAAAAATGTTTTTATTAAAAACACCTTCTCTAAATCATTACTGGAGTAAGGGTTCTGTCGGACTAAACAAACCAAAAACTATTATTACACAAGTTTTTTATGCATGTGCAAAATGTCACATTTTTAAAAAAAAATTATTATTTTGAAACCAAACTGCGAGCTTCCAACAATCCTTATACATTACAGATTTATTTATTTATAAAATATTTCACCAGGAAGTAATACATTGAGAGTTACCTCTCGTTTTCAAGTATGTCCTGGGCACAGAGTAAAACAAAATAATACATGGTTACAAATACAGTTACATAAATGAACAAGGTATACATTATATACAAGACATTGCGTGCACAGTTAAAGAAAATATATATTATGAGCGTATGAAACAGTTACAGACCAGATTAAAGTGTGAGACAGCCTTAGATTTGAAAGAACTTAAGCTGGTGGTGGATATGAGAGTCTCTGGTAGGTTGTTCCAGTTTTGGGGTGCACGGAAGGAGAAGGAGGAACGTCCGAATACTTTGTTGAGTCTTGGGACCATGAATAGTCTTTTGGAGTCTGATCTCAGGTGATAGGTGCTGCATGTGGTAGGGGTGAGGAGCTTGTTCAGGTAGCTGGGTAGCTTGCCCAGAAAGTATTTGAGGGTGAGACAGGAAAGGTGAACTTTGCGCCTAGACTCTAGTGATGACCAATCTAGTTCTTTGAGCATTTCGCAGTGATGTGTGTTGTAGTTGCATTGGAGGACAAAACGACAAATTGAATTGTAGAGGGTGTCAAGTTTGCTAAGGTGGGTTTGAGGAGCCGAGCCATATACTATGTCTCCATAGTCAATAATTGGCATTAGCATCTGCTGTGCGATATGCTTTCTGACCAGGAGACTTAGGGAGGATTTGTTCCTGTAAAGTACCCCTAGTTTGGCATAGGTCTTGGTTGTCAGGGTATCAATGTGCATCCCGAATGTTAAGTGGGAGTCAAACCATAAGCCCAGGTATTTAAAACTAGTGACAGGTGTTAGGGTGGTGTTAGCGTTGGTTCTATCTATATGTTGGATATCATTGTATTTGTTTTTACTCGTTATCAATAAGTTAAAGTCTAATTATTAAGATGGTCAAAAACCCTGTGCCTGTATTCATTATCCCTAGAGATATTTTTAAATTTTGCTCAACGTTTGCTACCATCGCCAGGAAAAGAAAAAAACAACCATGCTTAAATTATTAATTCATATTTATAATGCGCCAACATATACTTTCAATTAGCACCCATCTGAAACTGGATCGTCCTAGAACCTGCTAAATAACAACCTATAACAATTTGGATGTAACCACGTTCTAGAATTTATTTTTACAATCCCACCAAATGTTAAAACATTGACACTCAAAAAACAATCAATCATTTTAGATAAAAGCCATTATTTTAACATTATTTCACGTTTTACTAAAATCAATACGAATACATTTTACCATCGACTATATATTTTAGCAAGTGGTCTGTTCGCTATGCATTTGGACACCGCTTAAGATATAAAAACCAAATTTTGCATGATGGTTCCCGAGATAAAGGAGCAGTTTTTGGAAATTGCATACATCCTATTTTTAATTCTATGAGTTAATACAATTCCTCTAAGCAAGTCAGCCACTGGGTGTTGTACCTGGTAGGTTACAGTATGTATCTGGCACGTGACATTATAATGCACATAGCCTGGTGGCAGATGGAGACTCAGATAGACAGACGAAGAAAGAAACAAGTCAGTTGGCATGTGAAGAGAAAGTAAGAATGCTGGAGAAGGAGAGCGAGGCAGAACGAATTGAGGACATCAAAAGTTATTATTAAAAGAAAGTGATGAGAGGGGCAGAGTGGGTGAGGTGGAGAGGTGGAGAGGGGGAGAGGGGGAAAAGGTTAGCTCCGGAGAATTACCGAGCAATGCCAGGTACTTTCAGCTAGTGCTTCATAATTAGCTATTTATGGAATGGCTATAAACCAATTACATTGGCTACAAATTAATTATTCTAGTGGTTCAGATGGAAACTTGTGAACAGATGACTTTGCTGTAGTATAAATAAATAACGACAAATCATGATTCTTGGAATCCAGTGATTGAAGCTGCATTTCAAGACATAACAGGCAGGTCACAATGACATTTAAAAGTATTCAGTCCCAGCTAAATAAAATAAAGTGTTCTTGTTCACACTAAATGTCATAGCACGCCCATGCTAAGGACACTACTAGGACACAGTGCTAGTGAACAAATGTTACACAACTCCCTTCTCAAGTTCATTTCTTTGTATCGTCCATATTAACTGCTCACTAATGTTTTATCTGATATTTGTAAAAGCTATGACATTCTCCTCTACCACCTGCTTTCCCCATCAATGTGATCAAGACATCTGAATTTACTGCAAAACCAAAATCATATTTGTGCAGAAATCCTGCCTTCCTACTACCTAATTGCATCCCTCTCTTTATCAGTAGCCGCTACAGCAGCTTCACCCCCCATCTCCCAATGAACTTCCAGGTATTGTGGTTGCAGGCCTCTCTTTGTCCGACAATGGTAATTTCTTCTTGTGATTAGTCCGGCCCACTGCGATTGTAGTTTCTTCATTTGTGATAACATCACAGACTTCTATTTGCTTCTGAGTCCACTCGTACTTTACCCGGTCTCCTCGGTAATACCCAGAAGACACCACTTCATGTTTCTTTGAGTGGTCTGAAGCTTCTTAACTGTCTTCGCATTTAGGGTCCAGATTTCAGATCCATACATGTGCACAGGCAGAATACAATGGTCAACCACTTTCCTTGAGGCAAAGTGCATTGTCTTGTTTATTCCAAACGAACTCCACTCCATCTTCATTCTCCTATAATTTCATTTGAAAGGTTCCCATCCATTGATACTTGCTGACGAAAGTAGACATTGTCTTTGACTTCAAGTTCTATTATACTTATTTCGATGTTTGTAGAGTTGTCACATTTGTTGAACATCACTTTAGTCTGTTCTTGCTGAGATTCATATGAAGGCCCACCTTCTTACTTGTTTCGACGAGTTCTCCGATTTGTTGCTGAAGGTTTTTTGGACTTGTGGTAAAAAATAATGTCGTTAGCAAATCGTGACAAGTATTCACATATGAGTTTGATTCTTTTTTTCTTCTCAATTCGTGTCTTGAACAACTCAAGTGTTGCTGTGAAAGGTTTTGGTGACATGGTGTCTCCCTGTTGCACACCCATGCTTGGGTCTTCATGCAATCTATAGTAGATGTGGAATTCTCGTAAATTATCATATCAATGTACGCTTCTTCAATTCTGTCTTCTTAATACATTTCATATGGCTGAAGTGTAGACAGGATCAAACATTTTCGTAATCTATGAATCCTTAAATGAGTGGTAGATATTAATTACTATGGAAAATAATTATTGCAAAACAACGATGTGGGTGAAGAGTGCGAACAACAAGGCGGAAGAGAGGCCAGCTTGCAAGCAATTTCGGGAAAACCAGAATGAAATGCCGATAAAAAAAAAGGTAGGTTTTATTTTTTACAGGGAATCATCCACAGCACAGGCGTTGTAAAGGGACAGTCCTCTTACGCGTTTCGCATTGCCAAGCGCTTTATCAAAGAGTGACTATCCTTGAAACTAAAAGCTTATAAATGTGCTCGGGGACTGCAAATTTGGTTGATGGCTTAAAACAAGATGATGTATTTTGCCTATGGTTTCTTGTGGTTTGTTTTAATGCTTTGATATGTTGTTTTTGTTTATTTTTTGTTTTTAATTTAGGAGGTGGTTAAAAATGAACATTTTCTTATTGAAAATAATGGTTTTGCTTACCAATGAATAAATAGTTGCTGTGTGCATGTAAATCACAGCTCAGAATTATTTGGAGTGTTGAGTAATGCTGTGCTTCAGTGTCACAGCCCTGCAGGGGAAGTGCATTCTATTCCATGCATGGAAAGAACCAATCGCAAGGACGGGTCTATGGGTTTAAATGTAGGGCAACAGATTCATTTCTTTTGTACTTGTTTTTTTAGTAAATGGCATCAGACAGCTATAAACATAGCTCGTATACACGGTTTGCTAAACATTGCGAGTGGTGCAACATCTTATAGCTGCTCCCTCATGTATGAAGTCACTGGAGTCTTCATCGTCTGACAGTGAGGTTGTGATAAAGATAGAGAAAACACTTGATTTTTTAAATTATGCTTAAATATTCAAGCAATTAATTTATTTATAAAATGTTTTACCAGGAAGTAATACATTGAGAGTTACCTCTCGTTTTCAAGTATGTCCTGGGCACAGAGTTACGATGACAAATAATACATGGTTACAAATACAGTTACATAAATGAACAGGGTATACATTATATACAAGACATTGCATGCACAGTTAAAGATAATATATATTATAGGCGTATGTAACAGTTACAGACCAGATTAAAATGTGAGACAGCTTTAGTTTTGAAAGAGCTTAGACTGGTGGTGGCTGTGAGAGTCTCCGGTAGGTTGTTCCAGTTGTCTTATGAATGCAAGGGAATTGATCAGTTTAGACAGCATGGAGACTTGTGAAAAGTTTTCAACAAGCAGACGAGTAATTTGCATGCGTAATTTAACGAACCAACATTTATCACGGCTATCAGAAAGCACCTGATGCATTTTCTGTGACTTCCTCCCCAGCCTCCTGAGACCCCGAGGCTCAAATCGAGGAGGAAATCACCATTGGTTTTATTCTGCTCACGCACAAGTAAAACATTATTTACCTTAAAGGCAGAACCTTCCAGTTCCAAAATAGAGGCGATTACATTGCTCACAAATCACTGTACTCTTGTCACTGAAATGACACAATGGGCAGCCACCCATGTGATCAAGAAGAACAGAATGTTTGCAAGGATAAGTGAGAAAGCAAGAAGTGTCCCTGCATTGTGACTCAGGCCTGGCCAGAATCAGAGCTGAGCCAGACACCTCTTCTCACGAGAGTGCTCTCCTACAGGAAATTCACAGGCTTTTATGCAGCATAAGAATAAAGACAGGGAGTATACAGGGTATGTAACCATTACCTGCACAATATTTACTTTGCTTGTCTTGTATATTTGTAAAAAAAACAAATAAAACAAAAAAAACATCATTTAGGACAGAAAACAAAGAGAGTGGCTTATTCTATTGACGGTAAACTCTGAACAACTATCCTGTTATGTAACTGGACCATTGTGTCATCTCGGTTACATCGGGATTCTGAAGAATTTTTTTTAAAGATAAATTATCCATTTAACCAAGCACTACAATTGCAATTGTTAGCCCCAAAGATCATCCTCCAGAAGTCTGTTTATAGTCCCCCTGGTTTAATAAAGATTGTTAACATACTTAATTGGCCCTTTACCGCTGATTCTGGAATGTTACTATATTCTTTTAAAGCTGCAGTCCAAGTAATATCCTACATGTGTTTTTTTTTAAAATAAATCATTTATGTACTATGAGGAAATACTTGTAGCATTTAAAAAAAAAATGTAATTCAGATTTTTTTTTAATGTATTGTAATGTAACAAACATTTTTTATGTCAATAGCAACCATTTAGTCACATCCCCTTCCTCTTCTGAAACAGGCTTTGGTGCATCCCTTTTTGAGCCCTGCCCTCTCTCTAGCAGTGCACCAATTGTACCTAGTGTCTGCCTGGTCACATGACCTTCCCCAAAGAACTTGCATCTTTGGTCTTCTGCTGCACTGACAGCCATTTAGTGAACCCCCGAGCCGAATCTTCGCCGATCAATCACAGGAGAATGGATCGATCTGCAACTTAGCGAATTACTATCCTTGTGTAGATTGTATTGATGCACATATTAAAGGGAGGGGTGGAGGGGAGGGAAATGGCAGCTTGGACTGCTTCTTTAAGGCCATTAATCCACACTGAAAATCATAATACTAAGCTCAACAATGCAAACCATATACATTTGTTTTACAGTAACAATGCCAGTTGCTAATTATGAATCCAACGAGAATCCTAGGAAGAAGCACTGCAGATAACCGAGTCAACAAGAAGAGCGCATTAGCCATTTTATTGTGGAGCTAACAGGGTTAGTGCTTACCCAGAAAGAGCAGCGTGCCACAGCTGCAGGTTATATCAGAGCAAAGAGCAAAGAGCAGCGTGCCACAGCTGCAGGTTATATCAGGGGCGCGCGATCTTTCCATGATGCTTCCCTCCCTGCTCGCGCCCCCCCTCCCTTACATTGTCTCTGGCGCCAAATGACGCAGAGGGATCGCGTGACCCCGCGGCGGCATTTTACGCCACGTTGCCATGGCGATGTGTCGCCCGAAGACAATATAAGTTAAGTTGCAGAGGCCTCACGCGATCCCCCGGCATTTAGATGCCTTGGGGGGGGGGGAGAGGGAGGGGGTAAAGAGCGCGGGTACCCCCTCAACCGCCGCGCCCCCCCTGAAAAATCTTGCGCCCCCCCCCCCATTTTGCGCACCCCAGGGTTATATCATTATGAGCAACTTTGTTGCCAGAGGAGCCTATAAGACACTGTTTTTGTATAAAAACACAAAATGTTTTATGACAAGTCAGCTGTTGATTTTAGTCCGTTTCCCCAAAGATGCTCATGTTCTGGAGCAGGGGTGGGCAACCCGAGTCCTCAAAGGCCACCAACAGGCCGTGTTTTAAGGATATTCCTGCTTCAGCACAGGTGGCTCAGACGATGACTGCACCGCCTGTGCTGAAGCAGAGATATGCCGAGAACCAGAGCGGTTTGTGGCCCTTGAGGGCTGGAGTAGTCCACCCCTGCTCTAGAGTGCCGACTGGACCACAGAACAAATAGTGGAGCGGGCCAGGAGCACGAGTGTAGACTGGCCAATAAAATGATTGTGAGGAAGAATGCATTGAATAGGTTAAAACCTATGAATATAGTCACATGGGCACTGAGCCCATCATCAGCATGTTTGTATTTGTATCGCATCTTTAGGGGAACTGCTGCATTCATCTGTTATATCGTCAGTAAAACAGGTACTTTCTTGCACCTCCCTCTCCCAGGTCCAACCCACTTCAGCTTTAAATGTAGTTCATTTTCCCTGAAACAGGATTCCCCTTTCCATGCCTTTCCATCCCCGTACTCACTCCTTTCTTCCAAGGCAGGGCTACTCTATTTTTAATCTGATTACTTTGCGCCTGGGTCCAATTTGAATTGAAATGGGACTTTTGGCGGCAACCAAATCGCCACCGGCGCTCTGCCACCAGAACAACTCACCGCCGGTCGACTTTGCCGCCGGTCACCTCACCGCCTTCCTGTGGGAAAATAAAAAAAAATTGTCTCCTGGCGGCCACGCCGAGTGTCCTGCTGGTGCCCTGCGGCTGGGGAGATCAAAGGACATTTAAAGATGGCGAAAGGCAGCGAGGGGACCTGCGGTAAGTAGTTCTGGCAGCGTAGCGCCGGTGGCGATTTGGCAGTGGCCAAGCGTTTGGCATCGGCCTGGATAATGCACAACTTTTACACCCCTTTTTTTGGGGGGGGCTACTTCCACACTGCCTGTGCGTTTCTGGAGACATCGGGTTGGCACACAGTATTAGGCACAGAGATTTTCCAGCTCACCGGTTACTTTTTCTATTTTTATTGTGGGCATGTCCTCAATTACCTTAATATTTCAAGAAGAAAGAAGCCAACACTCGGGCAATAAATAAAACGGTATCCTAGCATTTCCCTATTCATAGGGGATCAATGAGCTTTATTGTGGCTGTAAAAACAAACAAAAAAAAAAAAAAACCACCACGCCACCCTCCTTTAAGGCTATGCCAGATTTGCAGATCAAAGACAAGATTTCCATTCAACAGACACCTTTGACATCTGATGCGATTACGCAAGCAGAAAAGGAAAATAGAAAACGTCACTCTAAATGCCTCCCCCGTGGCTCTAGCCGCAGCCTCGTTAGTTGGTTTAAGCGCACTAGATATACAAACATGAGTTTTTTGTTTTGTTTTAGAAAAAATTATTTCCATCTCAATCCCTCTGCGGCTTGGAACTTGTATAGAGACTGCTCTCTGAGCCAGAAACATCCAGGGGTAGCAAACTCCAGTCCTCAAGAGCCACAAACAGGTCAGGTTTTCAGGATATCCCTGTTTCAGCACAGATGGCTCAGTCAAAGACTGCCCCACCTGTGCTGAAGCTGGGATATCCTGAAAACCTGACCTGTTTGTGGCTCTTGAGGACTGGAGTTAGCTACCCCTGGTTACATCACACACATGGGCTTGAGTACTGACTTTGTAGCAGGGGTGTCAGGTTCAACTCCCCATGTCAGCTCATTGTGACCTTGGGCAAGTCCCTTTCTCTCTTATAAACTATGTGGTGGGGACTTACTGTACCCCGTCCACATATACAAGACAAAATATATATTATTACTTCTAATAAACTTATCTTAAATGCACCGATACTTGGTTAGTTTTACCCATGCAGTAAAACCCCCTCAGGGGGACGAAGGGATTATTTGTGAAAAGTTAAAATAAGTATAAATATTATGAATACACAAGAACAGGAAACCTAGTTTCAAAGCACGCAATCACTGTGATGATATATGAATTAGTTAAAAAATCATTTATTGTCAGCAATGAATATAAAATAATGGCTATTAAAATCATATAACCCTGTTAGTGACTGTGATCGTAATAAAAAGTACTATATAAGTACTTATGACCATACAGATATATCAAAATGATGACCAAGGTAAGTCATCATATGACTACTATAAATATAGATAACCCCTAGATAAGGGCACAAAGGGGAGAGTATATACATACATACACACAACTGACTAGCTGCTGGAAGATACTAGTATCCAGGTGTAGTCACCCTGTGAAAAACGATCAAATGATGGCTCTTGTGCTAATTAAAGCACTGAATGTGTAATTGCAAACACAATAGTGTACTGTCAAATGCACTTTTATACCTGCACTGGTCTATTGGGTTACCAGTGCTGATATCAGTAGAGGTGCCTGCATAATGCACAATGAAGGATATATCTTGGAATCCAAGGAAGGCTTGATCAATATTAAGAACCACAGATCACTAAAACCCACAGCAATCCTGTGCACCTACAGTAGTAATCGGATTAAATAATACAGATGTAAGTGCAGAGGTGTCAGATCAGCACAGTAGCTGATGTGGATCACAATGAGTGTCCAATTAAGCCCAATTGGTAGAAGGCTTCAGTTGTTAATCTGGCAGCAGTGTTGTGAGTCTATGTATTGCACACAGTAGGAGTATGTTTGTTAGTCCAAGTGAAAGATGTAGTACCTGCTTCAGATATAATACATTCCCCACCATCTGCGCTGGTATTACCTGGATGTATATATAGGGAGAGATGCAATTGACCAATAGATCAGAATATTGGTGTTGGCAAAAATGCTTCGCTAGGTTCAACACCACATCTAAGAGGAGAGCCTTCCGGCATCTGCAGATGTAAAAAAGCAAACTGAAGAGAAGATTAGGATCACTGGTATAAATCAAGGTAAATAGCTAGATAGTATTCACGCTCCTGAGTAAAACGTTCTAATAATTGCCAAGATGTATTCCGCTACATAGAACCATGAATCTGGTAGGACCGGCAGAACACTCAGCACCCGCACTGATCATATACGTCATATCAGTGCGATGTCTATTATAGACGTTACGCTATAGCTAGCAAAGATCAAAGCGGATGGCTTGATTAGTGGCAGCTCTTGCATCAGTGCTGATCGTATAGATCATATCAATACTGATGTCCGTGGAGCCGTGCCTATACCAGCATGAATTAATCTCAGAGCGTGGCCTACAAGGTGGATATTGTGAACCTTTTAATTTGGTAAAGAGTCACTAATAGCAGGGTCAGGGGAGTGGTACAAAATCCCCCAAAAAGAAAACAGAGCGCTCTGCTCTCGGTGGTATTCCCAGCGAGAGCGCTACAAGTGATAAAGTAGATACTTAGGCAGGACTCCGCAACATTGTAACTATTTTCTGAGAGCTGCGGTCTAAGGCTGCGCTTATAGTGCCGGCGATAGCAACGTCGCGTCAAAACAAATGCTTAAAGTAAGCGCCACGCGACGGCTTGGTCGCGATTGCTGGAAGTCATCTCAATTTGATTGTTTCAGCGACCGCAGCCCGACGTCTCTGTCACTATAAGCGTAGCCTAAACTGGAGCGGGGTATTGTGTGTGTTGCTAGAAATATAATGACTAAAGATTAGGATTATAACATGCGCGTGTATTGTGTCCGTCGCTGCTATTTCCATGTGTACATGTATTCCCCGATGAAGATGCCCTCTGCATTTAGATGTTAGAAATGGCAAAATCACCGACACGCCTATCATTTCTTATTTTTGGGATGCCCGGAGTTTAATTGTTACCACCACAGGCCGTACGCATGCGTGGAATGGAATACAAGCGAACAGCCAGCAATACAAAAACACGCCCGCATCATTCTATGCATTCAGCTGCGTGTGGGGGAGGGGAGGTTGTGTGGCTATAAAACCACAGGAGGCTGGATGGGTTAGAAAGCAACGAGACGTTGTGGAACTCCGTGAATCATCAACCAGTACTGAGATTTGATATTGTCTGAAGTCAATAGCAGTTTCCGGACGATTGAGGTGTGATCGGCCACTTCGCAACTTATTGCATAAGCCCCGATGTGTGTGGGATGGGAGATCAGAGAGTCTGAAACCAGGCGACAAGGAAGCTACATTCATTGATTAATCCTGCGTTCCTGCCAATAGAAATATATGAAGATATGGCAGGAGCAGAACAGCTGCGGTATAGAGTAGCTATTAAAAATCTACAGATGTCAAAAGTAAACTGAAGAGAAGATTAGGATCATGTATATATCGTTTTAATAGAATAAAAGCTATGTAAATATGTACGGGTGTGAATTATTGTCACACTAGTTGGATTGTATAATCCCCTCAAAGCACCAGTGCTAATGTGACTGCGGTTACATCTCAAACATGATTGGGTAGGTGTGTGTGTAGGGGTGCGTGTAGGGGTGTGTGTGTAGAGGGGTGTGTGTGTGTGTAGAGGGGTATGTGTATGGGGGGGAGGGTGTGTGTAGGGGTGTGTGCAGGGGTGTGTGTGTGTAAAGGCTCCATTGGGAAGCTGAAAAGTTGAGCTAGTAAAGACATTTATTGTACCATTTGGTGCGGAGGCATTCCAGTTACCCCTCCCCCCTCATTGTTGGCTGTGTCACTGTGTGTGTCAGTGTGTATCCGTGACAGGCGCACATTCTCAGACACGTTCACAAAGACAGACTGGCCCTCTCTCACATCTCCGCCTAGTCTGGTCCTATTTCCATCCCTGAACACACACACACACACACACACACACACAATCTTTTTCATTTGAAACAAATTGTGATTTACTATAATCTCTCATCCTTATCAGTCATCATTTGGCTGCCCTCCCCCCAGGATACACATCCCTCGTTTGCCAGCTGAGGCCCAGCCCTACAGCGGGCACGTCGCCATCCCACCGTGTTGATTGGACCTGGCTGGTCCCGCCCTAAAGTTATCTCAGTGATGACAACAATCTGTGTGTCACATTTATGGCAATTCATTCATAGCCACCTGACCTGTACGATGGTTGTAAGTTCCCTCCTACTGTCTCTGTACATTCTTCCTACCTACCAATTAGATTGTAAGCTCTTCGGAGCAGGGACTCCTTTTCCTAAATGTAACTTTTATGTCTAAAGCACTTATTCCCATGACCTGTTATTTGTATTATTTATATGGTTATCACGTGTATATTACTGCTGTGAAGCGCGATGTACATTAATGGCGCTATATAAATAAGGACATACATACAAAACAAATGCAAAACCAACTAAATGCCATGAGCTAAAAGTCAAACGTTGCTAATTTTGTACCTGTGTAACTGAGGAATGCGACAAACAATTGTAACATGCATTATGATATTTGCTCAGTAAATTATTGTTTATAAAAGAATTACATTTTAATTTGTGCATCAACTTTGAAAACTTTACAATAAAACCAAACATCAACATTCGTTCTGTTTGCTTGGTGAAGCTCTGTCATATTTCCCACACGAGCCACCATTTTGGATTTTGGCTGACACCTTGAACCAAATCCACATGTAAAAATACTGTTGTCAGCATTATTTCTCATGTCTCTGGGACACTTTCCTTTATCACACATGGCATGGAGTAGGCAATGAGCCGCCATTTTGAGTTATTGCTGCCATCCTCAAATCAGATCACATGACTTTCGATGTTCCTGGCACCCATATGACAAAAATCAAACAAAAGCAGCTGCGGTATAGTTTTTGCACACTGCTTCTAAGCCAGCCCCTGTACTAATTGGTTATGTGCAAGCTCCTGACAAGTGCAGGATGTTTCTAAATTCAGTGATCATTACAGTGATGTACCCGGCGGCTTTTCAGCTACCCGGAAATTAACCGGACCCGGCAGCTGGAAAGTGGACCCCTGCGCCGGGTATCCGGGTAATGTCAGGGTTGTTGAAAAGTATCTTTTACTTACCTGCTGAAAGCCTGCGCGGACATCTGAACAGATAAGCAGAGGTGCGGGGGCGGTGGGGCAGCATCAGCGGTCAGTGTGGAGCCCGCGCGGGACAGCCGGCTGTGCAATAGGAAAGCTTCTTCTCCTGCTCCGGTCACATGGTCCCAGCTCACAGTGCAGTATGGAGTCCTGCAGCTCCCGCGCGGACTCCACACTGACGCTGATGCTGTCCCACCGCCCCCGCACCTCTGCTTACCTGTTCAGATGTCGCCGCGGGCTTCCTCCACCCCAAGTAAGTGAAAAAACGGGTAGCCGGGTACCCAACCGGATACAAGGCACCACATTCTCCGGGTACCCATTACCCGGTTTTAAAAAAAAATATGTAGGACCCGGTCCAACACTAATCATTACTGTGCTCAGTTTAGATCTTTGGGCTTAAATTTGCATAAACCTATTATACTATATGGAATGGAGAATGGAAAATGGAAAAATGAAGACAATTCTACGAGCAGTAATAGAAGAGCCAATAGATTAAAAGATAGGCTGTGTAGGAACCATGGTCATTCTGGTAGTTTAAAGGGTTTCCTTCTTAACACTCATCATTAGGTACTAGACGTAGGATACCAGTATTTAAATTACAGTATTAATTACATGGTGTAGGTTTTCTATGGGATTATAACAACTTCAGATAGACTTCTAAGTCTTCCAAAGGCGGTTGCTTTGCCCAACAGACTGATCTGCTGTACACAATCAGTCTACCTTGCTTGTAACTCTCTCAGATTGGACAAATCGGCAAAAAGCAGAGAGGCCTAATTCCCAGCATTCTCACTTTCTTCCTCTGAAAACCTTTTCCTTGCCTGTGTAATGCAGCTCGACTGGCAGGGCCGGGCCTATGGTCTTTGTGTCTGTTTTGTTCCTGTCCATGGTGATTTGGTAAATGGTGCTTCACCAGTAAGTGCTCTATTGTATAAGAACAATATATTCAGAGTGTAGTCCCAATGTCCATAATAACTGTAGAATAACAGAGATCACCCAAGGGAGATTAAGGGACCTAGTGGTGCCCACCTGGCTACCACAGAGATCGGTCACCTGGTAAGTGATTACCTACCCATAGGGTTTAGATCAATAAAACACAGGCACTGAGAAGGTAAATAGAGAGGGGCTGCTGCCTTTACCTGACAGTGAAATCCGGACAGGGAAAAACTCTGCAGCGCGCAATCCTCAATGGTAGAGATCAGGATATATAGGAGGAAAGGAGCACAGCTTTCGCATCAGTGGATCAAAAATAGATGGGGCAACTCCAGATGTAGTAAAATTGTGTTTATTGCACAAAATCAGCTTAGCAATGAAGGTGTAGGAAACACACCAACATGTTTTATCCAACAGGACTTTATCAAGCTATTTTTGATCTACTGATGTGGATGCTGTGCTCCTTTCCTTCTACATATCCTTGTTCCTGTCCCTGGCCCGTTTCCCTTTGCTTACCTGCTTACCTGCCTCTGCACCTGCTCATGCTTTAAACCTCTGATTTGTGGTTGACGTGTTTCCGGCAGCTGATTTGCCAGCTCTGTCTTTTCATTGGTTCAAATGATGTTCACAAGAGTAGTTAACGGTTGTTTGAACCTGCCCTGCCAATGCCACTATAGGTCTCCTTCAATTACAGTCAGAGCATCGAATGTAATGCATACCTACTTAAACCCACAAAACGCAAAGGGACTCAGGAGTTTTTTTTTGTTGTTGCTAAAAAATGTGTGAGGATTCGGGGGTCACGCTGCGACTGCCGTGGGACGTCCTCGCCGCCGGTCCCACCCGGTTCCCGTGGATCTGGGGCTTCCCAGTCGTCCCCGACGGCCACCGCTGCCCCGCAGGCAGACCGCACTCAGGCGGCTGCCATTTGTCCTGGGCGCGCGCTCTTCGACATTACAGAGCGCGCGCCAGGCGAAGATAATTTATTCACTGCTCTGGCAGTGAGACCACGCCCCCAACACACACGCAGGCTCTTACGTGGTGCCAAAGCTGCTCACCTGTCTGCCTATCAAGGTAACCAATCCAGGACAGCTCCTCGTGCTCCTCCAGGCCTGCCTCCGCTTCCTATTGGTCAGCCGCACTATTTAATGCCTGTTGTACCACTTTCACATTGCTCGACATAGTCTCTGCTTGCGGACGTCTATTCTGGCTCTACCTTTGCTCTTCGTTTATTCAGGTTGTGACCCGGCTTGGCGGACGTCCCTCTCTGGCTCTGGACCCCGGCTCCCACTTGATCTTGCTGCTTCTCTCATCCCTCGACCACAGCTAGGACTTCGATCTCCCTGATCTCATCTTTCCCTGACCTTGGCTAACGGCAACGACTTCGTCTCTTCTGTACCGGTACCGGCAAGTATTGCTACACCTATTCCCACCTTGCCTGGCAACGCCAAAACACCACACTCAGGACACGCCCCTTCTGCTGCGGGTGCGTGCTCATATACGTCCCCACCTCAGTATAAGGGACGAGTCTGGTCTGCGGGCAGCACCGGCGTAACAAAATGGTCCTACCCTTACACAAATCAAGTACACATTTAATCCAAGATTTACTAAGCAGTGCGTCTCCAGAAGATAACTTCCGATCACAAAAGACACCTTACGGTTCCTTTACTTGAATGGCTCATAAGAGCATGGCATAGAACCATTGAGTACATATATGAGCCTTAGTGCTTTGTACTATTGCTTTTCTCGTAAAAAAGAATCAACTCTGCAAACTCTAAGGAGCTGGAGCACACACCGCACTACACGACATGTGTGTGCTTTCGTGCGCACACGCGTTCGTCACCGACCCCAGGTGGACAATGGTAGTGTTCATTGTTGAAACTACCATTGGCTGTAAAGCACGGCGTCGCCGCTGCTGCATCTGCTGGAGTCTTTCCAAACTGTGAATCCAGGCTGCAGCAACGTGACGTCAGTTTCAGCAGCCAATCAATGTCCAGACGTTTTCATTGATTGGCTTCTGAAATTGCTGGGGGACAGGGTTTATTATTTTATTTATTCTCACATTTATTATTACATTATTTATTTATCCGCCGCCCGCCCGCTCCCCCGCCATCCGCTCGCTTGCTCCCCCCGCTCGCGGATCATTCCGTCTGCTGGGGATGATCACACAGCCAGCAGACGGAGGCGTGGACGAGCGCATGCAGCCATCCAGCGTCGCGAAGCCCCATGTGTGCTCGAGCCCTAGATAATTGAGGTGCTCTGAGAAGACCAAGTGTGGGGGATGCAGAGAAAGAAAGTCATGACTACACTGAAAACGCAACCAGTTAATGCTACAGCTGTGACCTTTCTAACCCGCAATGGAGGATCCAACTGGGGCTCAAAATTCTTTACTGGGTTAATCAGTATCCCACAGATCATTTTAATATCATGCAAAGATTAATGTTAGAAATAATGCTTCTAGCATTTAGGTGACAACGTGTACCATATAGTAGGGGGAGAATTAAGGCAACGAAGAGCAGGGGGAAATTATAATAATTGAGAGCTTGTTGTCACAATTAAAAGGAAAATATTATCCAGAACATTTCTACCTTTTTCTTTCTGATGTACATGAAAATCCTTTTTCTTTCTGATGTACATGAAAATTACAATTGCTTTGTTATCTGCAAGCAGACAACTCACTGCTCTAGTTCAGGTCACAGCCAGCCGTGGCCAGATACAGTATCTGAGCTTGACAGCACAGATCTTTGAAGATGGATGTATTACACCGGATACCGCATCTCACAGACCGCGTTTTGTGTGGAACGTACAATTGGTTTATTAGGCAGCAGTGTATAAAACAGTGAACGCTAATAATAGAGAAAGGTATAATACGATAGGAGTCCACAGTTTTTCTCATCTGGATACAGTGAAACATTGCATTGCAGGCCCCTCTGGCATTATAGAGGTTAATGAGAGGAACTCCCACTTGTACATTGCTTTCTCTTATAATTCAGTCCTTAGTATTCAATTGGCCATTATCTCAGAGTTACTGAACAACAACATTGGGTCGTGCTAACGTGTTAACACATTGTTTTCATAAACCACAAACTATTATATTAACTGTGGCACCAATGTAACAAAGGCCGGGTGTTTTATTTCTGATATGCCTTTTCCTCCATTCTCTGAAAGGGTGAGGGGGCGTGAGGGGGCGTGAGGGGGCGCTCAGCAGATCGTTCTATTGTGCAAGGCATTTTTCTAATGCTCCGATGATGGTTCTGGTCCTTGCAAGTCATTAAGCACCAATAAGAAGCAATATGGTGCTTACATATTTATTTGACTTTTACATTACAGATATAGCTATCATTGTCCTATTGTCGTTCCAGAAAACGATATGTATTTTTGGCAGGTTAATATGAACATGTAAGACCATATTTACTAAGTGGTGCAATACTGGAAGAAGGCGACCTCCAGCACTGGGAGGTGTATTCGGGCACAGCCCTGCCTTGTACATGTGGCGCTAGAAGTATTTTTATGTATTAGTCACTGCTTACAGTCCCAGCACACTGAAGAGGGCACCAGACTTCTCATTAAAACCTTTGTTTCCTTGTAAGATTAAGAGACCTTCTAACCTTTTGATTCAGCAAGTATATTTTGGAAATATTTCGCATGTTGCGCTATTGTCTTTCACCCCAATTATATTGCCCTGTGGAATATGTTGGTACTTTTTAATTAAAGCAGCAGTGCAAACCCCCCCCCCCCCCCAAGATGAGGTTTGAGAATTACTGGGTACTTGGGACTAAACCGCACTATTTGATGCTCCAGGGACCCCCTGGGGGGGGGGGGGGGGGGAGCAGGGTTTATATAAACAACAAAATGAAAGAATTTACAGGGGAACTGCTGCTTTAAAATTATATTATAAAGCATGGCTGTAGATAAAACGTGGCTCTTTTAAGATAAGGTACTATAGAATCTCAATAGCGCACGTGTACACACATGCAGTCCTCTACTCCTGCTAGAGACGGAGCCGCTGCCAAGCAATCCCTAAGGAAGTCCCATAACGTGTGCAGCTTGTCACACTCAAAAAGCTTCCTGTGTAATAGGTACAGCTGGTCTTACACGAGCCCAAAACTATTTAGTGCACCTGCTATGTAGGTACAGTTGGATGGTATGCAGATTAATGGAAGGATAATTAATAAGGGGTGTAGAAGATCCATGACCTAAAATGACAATCCCTTCCCTGCTCCAATATTCCAGTTCCGCTTATTTTACAGTAATTTTTACAAATATAGTGTACTACAAAAAGAATTGGGCTAAAGTTACAACCGCGATCCACGGGGTCTCCTAGAGCTGATCCGCAGTATCCCAATTACAGAGCACCTCCTGGTTACCAAGATCATGAAGTTTCAATCTCCTGGACAAGTGAACAGGAGAGTTTGTTCAGTAGACTCTATTTTGGTTGTTGAGGTCAACCTCACTCCAGCAGCAAAAAAAAACTGCAATGTTATTAGGAGATGCCTATTGAGTGACCCCACAGTCACAATGGACTTTTTTCTTCCCCCACCTTGGAATTCAGGGATTGAGCGATGGGAGATCACCGGGTCCAATATTGGGAGTAAAACGTTTTCCAGTACAGAGTGAATTGCTGCCGGCTGCACGGTGATGCACAGAAATAGCTTCTTGGCACATTGCTAAGACTGCTGGCCCCACATTCTTCATAAATAATAATGGCCAGTGACATATAATCCAAAAATAACAAAGAAGATTATGATCTGCCATAGCGCAAAAGGAACAATTAGATTGTAAGCTCTTCGGAGCAGGGACACCTTTTCCTAAATGTTACTTTTATGTCTGAAGCACTTCTCCCTTTTATGTGTTATATATATTATTTGTTATTTATATTATGTCACGTGTATTACTGCTGTGAAGCGCTATGTACATTAATGGCTCTATATAAATAAAGACATACATACATACAATACATACAATACATACAATACATACAACAGTTGGTTGTGCTTGGAAAACTTAGACAATATTGGCACAAACTTTACTTTGAAAGCAATCGTGGCACCAAATCATTTGGAGGGGGGAGGGAATACAAATTAAAAAAATAAATAAAAATCGGGTGACAAATTGTTACATTGACTTCCTCACCAGTGGATAGCTCTCCTAACAGTAGTAGACATTGGTCATCTGGCCATACGTACGGTTGATGGGATCACAGTAACTGCCGGTCACAAACCAACAGCTTCTAATTTCACGTGTTCATTTGCCGGGAATATAAACCTCAGCAGGGGCCATGATTTCCCAATCAGAGTGACAGATAATGGGCAGATTTTGTAGAACAAAATGGTCCCCGTCTGCAACCGTTGCTATGATTCTATATTTGTAGACAACACAAGGAATAAAAGACCCTCCAACACGTGTTCATTTTTGTTCAGCATTAGGGATTTTTCAAACAGATTAAAAACTGCTAGAGGATGACAGAGTCCAAATGGTTTTAGGATTTAAAAAGCAGATCCCGAGGCAAGCCTTGTGTTTCCAGCTAAATTGATTCAACTGGGAACTGCATGTACTTAACGTTAAAAAAAGGAATACATTTTATATCCGCATTTAAAAACAAATCTCCTTAATTGAAGCTGTCCAAAAATAGATCCGAGAGCAAAATCGGGACAAAAGACTGCATGTATATCTAAGCACATATAAAGGCTCTCTAGGGTAGGGGTGCTCAAGTCCAGTACTCGAGACCCCCCAACAAGTCAGGTTTTATGCATATCCCAGCTTCAGCACAGGGGGCTCAATCAGTGGCTCAGTCTGTGACTGGTGTGTGTGTGTTGTGGGGGGATATCAGAAAACCTCAGCTGAGGCACAATGTTGTAAGTTTCCCTTCAGAATGAACAATTCCAATCTTCTCAAATAACACACATTAACATGAAATGTGACTTTACATTAACTCAATCCCTACTAAGCAAAAGTGTGCGGTGTGCGTGTGCCAGGTCCATGGAAAAAAGAAAAAGCTCATTTTATTCAAAAATTGATAGTTTCGGGTGCTTTCCCTGGTCTTAGTTTGCGCGCCGTCCGGGGGCGTGTCGGGGGGCGGGCCAGTGACGTCACGGAGCTGGTTCGACCCTCATTGGGCGAACCGCGCACGTGATCGGCCCTGCACTCCCGTGAGCGCCAAAACTAAAATTGGATTGTCGGCTACGCTTCCGCACGCCTGCGGAAGCGTGCGCGAGGCCCTGCTAAAGCCGCTCTCATTGCAGCTGCAGGGGCTCACTGCCGAGCGTCAGCGCTTGCCCGCGGCCTAAGGCTAAGGTCCCGTTGCACGCGTCCGCACGGCTGGCTTGCTTGCCGGCGGCGCGTGCAACTCGCTGTACCGCGATCTGCGGTCTACAGGATGCTTTTCTCGGAGCGGGGGGGGCGTGGCCAAACGGGTCGGGGGGGGCGCGGCCATGACGTGAGGGGGCGCGGCCATGACGTGAGGGGCCGGAGCGGGAGGTGGGAGGATTGACTGGGAGGATTGACTGGGAGGATTGACAGGGAGGGGGGGCGTGGCTTGAGCGGAGGGACCCGCTACTCTCCCCCCCCTCCCTCCACGGGCTGCCACGGGCTGCAGGTAAGTAAAAAAAACACACACACGCAGGCACTCATACATACATACATACACACACACACACACACACACACACACACAGGCAGGCACTCACGCACTCATACACACACACACAGACAGAGACAGGCACGCACACAGAAAGGCACACACATACACATACACACACACACACACACACACACACACAGGCACTCAGGCACACACATATACAGACAGGCACTCACCTGCTTTCACTCCACACTCCTCCCCGCTCCCCGAAGCCTCTCCTCCTCCCGCAGCCTCCCCTCCCCTCCCCATTGGCTCACAGCCACACCACGTGACGCGTCGAAGCTAGGAAACACCATTCTCTTGTGTCTCCTAGCGGCTGACGCGCCACAGCGTGTAGTCAGCTGTGCAGCCAGTGGGGACCGGGACCGGCTCGCGAGGATTCCCCTGCTGGTGGGGAACTCGCTACATTGCCGCCCGCGCCAACGAGCGCAGCGGGTCCCAGGCCTTAGGCTGCGTCCATAGACACTTCACCCGTGTGGAGGCGCGCCGAGGGAAAGCGGGTGCTTTCCCTGGCCATGGTACGCGCTCCGTCCGTGGGCGTATCAGTGACGTCACGGTGCTGGTTCGCCCTCTTTGGGCGAACCACTCACGTGACCGGCCCGTCGCATGCACAAAGCGCACCGCCTCCTGCACGTCGTATAGACGCAATCACTGCCTTTAGGCAGTCTGATCACTCAGCGTGCGGACGCCCATACCATGGACGCAGCCTTTGCCTTAGTAAGAGTGGGGGCGACGTGACGTCGTGGCAAAAAAATTGGTAGCCGGGTCTATTTGATTTTTTAGAGACAGTCGCCACATGTGACGTCTCTAAACCAAATCAGAGACTGCGGCCCGCCCCCTTTGGTGACGTCATTGGCGACAGTCGCGGAAAATCTAATGACAACTTTCGCTGGTAACGACGGCATCGGTCGCGTCGCCGTCGCCAGCGGCCTTGGGCTATGCTTATAGTGCTGTCAACGGCGACGTCACACTGCGGTAGCTGGGAAAATCAAATTGACTTGGCTTCCAGCGATCGCGACCAAGCCGTTGCACCGCTTCTATATAAGCGCACGCGACAGCGGCAATACATTTGTTTTGCCGCGACTTCGCGTCACCGGCACTATAAGCGCAGCCTTTACTCACAATAGTGACTCTCAGCCCTCTCAAGACGTAGAATCAGAGTTACTCCTGCATTCTCTCTCCTTAAGCACGAGTGCTGTCCTGGACAGCCAATTATCAGAGGCAAAGAGGCCGATTAGCGCCTGCTGCAGTGCAACTGAATGTCCTATGCTAGCAGCCCAGTAACACCTTCATTAACCCCCTCACTGCCACTGGGATATTTAAACTAACATCGTACGCTGTCTAAGGCAGTGGTCTCCAAGCGGTGGACCGCAACCGAATTGTAACCGGCCCCAGCATACACGTCATTTTACAATGCACCGGCACTGCCCTTAACAGCCGTATCTGTGCGTGCGTTGCAGTCAGTCATCGCCAGAGTCCGCGCAACTACAGATGGTCTGATAGCCTGGTGGATCTAAGTAGGACTTCACATCAGCTTATTGTCTCTTCTCATCATAAAGGAAAGTACCACAGTCCGTATGGTTGTGTGGGAACGTGGAATTCATTACTCACGGAGACTGATGGCAGATACAATGGATATATTAAAAAAAAAAAAAGGATTGAACATCTTTTTAGAAAGAAAAAGGTATGCAGGGATATACCAAATAAGTAAATATGTTGATGCAGGGAGAAATCTGATTGCCAATATTTGGAGTCAGGAAGGAATTTATTTTTTTCCCTTATGAGACATCATTGGATAATGTTTCACTTGGGGTTTTTTTGTTTGCCTTCCTCTGGATCAAAATACAAATATAGGATAAAGTATCTGTTGTTTAAATTTAGCATAGGTTAAACTTGATGGACATGTCTTTTTTTCAACATCGTCTACTATGTAACTATAATTTAAGGCCATGTGTAACTAATTCTGACAATCCGGGATCAAGAAATCTAAACTACAGTATAAAAGTGTCCTCATATAGCTCATGTACCAAATATAGGTCTCTAATGTGTCTGATTACGAGAGATCTTTGGGGAATGAGTAGAAGAAATGACTATCAATGTAAGCAGGTAAGCTGAGATAATGCACACTTAGGCCTCGGCCATGCTCCCTGCTTGCTGGCGGAAGCGCGCTAACGCGCGCTCCCGCTCAGCACTGAGCCCCTACAGCTGCAATTAGAGCGGCTTTAGTAGGGGCTCGCCTACGCTTCCGCAAGCGCGCGGAAGCGTAGGTCTTAGGGGAATTTAAAATTCCCCCGCTTGCCGGCGCGACAGGCAGGTCACGTGAGCAGTTTGCCCAATGAGGGCGAACCAGCTCCGTGATGTCACTGGCCCGCCCCTGGCCAGTGACGTGCCCGCCCCCGCCCCGCCCCCTGACGGCGCGTGCGGTAAGCAACCGCAAGGCCAGGGAAAGCACCCGCTTTCCCTGAGCCTCAGCGCGCAAGCAGGGAGCCTGGCCGAGGCCTTAGTGGTGAGAAAACATTTGAGAGCCTCAATGATTATTGGAAATTCGATAGTTTTTCCATAACCGTCTTGAATCAAAACCATTTTTTCTTAAATATCCAATAGGGTTTATATTAACCAATTCCATGTCTTTTGATAGAAAATGATGTATGAATTAGACAAACCAAGTAATCCGTACATGAAACAAACAAAATCGGACAAGTATTTCTAAATCATTTCTTGCGGATTTCCTGCTGACTGTAACATACATTTTAAGTTGAGGAGCTGTCAGTATAGGATTGGTTTTATGGCCCTCTATTTCCTTTATCCAGTCTTTGGCCATTCCAGCTGGGCATCTGATACGCCGGGGATGTGAACACATCCCATTACCTGGCTAATGAGCAAGCAAACACAAGTTCCTGTTGCAATAGGAAAATGTTTGGATTGTCACAGATGTTTCCGGTGTCTGATAGTCGAGGCACATAATTCCCCCCTTGTAACTTGGACATATCTCTGTCCTTAAATCTGTTTGGTCGTATGTGGGTCGGTCTACAGCTTTAACCACTGGGCTTCATTTTTTCCTAAGTGGGCACCACATGAGTCACAGAACATATAACTGGCCATTTATTCGCTTGCTGTCTCATGACTGCATAGCATAATGTTGCTATAAAGTACTTTTTTTTTTTTTTTAGGGGACTAATTATAGAAACCAAAAGGCATAAACAGAACTTAAGAAAGCACAGTCAAATTGTGGACGCTAAATGGGACCAATTTAATTATATCCTATAACTAGCCAGACATGCCTTGGCTGGATTTTTTTTTTTTTTTATATATACACAGACGCACAAAGATGTTATTATAAGAGGGATAACCATTGCTACGTTTTCATTACTTGCTCAGCTAAAAAGCAGGAACACTTATGTTTGCATGGTGCGGGAATTACTTTGCAAGCAAGTTACGGTCCTTTCAATAACGAAAAGTAAAACGGGTGACAGCGACATGTTTAATGAGTTAAAATTAAACGTTTTTTTCCAATCTTGCTGATAAAATACTTTGGAGGCTTCTTACAGTGTTTACCGTCTTTGAGACTATTGGCCCTGAACTCTACAGGTACATGTTATCTACTTTGTAAGGTAATGGAGATGCAACACAATAGATAAACAGAATGCGCACAAAATCGGAAAAGGATAAATTTTATCGATCCCGCAGAAGAGAAACTCTTCTTTTTCTAAGGCTATAAATAAAATTATTGTTCACTGGAAGGGTGGGTGCATCTTTTCAAAGGGAGACAGATTTACTGAACAGTTATTTATTTTTCTTGCCGATTGCAGAAGGCAGTCCCTTTAAATCCAGCAGTACTGGAGGGTAAGGATATAACGTGTTATTGTAAAGCCGACTAAGGGAGCGAATTCAGAGTGAAGTGGAATGTTTTACATTAATGTGGAGTGCAATTCTGCTCTGAAAACACAATTATAGCACAAGTAGGAGACGGAAACAAAACGTTATTCTACACCTCATGAAAAAGGTGCATTTAGTCCCACTTGTAGTAAATAATCTATGATCACACAAATTAAAGTGCAAGCCTCGTCTACTTGTGTAACTGTACTTTTAACACGTTCCCTACCAAAAGTTGGCAAAGTTATAGAAATCAAACTGTGCAGTGTGACTGTAAACCAAATTCTTAATGTGGTCCTGTGTGTCAGCGATTTCATCATCTTACAATGCCACTAGGATCTCTTTCTTCATCTGTTAGCATATTTGAAGATTAGATATATACATCTTCTACATACAGTATATATAAAACTCAAAATCTGTTTGTCTGTGGGTTTGTGCAAGCTCTCATTGGCTGTCAAGCTCTACCGTTGGCTGACTACAGGACGGGCTTTGGCTTTCATTGGCTCTCATTGCCCGTCTACGGGGCGGGCCTTGGCTCTCATGGCCTCTGAGTGCAAGGCAGAGTGACGTCATTATATACAGTCACAGAGAGCGCGGAGATACATATATTATACACACACACACACACACACACACACACACACACACACACACACACACACACACACACACACACACACAGAGGGGAGATACATATATTATACACACACACAGAGAGGGGAGATACATATATTATACACACACACAGAGAGGGGAGATACATATATTATACACACACACACACACACACACACACACACAGAGGGGAGATACATATATTATATACACACACACACAGGGGAGATACATATATTGTATACACTCACAGAGAGGGGAGACACCCCGCTGTGAAGGGGGGGAGGGGGGAATATCGGAGATGTGAAGAGAGGGGGAGGTCGCATTGGAACGAACGAACGAACGATCGATCGAACGAACGAGAGAGAGAGAGAGAGAGAGAGAGAGAATTACATCCCGGGCAACGCTGGGTATATCAGCTAGTGCTTCCTTCAATACTAAATAAGACTAACACGTCTTATTTCCAAATACATAGGTTTAACAGCACTGTAAAAGGAAATTAACAGCTGGTGCAGCACCAATAGATTTATTTTTCTCATCAGGAAATCTGCATGGACATCCAGCTTTCAGCACAATGGGTCACATTGTACGTTCATGGAGTGCACAAACTGCTTGGGCAATGCTCGTCACATTGGGCATACAAGAGTTGCTCAGTGCAGACCGTATAGCCAACTCAAAATGGGCACTTCCTTTAACTGAAGCGGTTTCTCCTGGTATCTGCTACCAGGGAACAACAAGTGTTGCACAGGAAGCGCAGTAAAGTATGAGTGCAGGGAGGAGCTTGTGCCAGGAATCGGCTTCATTTTCACAGGGAATACAAAATTCAACAACTCTAGATCTGGTGATATCAACAAACTTTATGCATTGTTAATGCTCTAGTCACATTACTTCTCACCGGGTGTAGTGTGCACCTAATGTACTCCCACTGGCCCAAAGTTGGAAGGGCATAAGTATAAAAGGCTTAACTAGTCGATCTTCCCTCCTTTTGCAGCCTTCGTTTGTGAAGCAAAAATTCAGATTAAAATCGATACAGAAAAGGTCTCTTAAATTTAACTTCAGTGATATGTTATATGCAAGCAGATATTGAACCTGCCTATTAGCGGCTATCTAACTTTTTTTTCTGCCAAAAGTTTCTTTCTGTGACTCGACTACAGGGTATTAATGAAGAGAAATTGTAGACTCCTGTCAGAATAGCCTATTCTGCATAGAGAGATTGCAGTGTTACACAGCGGCTCCAAATTGCTGATCAAGAAGTCAATTGTATGTCCAACACAATGCTCAGCTTGTGAGATACAATATCAGGAGGAATACATCATTTCTGTAAAAGATGTGGTCTGTCAAGGTCGGATATCCAAACCAGGGTTTGATGTAACATGAACTATACTAGTGAGTGATGTGGAAAGGCTAATGTAAGGTAGAACTATTAGTTAGAACTAAAAATAAGTCATTGAGATGATGATATTGGTGTAGCAGAGTTCCCCTACCCTGTCTCCGCTGCAGGGAACTGCTTAGTTGCTCCGTGCGATCGGGGAGAGTGGTGCAGCCATTGTGGAACTACAATTCCCATAAGCCTCGGTTGGGTCACATGGGCCGTCTCAACCAATCAGGTGAGAGCGACCATTTGAGAGACTCCTGATATCCTCCGCGAGACAGGAAACACGCGGCAGAGAGGACAGAAGCATCCAGGAAGCCAACAAGCCCCTTGACTAGAACTCTGCTCCAAGGCCCCGATCCCTCCAAAGAGTGGAGTGTTGTAGGGAAGGCCCTAGTTAGGAACCCTCCCATTAGAATCGCTGCTGCACTACTGTGCCGGTGGACGGAATTTGGCCTGGGACAAGGCTGCACATGGCAGCACAGTAGAAGGATCATCCGGCTGCAGATTACACAGCGGACCGCGCCCTGGATAAGGTGTGAGGGGATTTATGTTGGAGGCCCCGCTGCGTGGGACATGATCCAACACCGCTTCCCAAGTATTCCTGGTTGGGCCCATAACCAGGAAGGTATCCACCGTGCACCAACACTTCACAGGGGGGTAGCGCTACCTCACATTTGGGGTGGGGATTGGTCTGCGTACACCGGGTTTTTAGGTGCCAAGGCACCCTCAGTACTTTGGGGGGTGGGGGCAGGGGGGGGAGTGGAGAAACACACATAGGTATTGTGGTACTGTATTGTGTTATTGTTTTGTTTGCATACTTTGGGATCGCAGTAAAGATGAGATATAGATATATAGTGTAATATAGTCATTACTAGTTGTATTGGTTTCTATGAGGAGTCATCCCACCAACGCTGGGATCCCTCATAGGTGGAGGCGCTGCACTGAGAGAGACAGCCCACCCCAGGCTCCCAGAAGCGGAGGCTCAGGCCTCCTGTGGGCGTACAGGTATTAGCAGCACATGTAGTCGCCTGTGGTTTCCCTTAGGCATAGGGAAAGAGGGCTAGATTGTTTCTTCCCAAAGTAGATAGCATTCTATACTCACTCGGAAAACAAGCAGACACCTCCACATATTTTCATGTTTACTCGCGCTGGGATTAATTTACAAAGACTTTTCAGTTTCATTTACTTTCCTACAGCTAGTTCAGCTTTGGGAGGAAAAGTGTGCACTTCACATAATATAGGACAACAGCGTTGTTTGTTCTTAAAAAATATCTTTAAAATCGGTCATAAATGAAGTTCGATAAATCAATCAACTGCTACTACACCTAATTTAACAGTTACAGCCCATGCTGACTTTGAAATGAAGATGGGAAATGTATAATCTTGCAGTTCAACCAGTCCTTCCTATAGATTTGACCAGTGCACATTTTTATGTCCCCTTAACACAGGGGGACCTACAATGCATTGTAAAGCAAAGAGATCAAGAGTTTCCTAAAAGTATGTTACCAGGAAAGAATTTGGGATTACATTGTCTCTCATAGTTTCGCTTTCATTCAGTTGCTAGAACTGTTAAAACTAAAAATAAAAAATAAAAATAAACACACACACAAACCTACCACAACCAATAGTAGATAAGAGGACATTACTTGGCCATGGGGACATTAGCTCTCCAGAAACAAACCACTGTTGTGATCAATCAACTCTGATTTAGTTACATGTTGAGGAAAAATGAGCACTGTGAGCTTGTCACTTAATCATTGGAACTCAAAAAACAGACCAAGCAAACATGGGCAACAGCGACAAAGTGCTGTCCTCTGGCTGTCCTATTTCTGTATTAGTTGGAGACGATGTGTTCCACACTCAGAAATGACATCTCTTAGGCAGCACTTAACCAGCGCTACTTTGTACTCAATATTTGTATGCCACACATTAAAGCTGCAGTTCAGTCAATATCCTGCATGTGTGTTTTTTTAATAAATCAGTTCTGTAGTAAGAAAAAATACTTTTAGCATTTTCTGTTTTTAAAAAAACAACTTTGAAAGACCAATTTTCTTGTATTCTATTTTAACAGCCATTTGCTAAGGCACTGCCCCTTCATGTCCTGTCACAAGCCCTGGCACAACCCTTTGTCAGCCCTGCCCTCCCTCTAGCACATGTCAGTGCAGGAGTGCTCATGAATATTCATGAGCTTCCACTGAGTGACAGAAGCAGAGGAAAAACATATCACATATCTAAAGATTTTGCCAAATTTCGCCGATGAATACATGGAGAACGAATTGACCGGCAGCTATACAGTTCTTTAGGTAATTAGAGATTGCCCACATGAAAATATTGAATTAAAAAAAAAAAAAAAGACTGAACTGCAGCTTTAAGGTCATGCAAATTGTTAAGGGGGGCCAGCAATACATTGGAGTGGGCAATGGTGGCTTCTCGCATTCAATGGTTTTCATAATATCAAAGGTGGAACATGCTAGAAAAATATAGCAAATACAGAGGTAGGAAGAATATATTTAACGCAACCTCGTTATGGAAAATCGTAGTTAACGTTCTTCTCTGCACATTTAAATCAGCCCCTTCTCACTGCAGTAATTGTGGAAATAGTATATTGAGATATGTGAAAAGCCGGGGTTACCTTTTCCTATGTGGAGCCGGCGCGGACAACACAGCTCTTCTGGGTAATCATGACACAGGAGTGTCACTCGTGCCGTTTTATTAGCATCAAACATACATTGGCACCTGGTCCTTTAAACAAAAAGCACAGACTCGAAGCATAAAAATAGAAACCTGGCTCTTACTGCTGATCTGCCGTACCAGCCTAGAACCAAATGCCTCTGCCAGGCCCAGCTAAGCCAGTTCCTGGAAATTTCATCCCACAGTCTCTCCCAGCTTCATACTGCAGTGTCTGCAGAGCGGGCACTTCTCCATACACAGGGATCCCTCCAAACAGAGCTTTCCCTCCTGATGCTGGCACCTGCAGGGAATAAATACCTCCTCCCCACACCATGTTCCTCTGGCTTTTTAATGGTGCTTGATTGCAGCTACTGTGATGCACAGAACCTTGGCCCGGATGTCTTATTATTAGGATTCTGCCACAAGTGTGCGCAATAAAGCAGTAGCACTATGGAAAAAAAACTAAACCTACTGTATAAACACATTTATAGTTCAGGTTCTCTTAAGAGTCTACTTTTTTGAGGTATAATTCGATCATAAATAAACATCCAGTCTCTTTGCGGCTGTTTACATTTCTCCTGTACACACCTTCTGTCAACCTTTAATTCCTCAAGGTCTCTGTGATAGAGTATCTATTACACGTCAACAGGACTGCTGAAATGTGACCCAACGAGAAGACCGATCAATCAGATTTCTTCAACAATGGGATCATAACGTAGCAAGACTGGATTGTCAAACTTTGACTTCTATGCTATATTAATTCCAGAGGATTAAAGTAGATATTGCCTGAAAATTGCCAGTCACACACACGAGATAATGTAAGAAGTGAAACTCACTAAAATCCAACCACAAAGCCAAACAGCCCACAGAACCAGCACAATGCACCCTGATCAATGATCTCCTTTACTTGCATCAGACAGGGGATGATTACAATCATGTTTAGTGTCATGCACAGTTCCATAAATCGACCTCCCCACCGGGCAGAGTTAGCAGGCTGACTGCACACACATCATGTCGTTTGCAGCTGCAAAAAAAATCGCTCTTCGACATTAAAAGGGCAGCTGTAAATTGGCCGGACCCCTTCACCAGATCAAAGACACAAGTGGTACATCACAATCCCCGGGTGCCTTGAAGCGGTCATGGGTAGTAATGTCAAGAGATCTGCACATTAATAAAATAACACACGTTTGACCACTTCGTACAACTGTGTCGCACACCATTTATTGTGTGTCTAGGATGGACAAGAGATCTAATTCTGCAGAAGATTACAGGATCTCCAGGAACCTGATGGATTGCTGCAGGTTGCTCTAGTAGCAAAAAGGTTAAAAAGTTTAATCTAGCATGGGACTGCTTTCATTTGTCATCATATTTGATATATTTCTCACTCAAACCTATGAAAACGTGCACATTTGTAGGTCTGTTGTGTAGATTAACACTATGTAAGAAGCACAATGTAGACAAATCCACAGGTGTTAACTTAATTGATGTCACCATTTCATGTCAACAAGTACCAGATACACTGTGGTAGGTTCATGTTCATTATAAACGAGATATAGGATTTTGTCCTTCGTAGCTCGTAAATGTGTTATACTGTTGTAATCCAACATGAAAAGCTAAGATAACTATAAACTTTGAGTTAAGGATGATTCAAAAGTATGTGCTCAAAATGTCCTCCCCCTGCTGAAATGCCCCAAGACGAGAACGCCACTGTCTGATTGCATAATCAATAACTCATTGATCAGCTGCACCCACTCCTGAACGATACGCTGTTTTACGAATTAGTTTTTCCACTCCTAGCGATCAACGTTTATCATGAAACATTTTCTGTAAGCGTCCTGCTTTGTCTCAAGCACTTTATAACGTGCTTATCTTCGCTGCTAAACACCATTTTGTAACTATGCACTTGATGAGGTCACCATGCCATCACCGATGCCAAATAATATTTATTAGATTAAGAAATAATTCTTACATTTACTTTGATAGGCCTATAATTGCTCAAATTTTCAGTAAAATTCAGTGATTTCTCTGGAAGATATGGCGAAAAATAAAAGTGGTTCCTTTTTTCTGAACACAGTGTATATACAGTATTAATAGATATGAAAAGGACAAACGCACAATCAATGCAGTTGAACTATAAAGTGTAATCTAGTTAAAAAAATAGCTATAGAGAGGTTGCTCCTCTAATGTACATATTTTTGCTATCATAGCAATGTGCTGAGTGATATGTAGACGCCGGTGACGGTGCAGGTAGTATGTTGGACAGGGATTCATGTGCAATTCTACTGTGATATGGGTATTTGCTTATATAGGAAATTTGACATGTTATGCAAATACTAAAACGTATAGGATTCCATTTTTGATTTGTTAACACTACAATGCACTTGATTATTTTTTTCAACTGCATTGATTATGCTTGTGTCTTTCTGAGTCCTGGGGATATCTATTACTATATACAGATTGTGTTATTAGGGTTAACCTTTTGTACTGTAAGTGCACCACCCAGTTTGATGGACTGGTTGAGATATTACTGAAGGAGTTTGCTATTTGACCAGTTAGGAGGGCTGCCGTTTCTGATCTTTCAGATACGGTATAAGGACAGTCAGTGGGCTCAAAGAAAAATCAGTCGACTCCTTGGATATTACAGCCCCGAGCAGGCCTCACGTATATGCAGGGATCCTTGCTCGTCACTTCCCTCACTGCTGCAATACTGACAGCTGGAAAGTTGAACATCAGTTCAAGATGTCGCTGTGAATTAAACATGGACCTCAATGCTTTCTCTAAAACTCAAATGATACATGTGATAATATTGGTACGTACATACAAGGTTTTTGAGGTCAGCTGATCTAAATAAGCCTCTCCCAACACATAGTAAAGAGGGTGTCTGGGTGCTGAAGCATAGACAATATATGTTGTAATTAGAGAGCTCTAACGTGGGATAATGAGAATAATATTGCACATGTATATAGTCCTGATAATATTAGAAATACAGGTATGAAGGACAGGTGTCCCCTGAAGGTCTGGAAGGAGTGAGGTACTCCACACTCCCCTACAACCTGATTGGGGATGTCTTCCAAATATCTCCAATCAGGAAAATTATTACTCCCCGTTGCGATGCCCACTTCTGGAGACACTCTGAGGCGTGCTGACCGCTGCAGTTGAATCCAGTGGGGGAAAAAAAATAAAGTGAAGAAAGCAGTGCAAAGCCAAGGGAGAGGGGTCCAAAAACAATCTTATTCTTTATTGAAACATGGTTAAAAATAGGAGGTACGAGGTTAATCCCAAAGTTATATGGCCAATTCTCCCTTCCAGCTGCAGAATCTCAGGATTAGCTTAGTTTTATGAAAAAGTGGGAGAGTCATCTGGGGGAGGAGCTGGAAGCCAATGACTGGGAGGAAATGTTTGAATCTGTGGCTAAAAGCTCTACCTGCTCAACTATCCGGGAGAACGCATATAAAAGTTATGACTCACTGGTACAACACCCCTGAGAATATTGCCAAATATGTCCCGGGCTACTCTCCTCTATGCCCCAAAGGCTGCGGTGAAGTTGCCACCCTCCTACACGTGGTGGTCCTGCCCCAAGGTGTATGACCTTTGGAGACAGGTGAAGTCCTGGATCCAACGGATCCTGGGTTCAGAGATTCCCATGGACCCTTGGTTGTTCCTTCTAAAACAAACCACTTCAGGAACACACCAGGGCTACAAACAAGCTAATTACCCACATTGCCACTGCGACAAGATGCGCCATCGCGAGTCTATGGAAGCAGGACAAACTTCCACCAATTCTGTCTATTAGAAACAAGCTGTGGATTATATGCATGATGGAAAAACTGACGAGCTTCCTTAATGATACATACCAACATTTCCAGAAAGTCTGGTTTCCCTGGATAGCTCACACAGCTAGTCCATATATAGATCAGGACTCTGAGCCTATAATCCCCGAGCCCAACTAGCCTCACTCTCCTTCCATAAAAAGCCCAGATGTTTCCCTCATTGCCCACCTACAGAACATTTCTAATGTCCTACCTGTATTTACTTAAGGCCCTCAGACCGACTCTTTATCCCAGTCAAAGAAGCTCCCACACGATATTCATACCCACCACTCAACCTTAAAACTGTATAAAGCAATAAGAATTGTTGATTCACCACAATGCCGTCCCATCCCCCTCCCCCTTTATGTAGCCACCCCCCCCCTCTCCCCTAACACTCACTCTTGATTGTTTTATTTTCTGTATAATTTTGCTTGAAACCCGAATAAAAAATTTGTTTAAAAAAAAAAAAAAAAAAAAATAGGAGGTACTCAACCTTCCCTGGGAGGGTTGTGAACCTCCTATTTTTACCCAAGCTTTAATAAAGAATAAGATTATTTTATTTTTTACTTCTCCCTTGGCAGTGCACTGCTTTCTTCACTTTCAATAGATCAATTATTCTGCTAATGAGAAAGGGCGGGGTTGGGAATCAGACAGTGGAAACATTCAAACGTAAACTACCGGTTAACAATAATTAACAAAATTAGGGAGATACTTATTTCATTTAAGAGGGTCTGAGATTTTGTTCCATAGTCTTTGTATATAAAAAAAAAAGTCTCTTTATTTAAATACAGTATCTACTATTCATCCACCTTGACATTGAAGGCAACTCAAAATCAGGCTCAAAGTAGGGAGCGAAAAATATGGACAACAGATGTGCCAACTATCCGTATTAAAACATTAGAAGCAACCTACACAGCCCCCTATTATTAAATAAGCTGAGGGAAGCATGTGCATCTTGCGGTTGTGACATGTCTTTTACATAGGACTAGCTCGGCTGGTATAAATGTCTTGTAGTGCTCACAGGCATACTTGAATTAATAAAAGAAAATAGATAATTTTTAGTTGAGGTTTCAGTCCTCAGCAAGAATTTGATCAAAACGGATCATTGAAACATTGGTAATAAGATCATTACTTTTTCATGAACAGGACCCGGTAGTCTTACTTTTTATTGGTTATTAAGGTTTGTGTAGATGTGCTATGCAACCAGGAAGCACTTTGCGTATTGTTGAAGTAATTAATTTCATGGCTTTATTTACGATTACCTTGTTAGCCAATTATTTATACGAGACAGTTTGCAGTCAGTTTTAAGGCAAAAATAAAGTGTCACTCAGATTTTTGGTTGGCGATATAATCACTCTATATATCACACATGTCCCTCTGTCTCGCTCTCGATTACCTATGATCTTTGTGCAACCCGGTAAACTTATACATCAACGGAAAGCTCTGTGTGAGCACTTTACCAACAAAAAAAAAAGTGTTGGATTTCCAAAATGTTGACCCCGAAATCTCTCTCCTCTTGCCCATTTTTCCACTATTCCCTTGCCACCTCCAGAAGCGTTTTACGTTACTTCAAAGCCTACAATTTAAAACAGGTACTTACTCTCCATTAAATACAATAAGCTCCCGAAAGGCAAGAGCAGTAGAGTTTATGCAAAGGCAATATACACAAACTAGAGGCAAAAAGATCCAAACTAGTACACATGAGAAGGGAAAAGGGGACAATAACAAACAATACAAACACAAAGACTAGGTACTGGAGGAGGGACGGAGGAGATGAGAGAAAGTCGACGGTGGTGTGGCAGTGGTAACGCGGTCCCGAGAGTTGCTGTTAATTACTAATTAGTCATTGAACTCACCTTTTATTTGTTGTACAAGTTTTAGGAAGGGAATTGTATTGCAGATAAAGAAATTTAAAACAACGTTTTCACCAACATTTTATAGTTTAGCTTTATATAAAATTGAAAAAAAGACGAAAGTTATACAAACCTGGAAATGGAAAATAACAGCTTATAACCAAAGAAATATTGGCCATTTATGATCTTAACCAAAGTTGACAAATACTGTATATGTAATGCAAGGTTTTCAATGAAAAATACTATACAAAAAAAAAATGCAATAAGCTGCAGGCGAAATTCATATGACGATCGGTTCACATCCTGCTAAGGTGCGCTGGTGTAACCTCCTTTCCGTGAGGAGCCAAACGGCGTATCGGTAGAAATAAAACAGTGCAAAATAATTAGATTATCTCTAGAACATCGTTCCAGCAATGAATTGAATATCCAGAACGGGAAGGAAACACATCATATAGTAGGTGTCAACGGCCGTGCAGACTACAGATGTGAGTGCTGTTCACCCAAGAACATTACTCAAGAGCGTGGCTTAATGGAGATAATTAGGTAGTATGTAATCCTTTAAATGCAGAAAGGATTATGGCACAAGTGCCCTGCTACCTCCCATCAACAACGAGCCTTTTTACGAAAACAAACATTTGTCAGGGATCGTCACCTATGCACCTCCCACACAGTTAGGCTCACAAGGAAAACAAAGAGGAGGGAAGCCCTGAGAGACTAAAATAGCATACCTGGCAAGTCCTCTCTCACTAGATAGAAAGAGCCCCATACTGAATAACTACAGCTAGAATGGTGACATATTTTCATGAGTAAGGCCTCGGATATAGTACAGGCGGCGAGACGGAGCGCATGACATCACGTGCGCCTGTACTAGAAACAATCCGTGGCTTGTAGGAGTACGCTACGAGGGGGGGCCCTTGATGTCACGTGAGCGGTTCGCCCTCATTGGCTGAACCGCGCAGGTGACCCGGCCTTCGCACGGCAAAATCAAATTAATTTGTCTCCTCAAGCATCGCTAGCGTCATCTCTCTCATGCCCGCGCGCTCTATGGCCGTGCGCATTGCCTAACACCCTTCTGTTTTCGGCGCACGCGACGTCGCTCATACTATGGACGCGGGCCAACATCTTTAACCCATGAAGGGGTCATGTGCATTCAGTACAAGTATTGTTAATCGTGCATTGAAACGAGTGGTTCGTCTCTTCATAGGCCAGTAATCATTAATGGTAATGTTGGTTTTATGAAAGTCCCCAAGGTCAACTTCATGGACAAGTTGGCCAAGTAGTTCTATTTTATTACACACGAGAGTCAATTGGCGCGATAGTTACTAGAATTGATATGCCACGTGTTTTTTACAGTTACATATACAGTTGTGTGAAAAAGAAAGTACACCCTCTTTGAATTCTAGGGTTTTACATATCAGGACATAATAACAATCATCTGTTCCTTAGCAGGTCTTAAAATGAGGTAAATACAACCTCAGATGAACAACAACACATGACTATTACACCGTGTCATGATTTATTTAACAAAAATAAAGCCAAAATGGAGAAGCTATGTGTGAAAAACTAAGTGCACCCTTACTGCTTCCATAGGAATTAAGATGCTAAGTAGCAGACAGGTGCTACTAATCAAATGCCCTTGATTAATTGATTCTCCCTGCTCCAACTGTCAGCAACATTCTATACTGCATGTCCCCAAGGCTCCTGAGACATGTAGTCCCTTGCGGAGACGTCTCCCGCAACTTTGGGGACTGCGGATGTGCCACGACTGCACGGAGCATGCGCAAACATAAAATGGCCGCCACAACCTCCCCACTCTCTGCGCAGGATCTCTGTCACACATGTGCGGCTAATCACAATATGGCGGCGCCCTGCATCGGCGTCCGCCGCGGAGCTCTGAAGCGCCGGAGCGCTCCCTGCAGCTTTGCAGCCGTCTCCCCACCCCACGGACCGGGAGGTAGGGGACCTGGCTACATATGTGTATGTAAGTGCAAGAATGGAAAGAGCACAACATAAAGGCTCGTCACCTGTATCACAGCATGTACAGGTTCTACAATCCAGCAGCAAAAGAAACGTCCGGGACACAGAGAAACATTCAAGTCCAAAGGGCAAACGCTTTGCATAGATCTCAGCACAGCGTCCACCCTTTTACTGCAGCTTAACTCTTTGGGTGCCCACGGACGTAGCTCCTACATCATGGGGTGTGGCCCTCGTGACAGTAGCTACGTCATATTCGTTTTGTAGGGGACATCGCGTTCCGTCACGGAGCGATCATGGGTGCCGGAGGGAACCTGTGGCCCTTAATGCCGCGGCCCCCGCTGGCACGGAAAAATGTGCACTCCCACACAGCAGAACAGAAAACAACCTTTTCTGAAGGCTTCCCCTAAACAAATCTAACCCTCCTAATAGCAAATGCTGGGAAGATATAGATAGATATAGATATATAGAGATATATATATTTTTTTAATATTTTTTTTATTATGGGGAGGGTAAATGAATTACAAATTGAATTTCTGAGGGGCTTCTGAATGAGAAAGTGTTCGTCTGACAGTTGGATGATGAGAGGGTGAAGGTAGTTGTAAATGAGTGTGTATAATTGGAGAGATAGAGAGCCCTTGTAACAGAGGCGGAGATTAGGCAGACCCCAGCAATGTTGCAGAGAGACACCGTGCAATTACAGTAACTAAACCAGTTCTCCTCCAAGTATTCCCTGGCACATTGCTTTCAGGCTGCTCATGTTTCAAAACCACCAACCTGCAGCCGTGCTTTATTGGTGTTCTGGTCCTGCTGCTGGGTAATTACTACTTGTGACTACTTATTAAAGGGGATTCATGGCAGTCAAACCAATTATGTGTGTAATGATCTGAAAATATTAAGGCACTCCGCATGCACCTTGTATGATCCACGCTTAAGCAAAGTTAATGTTTTTCAGCATTTTGGGAAATTTTCTTCCTTTATACTACAGTAGCCTTTCTTCACCTCCGACATATCAGGATATATCAGGACATATCAGGGTGCATATCGCCTGCCGGGCACTGTCACTGTTACTGGTGCTGGATAGGCGAGTACATCACCTTATTCTGTACATCTACGCTGCACTTATGGGATCAGTATGTCAGGCAACTATTGAATCATACAGTTGGATACACATCATTGAAGAGGATTTCTGTTGATACTGTTGGATATTACATTATTAAATTGCACCAGAAAATACGGCTATTTTTTGTAATAGTAATCTAAGGCTCGGCCTATGCACACAAATAATGGCTGATCTATGGGTCTCGTGCATCTTTCTTTTCCTGCTCGGTTGGACTGTTATCACAGTGTTGTGAAGACACGGAAGTGATCTACACGCCAATCACAGAATACGTCTCGTTAGTGATTTAACCTTCTCCGCTCTCAGAAGGTGAAGCGCTGCCTCCTGATCACTTCTGGTTAATACGAGACTGGGACGTGAGAGGCTGCCCGGACGCTACAAACTGAAGCCCCAAGGCTTTTTCTGCTTCGCAAAATAAAATAACTTCTGCCACAACTATAGGACTTCAACTATTCAAATGTTATTTATTCTTTCCCCTACCGGCACAACTTTATAGGACCCAAAACTCTGGGACATACTGTGGTATGAAGGTGCTGGTGGCTATTAGGCTGAGTCCATGGTGACTCAGCCCGTGCGGAGGCGCGCTGAGGGAAAGCGGGTGCTTTCCCTGGCCTTGGTTAGCGCGCCGTCCGGGGGCGTGTCCTAGGGGGCGGGCCAGTGCCGTCACGGAGCTGGTTCGCCCTCATTGGGCGAACCGCTCACGTGACCGGCCCATCGCTCCCCTCAGCGCGCAAATGTAAAATTTTCCTAAGACCTACGCTTACGCACGCTTGCGGAAGCGTAAGCGAGTCCCTACTAAAGCCGCTCTCATTGCGGCTGCAGGGGCTCACTGGTAAGTGAGAGCGCGCCTCAGCACGGGTCAGCGCATAAGCGCTGACCATGCCCGAGGTCTTACTATGCACACTACATTGCAGGTTTTCCAGCACAGAAGTGGTTAAAGTCCAGTACAGTATGTTACCTTACTGCAGTAAAAAAAAAAAAAGCGCAAACTTGAAATATATATTCCTTTGTCATTCACATAAAGATTATCTGGGCCTATAACTATTCATTGGGTGTGAAGACACTGCAATAAAGTTCTATTTGTTGTTTGGGACCTTTGACCTTGTCATATACTGTACAAAAAAAAAAACCCATTTGCACCGAGAGGTTTTATGGCTTTGCCGGTCGGTTGGTGCTTAGAACAAGTTTATTCAGAAACTACTAAACCGTATCCACTGAATGCCTTTTGTTAAATGATTCATTATCATTGCGCGCTGTTCCTCATTACTGCCCCGTACAGCAAATAACCTAAAGATAAGCCTAAAATGTTATTCCCGCCGTGAAGGAGCTAAGGACTTTTGCAAAATGTCTGCCAGGATTTCTGTACCGAGTGTAAATATATTTTTGCATCCATTTTCTGTACAATGTGTAATTGTGCTGTAGAGACAATGTATTATAGGAGCTTGATGTATTGGAATGCAGTGTAGCTCAGGCCTTTGAGAAGATCACGGTGTATTAGCAAAACATTGTTCACGTAAAAAGAAACAGTCCCATTTTTTAAGAGCCTAAAAACGCTTTACAACGGCATAAAAACCATTCTCCCTACAATCTATAAATCTGCTTGTAGAAGAACAGTAAATAAACACACAGAATCCCAGCAAGCTAAAAAAAAAAAAAAAAAAAAAAAAAAAACCCAACACATTTTACTTTTCAAGTAAGCAGGTCTTTTTCATGTTGCTGAGTTTGGACAGATCCAATGCTATCATTCTTCCTCTAATTATAGAGGTAAATAAGAATTTTAATCAGGTAGAGTTAGGACCTATAAATTTGGTCATGCCTTGATGTGGCTTGCAGGCTTATAAATTACCCTTTTTCAAGAGAATATATTAGGTATTTCACAGTGTATTTTTGTCATATGGGATGTAGCTTTGAGCTTCTTTGTCTTTTCTTGTAGAAGAACAGTAAACTAACAATTTTAGCAGAAGCCGTGTTGAAATAATGAAACGCCTCGTGTCATTGGTAAAAACAGCTGCACACTATATGAGGTTTTCTTCATAAAAAAGGGTATAGCATAGAGATAACACAGCATATGCTAGTACAATTGAGAATATCATTTACTTTCCATACAACTCAATCCTGCTGCAATAAATCTCAACATATCACACAAATACATAACAATGAAGCTCACCAAATCTTAACATTTTCTTGCAAACTTCAACAAGACAGTTATTAAAGTAAGCCACATACATTTGTCTCCCTTTCGAAATAGACTAATGTCTTTATTGTAAGTTATGTAGTGTACATCATAAAAAGAGAATTCTGCATGCCCCCCTCCCTGCTGATAGTTGCCATTATCAGTAACCAGAATGATGACATCAGAATGGTATTACATCATTAAGTGACTCGCGTAACAAACGTGAGAGACTGTATTTGATATTTGCATCCAAATTGGGTCTTGGTCATTTTTTTACTCAATACCAATGTATTAATTTATGTTGGGGTACATTAGATCCATTTTTATACACAACAAGCATGAGGTTTCTCACCAAGAACCATAAACATACCTGGCTCCTGAAATTTGGCTCTGATATTCTAATAACCAACGTGATCTTTATGTATTGGCAAATTTCTGCCAGTACAGTCTTTAAAAATTAAGCAGTTTCATTACATTGAAAACCTCGAACTGGTTTTAATAATATTTACATAGTAAATATGTGCTAAATAATTGCACAAAGGAGATAAACTGCTAATAAAATGGCAACCCTAACTAGCTATACCAGTTTTCCCCCCTCTAGATTTATTTATCCTTTAACATAGGGGTGCACAACTCCAGTCCTTAAGTCCCTCCCTTCCCCCAACA
The DNA here is from genome assembly GCF_040206685.1 of Ascaphus truei. Lineage (NCBI taxonomy): Eukaryota > Metazoa > Chordata > Amphibia > Anura > Ascaphidae > Ascaphus > Ascaphus truei. Next base: position 146,805,930 of record NC_134484.1, read on the forward strand.
GGTCAGGTTTTTAGGATATCCCTGCTGCAGCACAGGTGGCTCAATCAGATTTGAGCCACCTGTGCTGATGCTGGGATATCCTGAAAACCTGACCTGTTGGGGGTTGGGGGGGGGGGGGGGTTGGCTGGAGTGCTGGAGGTGAGCACCCTGCTTAATCACAATGTCTCTCACCTGCAGTGAAGAAGACTATAGACAAACAAGGCAAGACTCAGTAGAATGGGAGCAGAACACGGCTTACCTCTGTTTCTGTGCATCTAGAACCACTCGACTCATCTGTAGAAGAGAAACCATATGTTAATTTCCATGCAAGAAAAATTAGCTTTGTTTTCTACATCATTTACTTTCAAAACATGTAATAAACATATTGCTTTCAACAAAATAATGTTTACATTTTTCATAATAAAATATCTAAGCATTTTACAATTCGTGATTCAGAAGCATTAATTTACCAACGTCCGGGTGGTACGCCATTACCAGCGTCCGGGTGGTACGCCATTACCAGCGTCCGGGTGGTACGCCATTACCAGCGTCCGGGTGGTACGCCATTACCAGCGTCGGGGTGGTACGCCATTACCAACGTCCGGGTGGTACGCCATTACCAGCGTCCGGGTGGTACGCCATTACCAGCGTCCGGGTATTACGCCATTACCAGCGTCCGGGTGGTACGCCATTACCAACGTCCGGGTGGTACGCCATTACCAACGTCCGGGTGGTACGCCATTACCAGCGTCGGGGTGGTACGCCATTACCAGCGTCCGGGTGGTACGCCATTACCAGCGTCCGGGTGGTACGCCATTACCAGCGTCCGGGTGGTACGCCATTACCAGCGTCCGGGTGGTACGCCATTACCAGCGTCCGGGTGGTACGCCATTACCAGCGTCCGGGTGGTACGCCATTACCAACGTCCGGGTGGTACGCCATTACCAGCGTCGGGGTGGTACGCCATTACCAGCGGCCGGGTGGTACGCCATTACCAACGTCCGGGTGGTACGCCATTACCAACGCCCGGGTATTACGCCATTACCAACGTCCGGGTGGTACGCCATTACCAACGTCCGGGTGGTACGCCATTACCAGCGTCGGGGTGGTACGCCATTACCAGCGGCCGGGTGGTACGCCATTACCAGCATCCGGGTGGTACGCCATTACCAACGTCCGGGTATTACGCCATTACCAGCGGCCGGGTGGTACGCCATTACCAACGTCCGGGTGGTACGCCATTACCAGCGCCCGGGTGGTACGCCATTACCAGCGTCCGGGTGGTACGCCATTACCAGCGGCCGGGTGGTACGCCATTACCAGCGGCCGGGTGGTACGCCATTACCAGCGTCCGGGTGGTACCCCATTACCAACGCCCGGGTGGTACGCCATTACCAGCGTCCGGGTGGTACGCCATTACCAGCGTCCGGGTGGTACGCCATTACCAGCGGACGGGTGGTACGCCATTACCAGCGGCCGGGTGGTACGCCATTACCAGCGTCCGGGTGGTACGCCATTACCAACGCCCGGGTGGTACGCCAATACCCACATCCGGGTGGTACGCCATTACCAGCGTCGGGGTGGTACGCCATTACCAACGTCCGGGTGGTACGCCATTACCAGCGTCCGGGTGGTACGCCAATACCCACATCCGGGTATTACGCCATTACCAGCGGACGGGTGGTACGCCATTACCAGCGCCCGGGTGGTACCCCATTACCAGCGCCCGGGTGGTACGCCATTATCAGCGGCCGGGTGGTACGCAATTACCAGCGTCCGGGTGGTACGCCATTACCAGCGTCCGGGTATTACGCCATTACCAGCGTCCGGGTATTACGCCATTACCAGCGGCCGGGTGGTACGCCATTACCAGCGGCCGGGTGGTACGCCATTACCAACGTCCGGGTATTACGCCATTACCAACGTCCGGGTATTACGCCATTACCAACGTCCGGGTGGTACGCCATTACCAGCGTCGGGGTGGTACGCCATTACCAACGTCCGGGTGGTACGCCATTACCAGCGTCCGGGTGGTACGCCATTACCAGCGTCCGGGTATTACGCCATTACCAGCGTCCGGGTGGTACGCCATTACCAGCGTCCGGGTGGTACGCCATTACCAACGTCCGGGTGGTACGCCATTACCAGCGTCCGGGTGGTACGCCATTACCAGCGTCCGGGTGGTACGCCATTACCAGCGGCCGGGTATTACGCCATTACCAGCGGCCGGGTGGTACGCCATTACCAGCGGCCGGGTATTACGCCATTACCAACATCCGGGTGGTACGCCATTACCAGCGGACGGGTGGTACGCCATTACCAGCGCCCGGGTGGTACCCCATTACCAGCGCACGGGTGGTACGCCATTATCAGCGGCCGGGTGGTACGCCATTACCAGCGTCCGGGTATTACGCCATTACCAGCGTCCGGGTGGTACGCCATTACCAGCGGCCGGGTGGTACGCCATTACCAACGTCCGGGTGGTACGCCATTACCAGCGTCCGGGTGGTACGCCATTACCAGCGTCCGGGTGGTACGCCATTACCAACGTCCGGGTGGTACGCTATTACCAACGTCCGGGTGGTACGCCATTACCAGCGGCCGGGTATTACGCCATTACCAACGTCCGGGTATTACGCCATTACCAGCGTCCGGGTGGTACGCCATTACCAACGTCCGGGTGGTACGCTATTACCAACGTCCGGGTGGTACGCCATTACCAGCGGCCGGGTATTACGCCATTACCAACGTCCGGGTATTACGCCATTACCAACGTCCGGGTGGTACGCCATTACCAGCGTCCGGGTGGTACGCCATTACCAGCGTCCGGGTATTACGCCATTACCAACATCCGGGTGGTACGCCATTACCAGCGGCCGGGTATTACGCCATTACCAGCGGCCGGGTGGTACGCCATTACCAGCGTCCGGGTGGTACGCCATTACCAACGTCCGGGTGGTACGCCATTACCAACGTCCGGGTGGTACGCCATTACCAGCGTCCGGGTGGTACGCCATTACCAGCGTCCGGGTGGTACGCCATTACCAACGTCCGGGTGGTACGCCATTACCAACGTCCGGGTGGTACGCCATTACCAGCGTCCGGGTGGTACGCCATTACCAACGTCCGGGTATTACGCCATTACCAACGTCCGGGTATTACGCCATTACCAGCGTCCGGGTGGTACGCCATTACCAGCGGCCGGGTATTACGCCATTACCAGCGGCCGGGTGGTACGCCATTACCAGCGGCCGGGTATTACGCCATTACCAGCGTCCGGGTGGTACGCCATTACCAGCGTCCGGGTGGTACGCCATTACCAGCGGCCGGGTATTACGCCATTACCAACGTCCGGGTATTACGCCATTACCAGCGTCCGGGTGGTACGCCATTACCAGCGTCCGGGTGGTACGCCATTACCAGCGTCCGGGTATTACGCCATTACCAACGTCCGGGTATTACGCCATTACCAGCGGCCGGGTGGTACGCCATTACCAACGTCCGGGTATTACGCCATTACCAGCGTCCGGGTGGTACGCCATTACCAGCGTCCGGGTGGTACGCCATTACCAGCGTCCGGGTGGTACGCCATTACCAGCGTCCGGGTGGTACGCCATTACCAGCGTCCGGGTGGTACGCCATTACCAGCGTCCGGGTGGCACGCCATTACCAGCGTCCGGGTGGTACGCCATTACCAGCGTCCGGGTGGTACGCCATTACCAACGTCCGGGTATTACGCCATTACCAGCGTCCGGGTGGTACGCCATTATCAGCGGCCGGGTGGTACGCCATTACCAGCGTCCGGGTATTACGCCATTACCAGCGTCCGGGTGGTACGCCATTACCAGCGGCCGGGTGGTACGCCATTACCAACGTCCGGGTATTACGCCATTACCAGCGTCCGGGTGGTACGCCATTACCAACGTCCGGGTGGTACGCTATTACCAGCGTCCGGGTGGTACGCCATTACCAGCGTCCGGGTATTACGCCATTACCAACGTCCGGGTATTACGCCATTACCAGCGTCCGGGTGGCACGCCATTACCAGCGTCCGGGTGGTACGCCATTACCAGCGTCCGGGTGGTACGCCATTACCAACGTCCGGGTATTACGCCATTACCAGCGTCCGGGTGGTACGCCATTATCAGCGGCCGGGTGGTACGCCATTACCAGCGTCCGGGTATTACGCCATTACCAGCGTCCGGGTGGTACGCCATTACCAGCGGCCGGGTGGTACGCCATTACCAACGTCCGGGTATTACGCCATTACCAGCGTCCGGGTGGTACGCCATTACCAGCGTCCGGGTGGTACGCCATTACCAGCGTCCGGGTGGTACGCCATTACCAGCGTCCGGGTGGTACGCCATTACCAGCGTCCGGGTGGTACGCCATTACCAGCGTCCGGGTGGTACGCCATTACCAACGTCCGGGTGGTACGCTATTACCAGCGTCCGGGTGGTACGCCATTACCAACGTCCGGGTATTACGCCATTACCAGCGGCTGGGTGGTACGCCATTACCAACGTCCGGGTATTACGCCATTACCAGCGTCCGGGTATTACGCCATTACCAACGTCCGGGTATTACGCCATTACCAGCGGCCGGGTGGTACGCCATTACCAGCGTCCGGGTGGTACGCCATTACCAACGTCCGGGTATTACGCCATTACCAGCGGCCGGGTGGTACGCCATTACCAGCGGCCGGGTATTACGCCATTACCAGCGGCCGGGTGGTACGCCATTACCAACGTCCGGGTATTACGCCATTACCAGCGTCCGGGTATTACGCCATTACCAACGTCCGGGTATTACGCCATTACCAGCGGCCGGGTGGTACGCCATTACCAGCGTCCGGGTGGTACGCCATTACCAACGTCCGGGTATTACGCCATTACCAGCGGCCGGGTGGTACGCCATTACCAGCGTCCGGGTGGTACGCCATTACCAGCGCCCGGGTGGTACGCCATTAACAGCGTCCGGGTGGTACGCCATTACCAGCGGCCGGGTGGTACGCCATTACCAGCGGCCGGGTGGTACGCCATTACCAGCGTCCGGGTGGTACCCCATTACCAACGCCCGGGTGGTACGCCATTACCAGCGTCCGGGTGGTACGCCATTACCAGCGTCCGGGTGGTACGCCATTACCAGCGTCCGGGTGGTACGCCATTACCAGCGGCCGGGTGGTACGCCATTACCAGCGGCCGGGTGGTACGCCATTACCAACGCCCGGGTGGTACGCCAATACCCACATCCGGGTGGTACGCCATTACCAGCGTCGGGGTGGTACGCCATTACCAACGTCCGGGTGGTACGCCATTACCAGCGTCCGGGTGGTACGCCAATACCCACATCCGGGTATTACGCCATTACCAGCGGACGGGTGGTACGCCATTACCAGCGCCCGGGTGGTACCCCATTACCAGCGCCCGGGTGGTACGCCATTATCAGCGGCCGGGTGGTACGCAATTACCAGCGTCCGGGTGGTACGCCATTACCAGCGTCCGGGTGGTACGCCATTACCAACGTCCGGGTGGTACGCTATTACCAACGTCCGGGTGGTACGCCATTACCAGCGGCCGGGTGGTACGCCATTACCAGCGGCCGGGTGGTACGCCATTACCAGCGGCCGGGTGGTACGCCATTACCAACGTCCGGGTATTACGCCATTACCAACGTCCGGGTATTACGCCATTACCAACGTCCGGGTGGTACGCCATTACCAGCGTCGGGGTGGTACGCCATTACCAACGTCCGGGTGGTACGCCATTACCAGCGTCCGGGTGGTACGCCATTACCAGCGTCCGGGTATTACGCCATTACCAGCGTCCGGGTGGTACGCCATTACCAGCGTCCGGGTGGTACGCCATTACCAACGTCCGGGTGGTACGCCATTACCAGCGTCCGGGTGGTACGCCATTACCAGCGTCCGGGTGGTACGCCATTACCAGCGTCCGGGTATTACGCCATTACCAGCGGCCGGGTGGTACGCCATTACCAGCGGCCGGGTATTACGCCATTACCAACATCCGGGTGGTACGCCATTACCAGCGGACGGGTGGTACGCCATTACCAGCGCCCGGGTGGTACCCCATTACCAGCGCCCGGGTGGTACGCCATTATCAGCGGCCGGGTGGTACGCCATTACCAGCGTCCGGGTATTACGCCATTACCAGCGTCCGGGTGGTACGCCATTACCAGCGGCCGGGTGGTACGCCATTACCAACGTCCGGGTGGTACCCCATTACCAACGTCCGGGTATTACGCCATTACCAGCGTCCGGGTGGTACGCCATTACCAACGTCCGGGTGGTACGCTATTACCAACGTCCGGGTGGTACGCCATTACCAGCGGCCGGGTGGTACGCCATTACCAACGTCCGGGTATTACGCCATTACCAACGTCCGGGTGGTACGCCATTACCAGCGTCCGGGTATTACGCCATTACCAACATCCGGGTGGTACGCCATTACCAGCGGCCGGGTATTACGCCATTACCAGCGGCCGGGTGGTACGCCATTACCAGCGTCCGGGTGGTACGCCATTACCAACGTCCGGGTGGTACGCCATTACCAACGTCCGGGTGGTACGCCATTACCAGCGTCCGGGTGGTACGCCATTACCAGCGTCCGGGTGGTACGCCATTACCAGCGTCCGGGTGGTACGCCATTACCAACGTCCGGGTGGTACGCCATTACCAACGTCCGGGTGGTACGCCATTACCAGCGTCCGGGTGGTACGCCATTACCAACGTCCGGGTATTACGCCATTACCAACGTCCGGGTATTACGCCATTACCAGCGTCCGGGTGGTACGCCATTACCAGCGGCCGGGTATTACGCCATTACCAGCGGCCGGGTGGTACGCCATTACCAGCGGCCGGGTATTACGCCATTACCAGCGTCCGGGTGGTACGCCATTACCAGCGTCCGGGTGGTACGCCATTACCAGCGGCCGGGTATTACGCCATTACCAACGTCCGGGTATTACGCCATTACCAGCGTCCGGGTGGTACGCCATTACCAGCGTCCGGGTGGTACGCCATTACCAGCGTCCGGGTATTACGCCATTACCAACGTCCGGGTATTACGCCATTACCAGCGGCCGGGTGGTACGCCATTACCAACGTCCGGGTATTACGCCATTACCAGCGTCCGGGTGGTACGCCATTACCAGCGTCCGGGTGGTACGCCATTACCAGCGTCCGGGTGGTACGCCATTACCAGCGTCCGGGTGGTACGCCATTACCAGCGTCCGGGTGGTACGCCATTACCAGCGTCCGGGTGGCACGCCATTACCAGCGTCCGGGTGGTACGCCATTACCAGCGTCCGGGTGGTACGCCATTACCAACGTCCGGGTATTACGCCATTACCAGCGTCCGGGTGGTACGCCATTATCAGCGGCCGGGTGGTACGCCATTACCAGCGTCCGGGTATTACGCCATTACCAGCGTCCGGGTGGTACGCCATTACCAGCGGCCGGGTGGTACGCCATTACCAACGTCCGGGTATTACGCCATTACCAGCGTCCGGGTGGTACGCCATTACCAACGTCCGGGTGGTACGCTATTACCAGCGTCCGGGTGGTACGCCATTACCAGCGTCCGGGTATTACGCCATTACCAACGTCCGGGTATTACGCCATTACCAGCGGCCGGGTGGTACGCCATTACCAGCGTCCGGGTGGTACGCCATTACCAGCGTCCGGGTGGTACGCCATTACCAACGTCCGGGTGGTACGCTATTACCAACGTCCGGGTGGTACGCCATTACCAGCGGCCGGGTGGTACGCCATTACCAACGTCCGGGTGGTACGCCATTACCAGCGTCCGGGTATTACGCCATTACCAGCGTCCGGGTGGTACGCCATTACCAGCGTCCGGGTGGTACGCCATTACCAGCGTCCGGGTGGTACGCCATTACCAGCGTCCGGGTGGTACGCCATTACCAGCGTCCGGGTGGTACGCCATTACCAGCGTCCGGGTGGTACGCCATTACCAGCGTCCGGGTGGTACGCCATTACCAACGGCCGGGTGGTACGCCATTACCAACGTCCGGGTATTACGCCATTACCAGCGTCCGGGTGGTACGCCATTACCAGCGGCCGGGTATTACGCCATTACCAACGTCCGGGTGGTACGCCATTACCAGCGTCCGGGTGGTACGCCATTACCAACGTCCGGGTATTACGCCATTACCAACGTCCGGGTATTACGCCATTACCAGCGTCCGGGTGGTACGCCATTACCAGCGGCCGGGTATTACGCCATTACCAGCGGCCGGGTATTACGCCATTACCAGCGTCCGGGTGGTACGCCATTACCAGCGTCCGGGTGGTACGCCATTACCAGCGGCCGGGTGGTACGCCATTACCAGCGTCCGGGTATTACGCCATTACCAACGTCCGGGTATTACGCCATTACCAGCGGCCGGGTGGTACGCCATTACCAGCGTCCGGGTGGTACGCCATTACCAACGTCCGGGTATTACGCCATTACCAACGTCCGGGTATTACGCCATTACCAGCGTCCGGGTATTACGCCATTACCAACGTCCGGGTATTACGCCATTACCAACGTCCGGGTATTACGCCATTACCAGCGTCCGGGTGGTACGCCATTACCAGCGTCCGGGTGGTACGCCATTACCAACGTCCGGGTATTACGCCATTACCAGCGTCCGGGTGGTACGCCATTACCAGCGTCCGGGTGGTACGCCATTACCAGCGTCCGGGTGGTACGCCATTACCAGCGTCCGGGTGGTACGCCATTACCAGCGTCCGGGTGGTACGCCATTACCAGCGTCCGGGTGGTACGCCATTACCAGCGTCCGGGTGGCACGCCATTACCAGCGTCCGGGTGGTACGCCATTACCAGCGTCCGGGTGGTACGCCATTACCAACGTCCGGGTATTACGCCATTACCAGCGGCTGGGTGGTACGCCATTACCAACGTCCGGGTATTACGCCATTACCAGCGTCCGGGTATTACGCCATTACCAACGTCCGGGTATTACGCCATTACCAGCGGCCGGGTGGTACGCCATTACCAACGTCCGGGTGGTACGCCATTACCAACGGCCGGGTGGTACGCCATTACCAGCGTCCGGGTGGTACGCCATTACCAACGTCCGGGTATTACGCCATTACCAGCGGCCGGGTGGTACGCCATTACCAGCGGCCGGGTATTACGCCATTACCAGCGGCCGGGTGGTACGCCATTACCAGCGTCCGGGTGGTACGCCATTACCAACGTCCGGGTATTACGCCATTACCAGCGTCCGGGTATTACGCCATTACCAGCGGCCGGGTGGTACGCCATTACCAACGTCCGGGTATTACGCCATTACCAGCGGCCGGGTGGTACGCCATTACCAACGTCCGGGTGGTACGCCATTACCAGCGTCCGGGTATTACGCCATTACCAGCGGCCGGGTGGTACGCCATTACCAGCGTCCGGGTGGTACGCCATTACCAACGTCCGGGTATTACGCCATTACCAACGTCCGGGTGGTACGCCATTACCAGCATCCGGGTATTACGCCATTACCAGCGTCCGGGTGGTACGCCATTACCAACGTCCGGGTATTACGCCATTACCAGCGTCCGGGTATTACGCCATTACCAACGTCCGGGTATTACGCCATTACCAGCGGCCGGGTGGTACGCCATTACCAACGTCCGGGTGGTACGCCATTACCAGCGTCCGGGTATTACGCCATTACCAACGTCCGGGTGGTACGCCATTACCAACGTCCGGGTGGTACGCCATTACCAACGTCCGGGTGGTACGCCATTACCAACGTCCGGGTATTACGCCATTACCAGCGGCCGGGTGGTACGCCATTACCAACGTCCGGGTGGTACGCCATTACCAACGTCCGGGTATTACGCCATTACCAGCGGCCGGGTGGTACGCCATTACCAGCGGCCGGGTGGTACGCCATTACCAACGTCCGGGTGGTACGCCATTACCAGCGTCGGGGTGGTACGCCATTACCAGCGTCCGGGTGGTACGCCATTACCAACGGCCGGGTGGTACGCCATTACCAACGGCCGGGTGGTACGCCATTACCAACGGCCGGGTGGTACGCCATTACCAACGGCCGGGTGGTACGCCATTACCAACGTCCGGGTGGTACGCCATTACCAGCGGCCGGGTGGTACGCCATTACCAACGTCCGGGTGGTACGCCATTACCAGCGGCCGGGTGGTACGCCATTACCAACGTCCGGGTGGTACGCCATTACCAACGGCCGGGTGGTACGCCATTACCAGCGTCGGGGTGGTACGCCATTACCAACGGCCGGGTGGTACGCCATTACCAACGTCCGGGTGGTACGCCATTACCAGCGGCCGGGTGGTACGCCATTACCAACGTCCGGGTGGTACGCCATTACCAGCGGCCGGGTGGTACGCCATTACCAACGTCCGGGTGGTACGCCATTACCAACGTCCGGGTGGTACGCCATTACCAGCGGCCGGGTGGTACGCCATTACCAACGTCCGGGTATTACGCCATTACCAGCGGCCGGGTGGTACGCCATTACCAGCGGCCGGGTGGTACGCCATTACCAACGTCCGGGTGGTACGCCATTACCAACGCCCGGGTGGTACGCCATTACCAGCGTCGGGGTGGTACGCCATTACCACCGTCCGGGTGGGACGCCATTACCAGCGGCCGGGTGGTACGCCATTACCAGCGTCCGGGTGGTACGCCATTACCAACGCCCGGGTGGTACGCCATTACCAGCGTCCGGGTGGTACGCCATTACCAGCGTCCGGGTGGTACGCCATTACCAACGCCCGGGTGGTACGCCATTACCAACGGCCGGGTGGTACGCCATTACCAGCGTCGGGGTGGTACGCCATTACCAGAGGCCGGGTGGTACGCCATTACCAACGGCCGGGTGGTACGCCATTACCAACGGCCGGGTGGTACGCCATTACCAACGGCCGGGTGGTACGCCATTACCAACGGCCGGGTGGTACGCCATTACCAACGTCCGGGTGGTACGCCATTACCAGCGGCCGGGTGGTACGCCATTACCAACGTCCGGGTGGTACGCCATTACCAGCGGCCGGGTGGTACGCCATTACCAACGTCCGGGTGGTACGCCATTACCAACGTCCGGGTATTACGCCATTACCAGCGGCCGGGTGGTACGCCATTACCAACGTCCGGGTGGTACGCCATTACCAGCGTCGGGGTGGTACGCCATTACCAGAGGCCGGGTGGTACGCCATTACCAACGGCCGGGTGGTACGCCATTACCAACGGCCGGGTGGTACGCCATTACCAGCGTCGGGGTGGTACGCCATTACCAGCGGCCGGGTGGTACGCCATTACCAACGGCCGGGTGGTACGCCATTACCAACGGCCGAGTGGTACGCCATTACCAACGGCCGGGTGGTACGCCATTACCAACGGCCGGGTGGTACGCCATTACCAGCGTCCGGGTGGTACGCCATTACCAGCGTCCGGGTGGTACGCCATTACCAACGTCCGGGTGGTACGCCATTACCAGCGGCCGGGTGGTACGCCATTACCAGCGTCCGGGTGGTACGCCATTACCAGCGTCCGGGTGGTACGCCATTACCAGCGTCCGGGTGGTACGCCATTACCAGCGTCCGGGTGGTACGCCATTACCAGCGTCCGGGTGGTACGCCATTACCAGCGTCCGGGTGGTACGCCATTACCAGCGTCCGGGTGGTACGCCATTACCAGCGTCGGGGTGGTACGCCATTACCAACGTCCGGGTGGTACGCCATTACCAGCGTCGGGGTGGTACGCCATTACCAACGTCCGGGTGGTACGCCATTACCAACGTCCGGGTGGTACGCCATTACCAACGGCCGGGTGGTACGCCATTACCAGCGTCCGGGTGGTACGCCATTACCAGCGTCCGGGTGGTACGCCATTACCAGCGTCCGGGTGGTACGCCATTACCAGCGTCCGGGTGGTACGCCATTACCAGCGTCCGGGTGGTACGCCATTACCAGCGGCCGGGTGGTACGCCATTACCAGCGGCCGGGTGGTACGCCATTACCAGCGTCCGGGTGGTACGCCATTACCAACGTCCGGGTGGTACGCCATTACCAACGTCCGGGTGGTACGCCATTACCAACGGCCGGGTGGTACGCCATTACCAGCGGCCGGGTGGTACGCCATTACCAGCGTCCGGGTGGTACGCCATTACCAACGTCCGGGTGGTACGCCATTACCAGCGTCCGGGTGGTACGCCATTACCAACGTCCGGGTGGTACGCCATTACCAGCGTCCGGGTGGTACGCCATTACCAGCGTCCGGGTGGTACGCCATTACCAGCGTCGGGGTGGTACGCCATTACCAACGTCCGGGTGGTACGCCATTACCAGCGGCCGGGTGGTACGCCATTACCAGCGTCCGGGTGGTACGCCATTACCAGCGCCCGGGTGGTACGCCATTACCAGCGCCCGGGTGGTACGCCATTACCAGCGTCCGGGTGGTACGCCATTACCAACGCCCGGGTGGTACGCCATTACCAGCGGACGGGTGGTACGCCATTACCAGCGGCGGGTATTACGCCATTACCAGCGTCCGGGTATTACGCCATTACCAGCGGCCGGGTGGTACGCCATTACAAGCGTCCGGGTGGTACGCCATTACCAGCGTCCGGGTGGTACGCCATTACCAGCGTCCGGGTGGTACGCCATTACCAGCGTCCGGGTGGTACGCCATTACCAGCGGCCGGGTGGTACGCCATTACCAGCGTCGGGGTGGTACGCCATTACCAACGTCCGGGTGGTACGCCATTACCAACGTCCGGGTGGTACGCCATTACCAACGTCCGGGTGGTACGCCATTACCAGCGGCCGGGTGGTACGCCATTAGTGACAGATGTGCACGTTGAACTTGTACAACCTCGTGTATTTATAACCACCCATCATAAACTACTATATATCACATTGGGATTATTTTTTTTTTTTTTTTACAGCTAAAACAGGGTCATGAGATACTCTGCAGGATTTCTCCTTGTCCATTCAGCTTCTACACTATGGGGGCTAGTCAAATAGCTTCAATAATGCCAATCGGGGGGGGGAGGGGTTGGAAAAAACTACTGCAGGGAAACTTCCATTAAGGCAAATGACAGTTTCCGTGCGATAGTGTCCCAATTGGCATTATTGCAGTTTAATGAATAACCCCCTAAGTAACATAGCTGCTGCTGTCTTGCAATATGCCACTGGCACAGTGGTTTCCAACTTTTTGGGGGTCAAGAAACCCAAGGAGATTCTGAGGAACCCCAACGCGCTCTAACAGCGAGCCTGAGATGAGATGCGTTGTAAATGCTTCTGTATTTGGTGCAATTTTAAAATGACCTTAAAATTTCAGGGAACCCTTGAGGGATGCCTGGGGAACCGTGGGTGTAACACACTGCCATTCATGTCAGACTGAAGTGGAGTGCAGAGCAGCTTCACTGACATAACAGATAAATATGAATTACTTAGGGTATTAGGATTGTTCAGTCTGGCAATCAATGGCCACTTATATTTGTAAGTCCTTCACAATAAAAAAACAAATCATTCATACTTAATCCCACTAACCACTTTCCCCATGGCGGCTTATAATATAGACATCATGTAGCAACATGTGCACACAAATACTAATGAGGCTGCAGACCTGCGGAGGGTAGAGATCCAGACCAAGGCTCCATAGTCCTTTCTAAAAGACTGACAGGGGCACAGGCGTGGGCTATGAACATGGCCACATAACCTATTAACTCGGCCAAGCAAGTGATCCTTTCCCCTACATTTTATGTATAACAAAGAAAATCTTCCCATGTGAAACCTCAACAGAAAAAAAGCCCTCCCAGTAGATCTCAGTGCTTAGCCGGTGTGACCAGCGAAACATGGAGTCTGTGGGCCTCAGGCCGGGCTTTGCGCACCCAGCTAGATTGCCCAAGTGAATTTCATGCAGATCTAGAAAATTGCTCTAGGTCCAACAACCTTAACTTATGAAACGTTGGCAGGCTAGTAAAACACAGGTAAGAGTAGCTGGATCCGTTGATCCCACACAATCTGATCATAATCAGACGCGGGATGTAATAAAGTGAAAAAACTAACAATAGCGCTCAAACACACCCTAAATGTGACAATATACAATTCAACCACACGTGTGAATAATAAAGCAATGTGATAATAATAACAATCAAGTGATCTAAAGAAAAAAAAATTAAGAAACTTAGAAACAAACTGCAACCCTTGATAAAGACTGTGGGATGTAATGATCAGGCTTCACTATTCTACATCTAAACAAGTGATTCTGGCAGCTTCATGTTCAACTACAAATATCGACGAGGTGTTCCCAAATACACGTCTGTCAAGACTTCGCACCCACTATACTAGCAAAGAGTAGGGAGCTGTGCTCTATCGCCAAAAGCCTTTGGGAACATCAAATTGAATATTGGTGGGGCTTCCCATTCAAATTCCTAAAAAAAATAAACAAACAAAAAAACACAGCATTCATTTCTTCAGTAGGAGAAGGAAGGATGAGGTTTTCCTTGTTTCCTCAAATACTATGATGCTGTGCAGCTGCTAGCCTGGTGTTAACCTCCAGCTATACTAAAATTGGTAGATATTTAAGCTCTAGAGATTTATCCTTTGGCCTTCAGACTCCTTACTCTGGATCTCGTCCAAATGTAAACCTGAGCAAATACACAAAATCACCCAGTTCTTTTTAGGTATCTCACGCCTTCTAGATTAAGTCAACAGGGCAGAAGGAGCGGCTCAGCAAGGGAAGAAACGGACTCTGTAAACAATGACACAGAGTTTGAAGCAGGGGAACTTGGTTCAAATTTAGGTGTCAGCTCCTTGTGACCTTGGGCAAGTCACTGTATCTCTCTGTGCCTCAGGTACCAACCAGATTGTAAGCTCCACGGGGCAGGGACTGTGTCTGTAACAAGCCTATGTGCTGCGTACCACGCACTGTACTGTAATTGTGAAGCACGTTGAGTCCCAATGGGAGAAAAGTGATGTGTGAAAAAAAGTTATGAAGTCGTATTTACACAAGGGGGCGTTGAATATTTGGTAGAGGGGATATGGGAAAAGGTGGACATTTTTCCTTATTTCCTGGGACTGCCCTGCGATGCCTCAGATCAAGGAAGCCTAATGTGGCTGCTCTTTGCAGGGGGTCAGGAGTGAAATCAGTGGACAATGAAGCCAATGGGGTTAAGCAGCAAAACATGTGGAAGCTTGTATTATTTATAAATCAGTTCTGTAGTATGCGATAGTGGCTCTTTTTTTTTTATTAATTCAACTCTTAATGCCATTTTGAATGCGTTTTAAAGCATCCTTTGATTTCTATAGCAGGTTTAGCCCACCTCCCCAGCAGTGCAAGATCTTTGTAACACTTTCCTGTTTGTGATCATTTGTTGCCAATATTCCCAGCAGTTTGAGCTGTAAGCTGCAACAATAGATGTTACCTTAGTGATATAACAATACATTGTAGCTGCTGAGTTACACTAACTGAAGGATTGATTGAAACGGAAAGGCAGCCATTTCGTTTGGCACACAATCAGGACTTTATACAGGATTTACAACAGGAGCACCAAACTAATTGCCAGTTTAGGCAAGAATGTAGAATTATACATTGTCACGCTTTAAATATACAAATTGGAGAAAAAAAAAAGAGGGGGGTGGGGGGGAGGGAAATGTACAGTAGTACTGCCACTTTAAGCAAGTCAAATACATTGTCACGTTGTTTACAAAATATATTTTTTGTGAGAGAAATGAGACTATCCCTTTAACTGTCCAGCCCAACTTACTCAACATAGCGAGACACTCAGTGTCTCAAAAGCACACTACAGCAGATGTGTGGCAGTGTATGACCATTTAATACACATTTCCTGGCTGGGTTTATGTACTAACATAGCCTATGCCACCTAATTCACCTGAAGCAGGTAATACATACTGAGGCCTATTTCCCGCTCTGTGGGATTACCACGGTCTAGTAAGTACCCTCACAGCCCCTATTTTCCATATGAACATCTCACAAGGGTCTTTGAATAAATGACATGCCACCGTGCAGCAGGAACACCACACTGCACACACATTGTGTGTGAATAAATGACATGCCACCGTGCAGCAGGAACACCACACTGCGCACACATTGTGTTTGAATAAATGACATGCCACCGTGCAGCAGGAACACCACACTGCGCACACATTGTGTTTGAGTAAATGACATGCCACCGTGCAGCAGGAACACCACACTACTCACACATTGTGTTTGAATAAATGACATGCCACCGTGCAGCAGGAACACCACACTGCGCACACATTGTGTTTGAATAAATGACATGCCACCGTACAGCAGGAACACCACACTGCACACACATTGTGTTTGAATAAATGACATGCCACCGTGCAGCAGGAACACCACACTGCGCACACATTGTGTTTGAATAAATGACATGCCACCGTGCAGCAGGAACACCACACTGCACACACATTGTGTTTGAATAAATGACATGCCACCGTGCAGCAGGAACACCACACTGCGCACACATTGTGTTTGAATAAATGACATGCCACCGTGCAGCAGGAACACCACACTGCACACACATTGTGTTTGAATAAATGACATGCCACCGTGCAGCAGGAACACCACACTGCGCACACATTGTGTTTGAATAAATGACATGCCACCGTACAGCAGGAACACCACACTGCACACACATTGTGTTTGAATAAATGACATGCCACCGTGCAGCAGGAACACCACACTGCGCACACATTGTGTTTGAATAAATGACATGCCACCGTGCAGCAGGAACACCACACTGCACACACATTGTGTTTGAATAAATGACATGCCACCGTGCAGCAGGAACACCACACTGCGCACACATTGTGTTTGAATAAATGACATGCCACCGTGCAGCAGGAACACCACACTGCACACACATTGTGTTTGAATAAATGACATGCCACCGTGCAGCAGGAACACCACACTGCACACACATTGTGTTTGAATAAATGACATGCCACCGTGCAGCAGGAACACCACACTGCGCACACATTGTGTTTGAATAAATGACATGCCACCGTGCAGCAGGAACACCACACTGCGCACACATTGTGTTTGAATAAATGACATGCCACCGTGCAGCAGGAACACCACACTGCGCACACATTGTGTTTGAGTAAATGACATGCCACCGTGCAGCAGGAACACCACACTGCACACACATTGTGTTTGAATAAATGACATGCCACCGTGCAGCAGGAACACCACACTGCACACACATTGTGTTTGAGTAAATGACATGCCACCGTGCAGCAGGAACACCACACTGCACACACATTGTGTTTGAATAAATGACATGCCCCCGCGCAGCAGGAACACCACACTGCGCACACATTGTGTTTGAATAAATGACATGCCACCGTGCAGCAGGAACACCACACTGCGCACACATTGTGTTTGAATAAATGACATGCCACCGTGCAGCAGGAACACCACACTGCGCACACATTGTGTTTGAATAAATGACATGCCACCGTGCAGCAGGAACACCACACTGCGCACACATTGTGTTTGAATAAATGACATGCCACCGTGCAGCAGGAACACCACACTGCACACACATTGCGTTTGAATAAATGACATGCCACCGTACAGCAGGAACACCACACTGCACACACATTGCGTTTGAATAAATGACATGCCACCGTGCAGCAGGAACACCACACTACTCACACATTGTGTTTGAATAAATGACATGCCACCGTACAGCAGGAACACCACACTGCGCACACATTGCGTTTGAATAAATGACATGCCACCGTGCAGCAGGAACACCACACTGCGCACACATTGCGTTTGAATAAATGACATGCCACCGTACAGCAGGAACACCACACTGCGCACACATTGCGTTTGAATAAATGACATGCCACCGTGCAGCAGGAACACCACACTGCGCACACATTGCGTTTGAATAAATGACATGCCCCCGTGCAGCAGGAACACCACACTGCGCACACATTGCGTTTGAATAAATGACATGCCACCGTGCAGCAGGAACACCACACTGCGCACACATTGTGTTTGAATAAATGACATGCCACCGTGCAGCAGGAACACCACACTGCACACACATTGCGTTTGAATAAATGACATGCCACCGTACAGCAGGAACACCACACTGCGCACACATTGCGTTTGAATAAATGACATGCCACCGTGCAGCAGGAACACCACACTGCGCACACATTGCGTTTGAATAAATGACATGCCACCGTGCAGCAGGAACACCACACTGCGCACACATTGCGTTTGAATAAATGACATGCCACCGTGCAGCAGGAACACCACACTGCGCACACATTGCGTTTGAATAAATGACATGCCACCGTGCAGCAGAAACACCACACTGCGCACACATTGTGTTTGAATAAATGACATGCCACCGTGCAGCAGGAACACCACACTGCGCACACATTGCGTTTGAATAAATGACATGCCACCGTGCAGCAGGAACACCACACTGCACACACATTGCGTTTGAATAAATGACATGCCACCGTGCAGCAGGAACACCACACTGCACACACATTGCGTTTGAATAAATGACATGCCACCGTGCAGCAGGAACACCACACTGCGCACACATTGCGTTTGAATAAATGACATGCCACCGTGCAGCAGGAACACCACACTGCGCACACATTGTGTTTGAATAAATGACATGCCACCGTGCAGCAGGAACACCACACTGCGCACACATTGTGTTTGAGTAAATGACATGCCACCGTGCAGCAGGAACACCACACTGCGCACACATTGTGTTTGAATAAATGACATGCCACCGTGCAGCAGGAACACCACACTGCGCACACATTGTGTTTGAATAAATGACATGCCACCGTGCAACAGGAACACCACACTGCACACACATTGTGTTTGAGTAAATGACATGCCACCGTGCAGCAGGAACACCACACTGCGCACACATTGTGTTTGAATAAATGACATGCCACCGTGCAGCAGGAACACCACACTGCGCACACATTGTGTTTGAATAAATGACATGCCCCCGTGCAGCAGAAACACCACACTGCGCACACATTGCGTTTGAATAAATGACATGCCACCGTGCAGCAGGAACACCACACTGCGCACACATTGTGTTTGAGGTAAAGACCACACTGGTTTTAGCGTCACTATATATAGGTCTGGTAGTTTGCAGATTTGATTTCAATTGATAACAGATAAAAACCTTTATACTTAACGTGGAGCATACAAAATCCTTCAAGTCATAACCCCCATGTACTAAAACATTTTGGGCATAGAACAGTTACAAATAAGCTGGTGCTAGGACCGAGAAAAAAAAAATCTTGGATGCAAAAAAAAGTTTTTCTGCGCTATTTTTCAATTAGACGTTTCCGGACTTTTCTGCGCTAAGCAGCAGCTCTACCATTATACTACATTCATGTGCGAGACGTGAAGAGAAATCGTCACCATATGTTATAAGTACATATTTAATCATCAAATGGTAAAAATAATGGAGAACAGACTGGGACTGTCACCAAAAGGTGGTCCGCGATAGTTTCCCCCGATTAGCGGTGCTATCAGATCATTGTAAGAAAGTCTCCACTCATACTGTACATCAATATGGATTCCTTGTTGGGTAAAGCACAGCTTCCCATCTGCAGTGGTTGCAATTAAGGTGCAAAGGGACCCGACGTGTCAATGTTTATTTGGGGCACAAAGTACACCAGATGTATCAAGTAATAAAATACCATTAAAGAAAACCTAGATTTTATTTTCCTTGGAATATAGTGGGCTGGCTTTTACCCCAGAATTGCACCCAAGAAACACAGATACATGACCCACATACAGTCACGTGTGATGAGGGGTACACGGTTTTCCCTTGAACACATGGCTTTGCACATGCTCACCAGAGCCCCTGCCGCATCATGCCCTGTGCCTCCTCCCAACATGTGCAGTGTGGGTATGAACGACAAGGTTTATAATGGGACATATAAAAGGAGGATCTCTCACAACGCCAGCTCCTTCCTTGAACTAAACAGAGGCTGACGCTAAACCAAAGCCATCTATAATAAGTAACCATTAACCAACGTTTAATTAGTGCAGCTTGACACGGGAGATCAACTTCATGCTATTTAGATCTTAATCACAACGACAGGTACATATCCAGGCAGATTATGCCCTCTGGTCATGCGTATTTATGAAATCTGTGTCTGTTCAATCACCTTGAAATTTAAAGCCATGTTCCCACTTGACAACATATGGGATGTAATAAAGAGAGAGCCCTCTGCCATGTAACACTCTTTCTGCATTTGGATTACAATTCCAAATGATGTCTAACAGTCTCATTTTTGAGAAACCTGACTGCAAGCAATCGCGCAGAATATATTTTACATACAGTGCATACTCTTTCTAGTAATGGCTCGTTAGAAGTGTAATCAAGGGAAAACGGAGGCACAGGTTTGCACATTTGCAGGGATCAGGGCCAAGTTATAAACGCAGCTTTTTGAATATCATAGTTAAAGACTCACAAAAAATGGAAAGAAATTTTTTTTTAAATAAAAAAAAAAAAAAAAATATGTAAAAAGTTTTTTTTAACAAAACAGAAAACAGAAAACTGGAGTATTTCACAGTAATGTACAGAGTATGTCGCCAGAATGAATATGGCAAGGCAAAGACAATCAAACAAATATATAGGGGATTGTGGCTTTTAAAGATTTTGTTTGATTGAAATAAGTCAAAAGTTATGGCAATGTATGAGCCTTTCCTTTCACTTATTATGACTATTTCACTTTTATACTGCTGCTGAAGAACTGTGGAGAGATCTGCTTTGTATGAGCAAGCAGCAGCATAAAAATACCAAAAAACACTGTTGGAAATACAGGAAAGGATTGATATAGGATCAATATAGGATCAGGCATACTTAGGATTGTAAGTTTTACGGGGCCCTTTCCTGTTCTCTGATTTTGTTTGTTGCACTTATTGTATTGTCTTATACTTATTATACTTATTCACTGTACTGTATTGTCAATTTTCTGAAGCGCCGAGTACACTGTGGGCATCATATAAAGATAAATAAAGCTATACATACCTCTGGGACTAATAGGTTAAATAAAAGCTAGCGTTTCTCATTCCCAGTGCTCTGGTCAGATTTTCAGGATATCCCAGCTTTAACACAAGTGTTTCAATCAGTGGCTCAGTTAGTTTCACTTAACCCCCTGTGCTGAAGCGGGGATATCCTTAACGCTTGGCCACTTGGTGGGACTGGAGTTGGAAAGTGCTGCATAGTAGTTGTTTAGTTGCAGAATTTCTGTACTTTGGAACAAAAAGCGTACGGCCTCGATTACAATGCGCGCGACGGCAACAAAATACAGCTGCTCTATCTGGCCGGCCATAGTGTGCGCGACCGAGGAAAAGCGACCGAGCGCCAGAATTTTGAGCAGACAAAAATTTATTTTTCGCGCGACGGCCACGTCACGAGTGTTTCAGCCAATGAGGGCGAACCAGCCTGGCGATGTCACGGCCATATCTCCCAGGGATTGCTCGAGCGCCTCTACTATAAACGATGTCGAAGATTGAGCTTTCCACCGTTACGCACGAAGCACACTCGATTCACATACATAACATCAAAGCAAACAGCACTACTCATAGGCATGTGATTCAAAGAGAGACACTGATCCCCTCGGGTCTAAAATCTGGGGTCTTTCAGTATCAAATAATCACCCCTCTAGTTGTCAGAGTTTGTGCTGTTGTGCCTGATGAGATCAAAGGCACACAGGTTGAGTGATAATAAAGTCTAATTCTGCATCCCTCATTCCTGACAGGTTATCAACGAGCCGAGTAGAAACTTAATCTTGTGCTTCATTACTGTAGCCCCTAATTAAAGCGAGAAGCAGGGTGGCACACAGATAATGATAAACTAACTTTCATTCAACACAACGAAGCGCTTTGAACATAAAGCACCTTTGACCTCAAAAAAATAAAATCTAATAATGTGTATATCCGTGGCTGGAAAAGTCCACTCGACCAGGAGTGAAAAATTGGGAGTTGGGAGGGCGTTTGGAGCTGAAATGCTGCAGAACCACAGAAGCAGAGCTGTCAATCACCAATCCGCTTGTCGAAGTCACATCCCAAAATGCCTTGCACAGTGCAGTGATTGAGAACTCTGCTTCTGAAGAGGTTCTGCGGCAACTCTGGTCAATACAGTGAAGGGGTGATCTCATGGAATATTTTGTCTGAGGAAGGGAAGGAGCGTTTCTGGAAATCTCACACAGAGATGACACTCTATAAGATGCCAGATGCGCGAGGGGTTGAAGTTATTCACACGTGGTCAGATACCATTTTGATACAGGTTCTCCAATGTCAATTATAGTGTCTATTACAGGGGTAGCCAGCTCCAGTCCTCAAGAGCTACAAAAAGCTCAGGTTTTCGGGATATCCCTGTTTCAGCACAGGTGGCTCAAAATCAGTGGCTCAGTCGAAAGACTGCACCACCTTTGCTGAAGCAGGGATATCCTGAAAACCTAACCTGTTGGTAGCTTGAGGACTGGATTTGGCTGCGCCTGTTCTGTCATTTGCCAACACCTATTAGATGCCCCTTGCCTTTATAACCCTACGCTAAAAATGTGCAAAACACACAGAACAAAATAAAAATAACAGATTTTGATAAAAGGAGACCACCCTGAGACTCTGTGCGCGATCAGTGGTTGTCGGTCGCCCTTGCGCATGCGTGATCGGAGCTTGCTGATCATACATGCGCACGAGCAGCCGACAACCACCGATCGCACATGCACGGTAGGCAAATGCCGATCGCACATGCACGGTAGGCAAGTGTCGGGTACGCGGCCAAACCATGCAACATTTTGCCCGGGGGACCGCGCATGCCTTGCTACGCCATATAGTTAAATACTTATCTGTTTATCTTCTGATAAACAATGGTCATTTAGTTCAATTCTTTGGCCAAAGTATTTTACACTTATGACGACGTCACGGTTTGACCCTCTCTAGGCACGACACTGGGGCTGTGTGCATGTTTGTTCATTTCAGTTGGTAAAGCAACATGGCGGTTAGAGATCCCTCCTCCCTGGTCAAGGTCACCCATCCCAACTTTTTAACTGCAGTTCTTGCTGAGCACCTGGGAATGACCAGCTCTCTCTCCAAACCGTGACGTTTTCGTAGGCCTGACAAACTTTGGCAAAGAATTGAACT
The DNA here is from genome assembly GCF_040206685.1 of Ascaphus truei. NCBI lineage: Eukaryota > Metazoa > Chordata > Amphibia > Anura > Ascaphidae > Ascaphus > Ascaphus truei. The sequence goes on from NC_134484.1 coordinate 146,829,146, forward strand.
AAATGACCCTTGCTTACGAGAAGATAAACAGATAAGTATTTAACTATATAATGTGTCAAGTTGGATGTAGCACTGGGGATATTTGTCCTTTGTTCTATACATGGAGGTCACAATCCTAGAAGCACTCCTCTTGCACACAAATATATAGGAGATATGCTGTGGTGGATTTAGGCTCCGAGCTTACAGGGGCTGTGTGTGTACTGGTTACTTTAAACACATTCAGCCATTATTCTCTGCCAGCAGCATCAAAAGTTCGCCGAAACCAAAGCCACTGCATTTTATTATTCTTTAATTTCCTGAATTTCCTCCACTCCCAAGTAAATGATCTAGACCAGGGGTGCGCAAACGCCTATCCTTAAGGGCCACAAACAGGTCTGGTGTTCAGGATATCCCTTCTCCAGCACAGGTGGCTCAATCAGTTTTTCATTCAGAGTGACTGAAGCGACGTGTGCTGAAGCAGGGATATCCTGAAAACCTGACCTGTTGGTGGCCCTTAAGGACAGAAGTCTACCACCACTGCTCTATAACATGAGCTAAGCTTGGGGTTTTATAAGGAGACGCACACAGGGACTCACTGAGAACTCCTTTATCACAATATGTACAAACAAGCATCCACAGTAGGACTACACGATTAACAAGGATATTAAGAACGATCTCATATAAAAAGAGCATAACACAATTCATATGACATAGCCGAAAATAAAATGATGTAGCGGTAATGGGATCTTTGCGGGGGCCAGACAGACAATGTCTAAACGATCTGTTACTCCGATATTTAATGTCATCTGCTGCATGACAAGACAAAGCATGCAATACAAATTAAAGCTCCAATCCTAATTAGACAGGCTAACAAAATGCTCTTTTATTTGTTTTTGTTTTTTAAAGAGGTAGTCCACCCTTGGAGGAAAATAAACTGACAGTAGCATGCCTAGTAGTTTCGACTGACACCTTCTTGGAATAAAAAATAAATACATAAAAAATAAAATAAAAAACACAAGTAGAATTCATTTTTTTTTTATTATTATCTATTTATTTTTTAAACTCAACATTTCCAGGATAACCAAACATTTGAGAGATTTTACAATGGTTAAGCAATGTACAGTATTATGGCGATAAAATTGTTTCCCAGTCATCAAAATGGCGGTAGATGTAGAGAACAAAAAACAAGGAGCACTGCAGCAAAGAGAACTGGAGGCAGGTGAAGGTTTGAAAAATAAAAAAAGGTTTATTCAATAAACCATGCCCACGAGAGAGCTCAAAAACACTGACACGTTTCCCGCCTTGCTGGCGCTTTATCAAAGAGTGCTGTACACAGAAACACCGGGTCCTTATGTAGTGAGTCACCGTGATCGAAACCGGAAGTGCGTCACCGCTGTAGGAGCCACAGAGATAAACGCACCCCCGGAAACCAGGGACTCCAATACAGAAGTACTCCCGATGCAAATAACAATATAAAAACAAAAGGAAACAAATCTACTTACATTAAAAAAAAATTTTTTTAAAAAATCAATGAACGAAGGAAATACATATAAAAAAAATGAAGAAAATATAACATGATGAAACAGCATAATAACATAATGTAATAATACACCCAAGGGAAAATAAGAATCAAAAACAGCAAAGGGTAAAACACAGATATAGCAAACAGCAACAACAAAACTGTTGCACCACAAGGGGATTTATTTCTCCATTATATATCAAAATGGCGGTGTTCCTGCCCACTGCAAAGCGATCATTAGCGGATATGCTTCAATCCAGTCTTTGCAGAGAAATGAAAAACATTCATTTTACATAAGTGCGTTTTCCCGGCTCTGTTGGACTGCCACATTAAACCACCATCTTATACTGGAGACCGCTGGCTGGACTACAGTAATTATACACCTCTAAGGCCTTGCCCCCGCTGCCTACTACAGCGTCCGAGGGGGGGCCGCAGCGCTCGGACGAGAGCTACTCCTGCTCTCAATAGAATTGAGAGCAGGACTCGCATCGAGCGATTAGGCACGCCCCCCGGCGGTTCAGCCAATGAGGGCAAACCTGCCGGGTGACGTCATGGCCGCGCCCCTGCCACTCCCCCGCCACGCCCCCCCTGGTCTCTCTGCCTGCAGTGAGCTGCAGACCGGGGAATCGGCTGAACGCGCCGCCAATCTCGTGGGCGCGCGTTACATCGGCGTTACCGGGGCCTTAGCCTTAGGTTCACTGGTCCAGCTCACAGCGAAGAGGCTAAACATGCATAAGGCCGTGATTACAGTGCCGGCGTGCGTGACATTGTGATGTCAGACGCGCACGCAAAACATGCACTGCAGGCGTGGCGTCATGTGAGCGGTTTATCCTCATTGGCTGAATTGCTCACGTGACACAGCCGTTGCACAAAGAAAATTTGTATTGTTTTTTCAAAATTCGCACTCACGAGCACTATGGGTAGCCTCATTGGAGGAACACACATTTGTGGCGGCCGCGAGCTTGTATTCTTCTGAAGGACCTAGAGCTAAAACCGAACCTGAGGGACAAGGTCACCAATCTGTCCTGGGCCCTTACCAGCTGTGGGCGTCCGCCCTGGCTTTAAGTGATGGTTCAACACTGCAAATCTTAGCCAGGGCTTAGCTGGTTCTATGATGACCAAATGTCAAGAAAATATACAGAGCAAAATAGAGGGATGTGGAGGAAAAGGAACCAAAGAAACCGCAAGAAGTTTGAAGTCTCAAAATAGTGTAGCCAGGTCACCAAAGAGTCCTCCCGGTGGCGTCAGAGGCACGGTGCCACCATCTTTGTTATGTCCGCACGGGCGCGGAGGCTCGCGCATGCGCAGACGCGACGGCCAATATAGTGAGCTGCGGAGGGGCAGAGATGGCGCTCTGTAGTGCAGGGACTCCCCAAGGTCGCGCAGGCGCAGTTAAGCATAGTGACGGCCATTACAGCTTTGCACAGGCGCAGTAAAGATAGCACACGCGGTCCCAATGCTAAAGAAGTCCTGAGTGGATACAATTCCCAGCAGCTTCTGGGGACTGCCCTTTCACCCACATCACGTGCAGCCAGCCAGCAAATACTGTTTGCAGCTTCTCCTGTTGGAGAAGGATACAATGTTGCAGAGACCACGCTAGTCAGTTGGAGCTGGGAGAAGGAAGGGGGAGGAAGGGTGTAAGGAGCAAGTGGCTTCTTACACTAGGCCAGGTTACCCCCAGGCAGGCCTCACTCCCCACTAGGTTAGTGGGTAAGTTCATAGGGAAGGCCCCTTAGGTAGGGACCCTGCCCTTAGGTGAGTGTAAGTCTTGTCAGTGACACAGCTGCAGTGCTGTGTGCTCTGACAAGAAGAAACAGTGTGGCTTTAAGTGCAGCCACAGCAGTTAGCTTTGACTGTGTCAGTGAAAGGCCCCTCATAGGAAGAAGGGGGGGTTGCTTTCTATGTATACAGTGTGTAATATCACCAGTGCCAGTTGCACGTGGTGAGCTGCCAGAGTCTGGGATCAGACAGTATCTACAGTAAGAGATCTTCTACATGCAGGGAGTAGGGTAGAGGTATATCCCCAGGGCCCAGTTAGTCCCCTGATACACTAGAGGAATACCGTATGTGATAGGGGCTGCCTTAAGACAGGGACTCCTTCACCATACTCAGAGAGGAAGAGACATGCTGCAGGACAGTGCCTGAATGCCCGTGCAGCCTGAGTGCAGAAAGAGTATCTGACTCCATAGCAGAGACTGTGGTAAAGGATCATTCCGGCTGGGGATCCCTTCCCTGTGGGGTCAGCGTGTGTATCCATTCCTGCAGAGAGCAGCGCAGTGTGGCGTGGGATCACTGTGCGGTGTTGCTGAGTTCCAAGGATTATCCTGATCAGGAGCAGTGATCAGGGAGGTAGTATATTAAGTGCACCACCAGGCCCCAACACAGGGAAGCGCTATCCCTCACACTCACATTCACCTTATTGTTGTGGACACTCAAGAGATAAGTGTCCAAGCACAGTATTATCAAAGGGACTGAGGGTGATGTGATGATGGACATGTAGGTGAGGGGATGGTATGCATTCAGGGTGATGCAATGTTATTCATATGATGTATTGATGTTATGCAAAGAGAGTTTCATTGAAGTTATCGTTCATGCTCAGTAAAAACTTTTTATTCACATTGTGTGTATTTACTGTATGGTTGTTCTGGTGAGGGCACACTCCCACCACGTTGGGATCCCTCATCAGTGGAGGCGCTGCACCGAGTGTAAGTATATACCCCAGGTTCCCAGTGGCGGAAGCTCAGCCCTCCTGGTTGCCAAACAGGTACAGCACCACACTGATAAGTAGTCAGATACACCTACCCATCTCAATGTCTCACTTAGGGTGGAGGAAAGAGGGCTACAATAGCTATGGGATGGAGAAGAAACCGGAGGTAAACAGACCGAAGGTTTCAACAATCAACTATGGTTGTTACAATGGAAAAGCAGCGAGGACCACCAATGCTGTGACAACCCATTGTAGGGCATCGCAAACACTTGATGTACAGTCTAGAGCAGTGGTGCGCTAACTGGAGATTTTTTGGGGGGGCGCGGGCGGTTGCAGAGGTCTCGCGCTCTCCCCCATAGACATTTATATTGCCGCAACGCGGCGGCAAATGACGCCAACTCCCCCTCCTCCCCAAGTCAGGTTCTCCGGATATCCCAGCTTCAGCACAGGTGGCTCAATCAGTCCCTGCTTCAGCACAGGTGACTCGGGCCTCTGATTGAGCCACCTGTGCTGAAGCTGGGATATCCTGAAAACCTGACCTGTTGGGGGGGGGGTGTCTTGACCACCCCTGGTCTAGACAACTGTGCCAAAGAGCTGCATGATTTTTCTGAATGCAGATATCATGTGCTTCTGTTCTCTGGCAGAATCCATGCCATCCAACAACCCACCAGCGCACACTCAGGTAAACACTGTGTGTAAGGCCTCGGGCATGGTCAGCCGTGCTGAGGCGTGCTGCTGCTCGGCACTGAGCCCCTGCAGCCGCAATGAGAGCGGCTTTAGCAGGGTCTCGCGCACGCGTCAGCACGCTTGGGGAAGCGTGTGTCTGACGGAGTTTTGAAATTTCCCCGCTTGCCGGAGCGCAGGGCCGGTCACGTGAGCGGTTCGCCCAATGAGGGCGAACCAGCTCCGTGGCGTCACTGGCCCGCCCCCGACTCGCCCCCTGACGGCGCGCTGTGTAAGGCCCTGAGCCTCAGCGCGGTCAAAGGCACTATGTCTCAGGCCTAACAATGCACCGCTGACAATCTGTCTAACAGTTGTTAAAAAGTAAACAAAAAGAGACACACAATGTGAAGTAAATGCACTAAAACTTCTACAAATGCATCGTTAATATTGTCAACATAAAATGAACACCCCCCAAGTAAAAACATATATGTCACAAAGATCCCAAAAGAATGAGATTTAGGGTATTTACCTTTGCTTACACACTGCCAGTTATCCATCAGGAACAATAAATACATATTTTATAATCAATACCTAACATCTTGACACGATTTATGTTCAAAATAAACAAATAATGCAATCTTCTTTGCTCGCAATGTGCTTTATTCTACGATATTACATTCTATTTTGTATTTATTTTGGTTTTCGGGACATACCTAGTTGAAATTTTTTTTTTTTTTTTAATGGATTACTACACTTTGGCTGAATACAAGTCTAAAACTGCATGATCTTATGTAAATGTGAGAGGCGATGAACACTGCCTTTCCATCACCTCAGCGGGGCCAGTATACTGACAAGCTTGGCTAAACACCTCCCCTCCCCACTCCCAGTTACCACACAAAGCCTGAATGGCCCCTTGCTTTTCCCAAAGCAGAATCCCCTCCTGACAACATCCCTCTCTTTCAATGTACACAGGGCTCTTATTGTTCAGGTCAGAAAAACAAACTCCAGTATCTGCTGATTCCAACAGCAAAAAAAAACCCTCCTAAATGCTGCAGTGTTACCAAAACAGTATGCCTCCTGTGCCACGCAATATGTGGAGCAGTTCACAAGACGAATGCTTATTTGTAATCCCCGCTGCCTACTGGGAAGTCAAAATGTTACAGCAGACGAGGCATTACATGGCAGTTTGATGTAAGAAATGCTTTGTCCGTTAGAAAACGCGTGTACCAATGCACCATTTTTAGAAGATAGTGACTGGAGATTAAAACAATTTTTTGCATTACAGAACTAGATGAAAATGTAGTATGCACAACGGTGCAAAAAAATAAAACGATGCTAGCAATGGCAAATAATTAAAAAGATGGTGTTTCATGCCATCATGCAAGTCCAGAAATAGCAACCACCTTCTTTAATCAGCAGGGGAGCTCGGCATTAATCCCGCAAAATAAAACAAAATGATGAATCGCACAGTCTACTCCAGTCAAACTGCTTAGCTAAAAAATATATCCTGTACTACACTGCTGAAAGCAAACATGGCAGCACTAACCATGGGGACATGCTGCCTTGTCCACTTGCCATTTATAGATGTATGGTGGTCCCTTATAGAAAATAACACATAATTTTCTCATCATATCACTTGGATAGTAAGCTCTTCGGGGTAGGGACTCCTTTGCCCGATGTTACTTTTATGTCTTTAGCGCTTATTCCAACTAGGTGTTATAATATTGTCACGTGTATTACTGTTGCGAACTCGTACGTACATGGATGGCGCTATATGAATAAAGCTATACATACATCATTTGGAAAAGATCTTTTTTAAGGAACATGCTAGCAAGCATGTGTTGTATAAAGTATAGATATCTCTCTCTCAAGGCGTTCCCCCCCAAATATTATGAAATGAAATTGTGGACGGAGATCACAACAAGACTGCAGTTCTGTTAAAACCTTACATCTGGAGGTTTTGACTATATACGCTGCAAAACATTATTCAACACACAGCGTTTTAAATCAACGTTTAAACGTCAGACTTGACAACATGACCCATATGAACCAACATCCATTTAACTGCACCTCTTTGCTTACGCGTGTTTAAAAAAATGTCTGTCTTGAAAATCCAGTTCTCTCGCTGCATTGAAAAAATAACAATAAAAAAAAACCTCTTCCTTTTCACGTCCTATAGATTGATTTTTCTACCGACGGTAATCTACTGGCCAACCTCATGTTAAACAGACGTGCCAGCTTTAAGCTCCACGTTAATGGGTGCAATAACATTGGCTAACATCTGTAGTTTGGGAGTATATGTATAATAAAATGTATACAATACATATACATGACATTATAGTTTACAAAGAATGTGTTATTGCACAACAGCAATATAACAATGTCCTAGCAGCTTATGTCACTGCTAAATAAAACATGTCAAAATGAAAGCTGTTTATTTGGTTTAAGGATTCCCCTCCATAGAGTATGACTGACATACATGGGAAGCTTTGCATCCAGTTGGCTCTGCAGAATAAATTCAACCGGAATAGGACAAACATTTTGGGGAATAGAAAGACTCAAATGCAGTTGCCCCTGAAATAGTACCTTTCATCACCTCCAGCCAACCAAGAGTTACCTTCATCAGGAATATGACAGCACTTAATTCACAATAGAATATTTATTTCCATCAGCCAGACAATTTTACCAACCTTGGAACAGGTGATAAATTATATAAATCATTAGGATTTAACCCATAACGCCCAAAGAAGCCAGCAACACATTACAGAGCAACACGTTAGTGGCGTCTGACAACTACGGGGTTAGGTCGTATACGCGAACATTACTATAAAGGCTCAAATGTCATATGCAGTGAAGCAGTCTTCCCTTTGCTCAGGAAGATTTAAGCCCCATTCAGATGAATGGCGACAACTCTTCACGGGAATAGAGAAGACCTCTTCGCAGCATCCCACTAACTCTTGCATGTTAGGTTTAAAAAAAGCTCAAGTCTCAAGCCTTCAAGGCCACAGCTGGCGGAAAATACCTTCAATATTTTCCTGGGTAACCGAATAAATAAAATGATGAAAACAAAAGCGTTGATGACGTGAGGAAATCAGACATATTGTGAAGGAGCACTAGAAATAATAGGACAGGTGAGAGGTAAAGGTTTGGTTATGTATAGAAGATATACATCTATTGACCCCTAATTTGCATGATGCAGGTATTTTGGCACACGGGACAAGAGCACTTGTGACCAGGAAGAACTATTTCTTTCTACATATACCTGATTGACAGTTTTCACTATTAAAGTGTGACAAGCCCTCACCTTTTTCTGGATAAGCAGATGACTAACACGTTTCCGCTTACTCACTTGCAGAAGTTATTTGGCAGTGTTCCTCTTACCAGAGCATGAGCAATCGGGGCTAATAAATGGCTGCCAGGCACAGAGGTGTTAAAAGGAAGTCCAGAAGTTATATTTGGCATTGTACTTATTAAAATGAATAACATTTTCCGGGATAGGGACACGAGGCAATAGTGACACATTTTTACATTGCTGGAGAAGGTGTAAGAGGTCATTAGATGGGGTTATTGGGAGCAAGTGAAAGAAGGTGGGGGAGCTGGGTGTAATTGGCAGAGTAGGGGGGTGTGACTGGAAGAACAGAAGGGGAGATCTCAGGAGAAGAGAGAAACAAGTCATTGGGAGAAGTTGAGGAAAGAAGATAATAAAGTGGGATCACAGGCAGAGGAAAGGCTGGTTGAATCAGAATCCCGAGCTGTCATGGTCTGGGGCACTATAAGTGACATATTGTTGAAATAATTAACACCAATAACCAGTTGTTCACAATGACACAATATTTTTTTTTATTTTTTTCAAAGTCTCTTATTTTGCAAATAAATATGACTGGGGTTTGTTTACATATGCATAGAATAATTGATGGTTATATCCCAACCATATCTGGTAGAAGATGAGGTCCACGTCCTTGGTGGCATATGCCCATTGTTGCTGATAAAAAAAATTCCCCTTCCAGTGAGTTAAGCTCACACCCATTGAGATATGACAGGCCTGACAACATATGGGTAACTGAGAAGTCATTGGAGATAAATACATGCCTACGTGTTATTGTAAAGGGGCTGAGTGTGAGTGGAGTGTGAGGGGGGGTGAGAAGTGAGGCAGAGGGGGGGTGAGAAGTGAGGCAGAGGGGGGGTGAGAAGTGAGGCAGAGAGGGGATGCGATGACTGGGAAAGAAGAGAAGGCTGCCTTGGAGACAGGGAGAAGAAGGCATTTAGAGAGGAAGGCTAGAAACATAGAGGCTGTGACTATGGATGTAGGGGGGTGCTGCAGGCGCAGCCCCTCAGGGGTGTATATATTTATACATTATGGTAATGTCTGTGTTACTGAGTTTGCATGTACAGCACCCTCAGCCAAAACAAATGTTGCTACACTATGGAGACACAGGGAGTAGAAGGTGTAACTGGAATCAGGGGTAGCAGTTTGCTGCTGGCAGGATGTGGGGGTAGAGGTACTGTAGCACTGGAGTGAGTGTATGTGTTTTTGAACCTACATTGGGCTAACATCTTATGGGGGGGGGGGGGTATAGAGGCGCATACCTGCTCCCCCTGTGCCTGAGCTCTGGCTGATGGTGACCGCTCCATCTCTTCGGATGCGGATCTCGGATGCTCCTGCTATCTTCCTCCCCTGGCTCCCAGCCCCCCTCCGCAGCGATCCGCAGCACTGGTAACACACAGCCCACGCCTGCTCCTCATTAATCGGCTGGTTATACAAATCCAAGATCTCCTCCAGAGACAACGAATCCACATCCAGCCCGTCCCCTCCCCTGGCCACCGCCGCCGCCACCGCCGCATTAATCCCCGTCTCCTGACGAGCCGCAGCCCAGCTCAGCCCCTGCTTCCGAGAAGCCGCCGGAGATTCAGCCATTCCCGGGAGCAGTCAGCGAGTCACTGCACTGGCTGCTGCCGCCGCCGGGCGATCATCTTCCCGCTGCTCCGGCGCGGGGAATGCGGCAGTAACATCACCAGGAGCCTGGAACCCCCCGCTCTGTGATGTCACAGACACATGGAACGCCCAGGCCGCAGGACTCTGCTGGGCTGTCACCACCGCCGGTGACGTCACGAGGAGGAGCCCACACCTTGCTCCCCTCCCCTCCCATCTCTGTCATTCCTGAGGTTGAGGTTTCAACTGCTTTGTTCTGTGCTGTGTACATGCGAAGAGAACAATACTACTACTACTAATAATAATAATGAGGGATCCTATTATATGCACTGGCCCACATGTCTGAGAAAGGTGATGGGGCAAATCCTGTTAATGAGACACCTTAAACCGGTGAAATATTGTTCTTATTGTTATTCCACGCAGTATGCGGGGGACGGGAAAACAATAACAATACAATTAGCACATTAACATACATTGGGGGCCTGCCCTGGTTACTAACGTTTCCTGACATTAACACCAGTGCAAAACAAACACACAAAATACAGCACTATATTTAACCAAGAAAATGAATCCCAGAGAAATCAATGGGGCTGTGGCTTTGCTAAATCTGAGCCAATTCTTTTGCATTTGGTGTTTCCCTGGTTTTGAAACCGGGACAATGGACAGAATGCAGAATGCAGAATGCACATGCTTTGGAAAGAGATGCACCCCAGTGAATATTGAAAATAGTTGACTCAATTATAACCTTTGTTGGTGTAAAATAAAAAATAAAAATTAAAACCTATATTCTCTTGTCATTAATAAGAATAGTCTATTTGTGCTTAGTCTGCTTTGTTGCTTTTCGACACAAACCATCTCAGTGTTTATGTTTAATTCATGCACATACTGCCTGCATATATGACACTAAGTAGTATGGCTCAATTACCTTCTGACAAGGACTTAATACTGTACATTCAATTTCAGCACATTTTATTATGGCAGAATGCATAATAGATGAAGATGCAGTTTTAGAGAATAGGAGTCCACAGTATTCTCCTGGAACCATATAGTAATAGATGGAAGTCAGATTCAGGCAGCACCACTCATAAGAACAAATCTATGCAAACATAAGAATTAGTGCTAGGTGCCTGAGGACAAAAAGGAATCGCTGGTTCCTAAAGAATGTAATAAATAACCAAATGTGTCCTCAGCACTCAATTACAAAGGTGGGACTTTGTACATTATACATGGGATTGCACTGGGGTCCCCAAGGAAATTAAGTAAACAACGTCCAATTTAAAACATAACATTTAATTAGACATGCAAATAAAATATCACAATGGATCATGCAAACAGGAAAAACATTGTAAACATCTGAAAAAATATATCACGTATAAGACAAAAATTAAAGAAGAAAAAATTCTTATTCACAAAGTTATAGCCATGAAGCAAAGGCAAATGTGAAAAGGATGTTTTGGAACATGGGATCCAAGAAATTGAGGCAAATGAAGTAGGCTATGTACTAACACTCACTGGGGGGGAGCAAGGGTAAGGCAAAAACCAAAGCTAGCAGAAAAGGACAAATAACTACGCGAAGGTAAAGGAAATAAGAGGCTATTGGTATGTTTTTCTTTTTTTCATTTTTGTCTTATACTTGATATATTTTTTTCAGATGTTTTCCTTTTTGTATGATCCATTGTGATATTTTATTTGCATGTCTAATGACATTTTATTTTTTGTATACTCTTTTTAATTGGATATCTTACAAACTTATACATGTCTTACATTTTCATTTTCACATTTTGTCTACATATATACATTTGCAATGTGTTTACATCTTTGTTGCTTGCACACATTGTTGTAAGTTCTACATTTTTTAAACTTTTTAACATAACATTTTAATTGCACTTGGTCAATTATTGATATTCCTGCTTATGTCATGTCCTCGATCCCAGAACAAGTGATGGGGTGTTCTGTTCTCCCACCTAAATATCGTTGGTCCCCAGCCATCCTCATTTATAAGTTTTGTCAGCTTATAAATGTTTGTTTGTCTGTTCCTTTGGTCTCTCTTTGTACTTATCTGTTGACTTCCTCTACGGTTTGTTTTGTGTTTCTAGATTGTCATGCTCTGCTCATGTCCCTTGTGTTTTGCCTGAGCCCGCACCTGTTTTTATGCACCTGTGTTTTATTTGAGGGTTTTGGGCGGCTTTGGTTTTGTGGCTTCCATTATATCTCTGGTAAACAAAAAGAAAAACAGCGCAAAATCTCATACTGGAGTACAGGGGACCGCAATCTTTTTTCCCTGCGCTCCCCTGCCAGCTGATCTCCTCTCTCTCTGTGCCCCCCCCCCCTTACCTCTGCGTCACGTTTCCATGGCAACGTGACGTCACATGACCTCACGGTGTCGTTTGACGCCGCGTTGCCATGGCGACGTGTCTCCAGAAGCCGCCGGAGCCAAAGTAAGTGCAGTTTACATAAGCCTTCGCCGCTTCTCCAGCACTTAAGCCTTCGGAAAGCACGCAGGGCCTCTGTAAACCCTGTTCTCTCCACAGACAATCTCGTGCCCCCCCTGGGGGGCGCATCCCCCAATTAAAAATATATTGGTATATTCAATCAGCAGGTAAGTATTACACGTACATCAGGATAATGATAAAAGAGCATGACATGATAGGGACATGTTACTACAAACAGCATCTCCCACACCGGTCATCCGATCACACGGGCTCTGCCAAATGGAGTATCCAGGATCCCTTGTCCATGAAACCGCCTGCTCCTGCTGGCCGTCTCCTCGGTTCTGGACTACTAGGCTTCCTGCGTTTTGTGAACCGTTGGGTAGTCCCTCTGCACTGTCAGGAAACATCGGTTGCACGTGGCAGTGTTTCGGCGAATGCCGATGATGTCAGAGAAGTCCCGTCGCTTGTAATGCGACCCGTATGGTAAAAATGTCCTGAAATGACTTACACTCAAAGTGCAACACACGGTGTAATTGTGATGTATATAATATCATGGAACATGCACATAAATGCCTCAATTCCTACGCGTTTCGTAGTAAACGACTACTTCTTCAGGAAATGGTAATTGGATGTTCAGAGGCAGTAGATATACCCCACGGGGTCCTGTGGTTGGGCCAGCAGAGGTAAATATGCTATCCAATCATAACAGTGATACCGTAGTTGATCTCAATAGAGCAACCTATATATGACACATACTGTATAATTATACTATCATTTAAAAATCTTTATAAAACTTATTATCCACAATTTTAATTAATAAAAAGGGGGAAAGGGGAATAAACACTCATAACACAAATTAATAATTGAAAAATCCGAGTAAATATGAATAAATAATGTCTAAAATAAAAGAGAATAGAGTTAATAACAGAATTATCGATAGTTAAAAACCTCAAATAACAACCTGAAATTAGGCTTAAAGGATATCATGAAAATCAAACGGATGATAGGTACATATAGGGTAAATAGGGGTGTATGTCTGCAGAAAACGAATTGCTAAAGGGAAAAGAGGAAATGGGGTGAAGTAAGATAATGAGGGGAGGAGTACGCCCACACAACTAAGGATGAGTTACACACAAAGAAAAAAGCAATTAACTATAAAAATAGTAAAAATAAATAATGATTCATAATCAAGGTGGAAAAAAGTTGGTAAGAACTCAAATATAGACTTGTGAAAATATAAGTGCAATATAGCGCTCGTGTGACAAATGGGATCAAATTATTATATACATGTGACAATAAATGAACCTGTGATAAAGAGTCCAAAAGATAGTACTGGAGCTGCCCAAAAGGTTATTCTGGTCTCTCCCAACCAGATATAGATGTTTGGATGGAAAAAACCTCCTGTGGCGCTGAGGCAAGGATGAGGAATGGTCGTGGATAAAGTTCTTCTCTTTAGGCAATTACCTCAAGAAAGGAAGACAAGACATGCAAAAAAACACACACGTTTCGAAACTCCTAATGGTGGGTTTCTTTGTCAGGGAGTTTCGAAACGCGTTGGAGGTTTTTTGGCATCGCGGGACACCGTAGCAGTGAGATATAGGAGGTGACGTCAGCAGAGGAGCCGATCGACCAGACTCTGGCAGCAGCAGACTCCGAGTATAGAAGGCGATTCTCCTCCAATGATTGGCTTATTTCAGACCACGGCGAGCGGTACACCTAGCGAAAAGACCATAAAACAAATGTGCATGTCCTAGTCACCTTCGGTGAGTAGGATTTCAATTTTTACCAAGGCGGAGCAAGTTCCATTTTCTAAGTGCACCAGCACATGAAAGTTTTATATTGATATTATGTATGTCATTTTATTATTTTTTGTTTAATTGTTTTATATTAAATTGCTCTGTTTAATCCATCTACTTTGTCCCTGGGTAATGCACTATTGCAGTGTTTTTTGCATGTCTTGTCTTCCTTTCTTGTGGTAATTGCCTAAAGAGAAGAACTTTATCCACGACCATTCCTCATCCTTGCCTCAGCGCCACAGGAGGTTTTTTCCATCCAAGAACTCAAATATACTTGATGCATAGACTTGGGATATAAGGTGTAACATATTTTGCATAGCACTTAGTATAATGACCATACGTCAATCTCCTCATTGAGGCCCAAAGGAGCCAGAGTTTGCATTTAGTATATCCATAGGCTTTCTTGTTTGGAAAGAGATTTAACCCTATCACCTCCTCGTCTCCCTAATGGGACGATTTGGATTCCTATGTATTTCAGCAGAGATAGATCCCAATTATGTTTAATTTTAAAGTGTCTAGACACACTGTGTTTATCAAAACCAAGCCTGATGTTCCTGGCATGCTCAAGGATTCTAGTTTTTAAAAATCTCTTGGTGTGGCCAATATATTGGTATCCGCACGGACATTGTAAGAGATATACCACATGAGTGGATTTACAAGATATACAATCCTTTACCATACAGGCATACCTCGCATTAACGTACGCAATGGGACCGGAGCGTGTATGTAAAGCGAAAATGTACTTAAAGTGAATCACTACCTTTTCCCACTTATCGATGCATGTACTGTACTGCAATCGTCATATACGTGCATAACTGATGTAAATAACGTATTTGTAACAGGCTCTATAGTCTCCCCGCTTGTGCACAGCTTCGGTACAGGTAGGGAGCCGGAATTGCTGTTCAGGACGTGCTGACAGGCGCATGCGCGAGCGGCCGTTTGCCTATTGGTCGATATGTACTTACTCGCGAGTGTACTTAAAGTGAGTGTCCTTAAACCGGGGTATGCCTGTATATTGTTCTTTTGTGGTATTGGAGCAAAAAGTCTTTCTTTCAGGATTAAGCATTACACGGGCTTTACACTTTCCACAGCTAAAATTACCTGATGGTTTTACAGGCATCCAAGAGACCTATTCTGTAGCCACAGGGTATACGCTGGGTAAAGTATGGCCAGATAGCTTAACTCGTTCCTTTTACAAGCACAACAAGTTCTTTGTCTTTTCTTCACTTTTGTAACGGATCGGGGGACTCGCTGTTCCCAGCGTGTCCCATCACCTTGGTCCCTCTGGCTAACCCTTCCCTTTCCTTGCCTTCCCGATCGCTGCCTCACTCCCTTGCGGCACGGTCGACGCGCTCCCGTTCGCGGTCCGCACACATGCGCGCTCCTCTCACTGTGCGCGCGCGTTCCCGCTCTCTGGTCTCCCATCAGGGGACTCACGCCCCTCGGCGTACCTTCGTCCCCTTACCCAGTTCCTCCGCTCCTTCCCTCTCTCTTAGGCCCGGGCCATAGAGGCTTCAGGAGAGCGGAGGCGCGCTAACGCTGAGGCTCGCCTGCTTAAGTCAGCGCGATTCCACGGACTTGCAGGCGAGCCAGCGTGCGCGAAGGGAGCCGGGGGGGAGGTGGTTGGAGGCGGGGCAGTGATGTTGCTGGGACAATCGCCCGCGACGCACTGACATCAACGTCACGGCGCCGTGACGTTGATGCTGCTTCAGGCTGATTGGAGGTTTTCAACTGACAGTGCGCTGATAAACAGCTTGGCGCTCGGCTGAAAATTCCAAAGCCTCCGCACGCCTGCGGACGCTCACGTGAGCCCCCTCTCAAGGCATCCTCATTGAGGATGCAGGGGCTCAGCGCTGAGCGTCCACACGGCTCAGCGCAGCCTGTCCTTCTATGGACTCGGCCTTACCCTTCAGCCGAACACCTCCTCCGCGATGCTTCCCCCACGCTCTGGCACTCGCGTATTGCGCGCACGTGACCACGTTACAGAGGGCGCGCGCACCCGCTCTATTTCCCAATCCTCCCCTGGTACTGGCTCCGCCCCTCGGAGTTTACAGGCCATTACATTAGATTACCTCCCTGTCTCCTCCCCTACTCTCACACACCTATCCCTGCAAGCTCCCAGTCAAACCCCTGCTCCACCCCTTCCTGTCCTCCCTCCTTTATAACCCCAGTCTGTCCTCTCTTTCCTTGCTCTGCATAGCTTTCCTGTAGCTCCTGTGTGTGCAGTGTCTATGCCCAGCCCCCTTGTCTATTTCAGCTCTGGTTCCTGTCCCTGCCCTTGTTTGGATTCCCTTGGTTTGAACTTGAACTCTGCATTGGACTTTGACTACACTGCCTTCTCCTGCCCCTGAACCTTGGCTTTCGGACATCACTACGCTGCTCTCTCCTATCCCTGGACTCTGGCTCTTGGACAACTACCTTCCGACCTCTGGCGCCCCGGACTCAGCAAGTATTACGTTAACCCTTACTCACCAGGCACGGCAACGCAATTACCACACTCCGGGCACGCCCTCACTGCTGTGGGTGCGTGTTATAACCTTACCCACATCAGTACTGGGGACTGGCCAGGTCTGCGGGCATACAGGCGTTACATTATGCAGAGCCCAACAAATGCAGACCCCCCTGAGGTGGGCCAAGGTGTCACTATGGAACACTGGCAATTCCTAAGCAACCAACTCACTGTCAGGTAGAGCTCACCACAAACGAGGAGGGACCGCGGTGCTGAGGTGGGAAAGGATATAACGCCACCCACAGCCATGAGGGCCCGTCTTGAGAGTAGAATGGTCTGGGTGTCTGGGCCGGGGCAGGAGAGGTACGGATAGTAGTGGGTACTGTTAGCCAAGTCCGGGGTTAGAGAGAGAGATGTTGTCGTTTTACCGTATGCCGAGTTCGGGATGCCAGAGGTGCGGAGAGTCGTATTGCCGTATGCCAAGTTCGGGATGCCAGAGGTGCGGAGAGTCGTATTGCTGTATGCCAAGTTCGGGATGCCAGAGGTACGGAGAGTCGAAGAGGAAGCCGGTACGGTACACGAGGAAGACTGCAAGACAAGACAAGACAGGACAGGACTAGGGAGGCAGAGAGTGATGAGAACAACTGGTTCTATGCTCAGCCGACGAGTAAGTGAAGCCGCAGGGTATTTATAGGAGAGAGGATCCAATGGCAGGGTAGCAAGGTGGGGGGGGGTGTGGATGGGCCAGGCTGCGGCAGGGATAGGTCCAGAAGGGCTCCCTGGGGAGGAGCTAGAGAGCTGTGTAGAAATGCTGCATTTGATTGCAGCATTAAGTAGGAGGGGTGCCTTTAAGAGGCTGGAGCGCCTCCATGTGGCAGCGCCTCCGTGCAGCCGCGCCTGCGAGCGCGTGACAGCGTGCCCTGAACCGGCACTATAAGAGAGATGCCGGCGTGCGCGTGTGTGCCTAGGTGAGGCAGCGGTCGGCGCCCTGGAGAGAGGCCGCTGCGCGGAAGTGTCCCGTGAAGCTGCGGGTGAGTGGGGAGCACGCCGAGGGTGGCGTGACTCCCTGGTTGTAACAGTACCCCCCCTTCAGGGGCGACCTCCGGGCGTCCATGGCATTGCTTGGAGGGATTCCTACGATTGAAAGCCTGGACGAGTCGGGGCGCGTGGAGATCTCGGTGGGGAACCCATGAGCGTTCCTCAGATCCGAACCCCCTCCAATGGACCAGGTACTGTACTCCTCCTCTGGAGATCCTAGAATCCAGGATAGACTGGACCTCGTACTCCTGTTGACCTTGGATCAGAAGAGGGAGTGGAGAAGAAGTGGTCTTGGAAAAACGAGGGCTCTGGAATGCTGGTTTTAGCAAGGATATGTGAAAAACTGGAGGAATCCTCATTGATAGTGGAAGACGCAGGCGATATGCCACTGGATTAATTCTCCTGACCACAGGGAAGGGACCGAGGAACTTGGGTGCCAGCTTCATAGTGGGAACTCTTAGTCGTATATTCCTGGATGAAAGCCATACCCTGTCTCCTGGAGAGAATTCTGGGACCTGGCGTCGAAGGCGATCTGCCTGGAGTTTCTGTCTTCCAGTGGCCACTTTTAAGTTCTCCTGAACCTTCTTCCATAAGTCTGTCAGCTGGGTGATACGTTTGTCAACCGCTGGTACCCCAGAGGATAGGGGGGAGGAGGGTAACCGGGATGGATGAAAGCCGAAATTTATAAAGAAGGGAGATTCTTGAGTGGAGTCATTACGTAGGGAGTTGAGGGCAAACTTGGCCCAGGGTAGCAGATCCACCCAGTCGTCCTGTGTATCGGTTACGAAACATCGAAGGTATTGTTCCAGGTTTTGATTGGCTCGCTCCGTCTGCCCATTGGTCTGTGGGTGGTATCCTGAGGAGAATTGTAATGAAATGCCCAATTTTAGGGAAAAGGCTCGCCAAAATTTTGAAATGAATTGAGACCCCTGTCCGAGACTATGGTCGATGGCACTCCATGGAGACGAAAGATTTCCTGGATGAAAACATCCGCGAGCCTGGGGGAATTCGGAAGACCCCTCAAGGGAACAAGGTGTGTCTGCTTGGAAAAGCGAGAATAGTATTCATCCCTTTGGAAGTTGGAAGCTCTACGATAAAATCCATAGAAATATGATTCCAAGGCCGAACTGGGATGGGTAATGGAAGAAGAAGACCTGCAGGTTTGACCCGGGTTTGACATGTGCCACACGCCTTCACAAACTCCTCCACATCTTTAGACATCCCTGGCCACCAGAAGGTTCGTTGGATGAGGTCGTTGGTTTTCTGCATCCCTGGGTGTCCAGCTGATTTAGAGGAATGGCACCACTCGAGGACTCTCTCGCGATGTTGCGGTGCGGTGTAGAGTCTTCCCTCCGGGACCTTAAGCCCCATAGGAGCCTGAGATTGTTCGGATTGGATCTTGTCCATGACGTCAAAGGAGTTGGCGGATACGATAAATTTGGGAGAAATTATCGTCTCTAGCCGTTCTTCAGACCTATCCTCTGCCTGGAACTGTCGTGACAAGGCATCTGCTTTCAGGTTTTTGGAGCCTGGGACGAAGGAGATGAAATAATTGAACCGAGAGAAGAATAACGCCCAGCGGGCTTGTCGGGCGCTCAATCGACGTGCCCCTTCCAAGTAGAGCAGGTTTTTATGGTCAGTGAGGATGGTTATGGGGGTGTCTGTACCTTCTAAGAGGTGTCTCCATTCCTCTAATGCCAACTTGATTGCCAAGAGTTCCCGGTTCCCGGCATCATAATTCTGTTCTGTGGAAGAACATTTCTTTGAAAAGAAGGCACAAGGGTGTAATCTGGCTAAGGGCGAAGTCCTTTGGGACAAAATGGCGCCAGCCCCGACGTCAGAGGCATCCACTTCCAGGGTAAATGGGAGTTTAGGATCTGGGTGGGTGAGGATAGGGGCGGACACGAAAGCCTTCTTGAGAAGATTGAATGCTTGAATGGCGGTTCCGGACCACGATGAGGGATCTGCACCTTTCTTTGTTAGAGCATTGATGGGAGATACCGTGGTGGAAAAATTGCGAATGAAGCGACTGTAGTAGTTAGCGAAACCTAGAAAACGTTGCACGGTCTTAAGGGTGGTTGGACGGGGCCAGCCAGAATGGCCTTTAGTTTCGCGGGATCCATAGTGAACCCGGAGTCAGAGATAATGTATCCCAGGAACGCCACGGACGTCAGATGGAATTGGCATTTCTCCAATTTCGCAAAGAGATGGTTCTCCCGGAGGCATAACAGTACCTGCTGAACGTGTTTAATGTGCTCTTGGACAGACTTAGAAAAGATTAGGATGTCGTCTAAGTAAACGATGAGAAATTTGTTAAGAATCCCGGAAGATTTCATTGATGAAGTCCTGAAAGACTGCTGGCGCGTTGCACAGGCCAAACGGCATAACCAGGTATTCGTAATGGCCGTCATGGGTGTTAAACGCAGTCTTCCACTCATCCCCCTCGCGTATCCTTACCAAATTGTAAGCGCCCCGTAAGTCCAATATAGAAAAAATGGTTGCTCCTTGAAGGTGGTCAAGGAGCTCCGAAATCAAAGGCAGCGGGTAGTGTTTTTTGCGCGTGATTTTATTCAAGCCCCAGTAATCGATGCATGGGCGAAGAGACCCATCCTTCTTCTTTACAAAAAAGAAGCCCGCTACGACTGGGGAAGAAGATTTTCGGATGAAACCCCTCTCCAAATTCTCCGCAATGTAACAGTTCATGGCTTTAGTTTCTGGAAGAGAGAGTGGATAAGATCACCCCCTGGGAAGGACTGCCCCGGGCAGCAGGTCGATAGGACAGTCAAAAGGTCGGTGCGGAGGTAGAATCTCGGATCGTGCCTTGTCGAAAACATCGCGGAATTCCAAATATACTACGGGCAAGGAGTTGACCTCCTCTGGCAAGGTACACAAACCTCCTACCTTCTGGGGCAGCCTGGTACAGGTTTTGGCACATTGAGCACCCCACTGGATAGGTTCCCGGTTGGTCCAGTCGATGTGAGGATTATGGATTTGGAGCCAGGGAAGACGCAGGATCAACTCGACGGAAGGAGTGTGAATGACATCGAGGGTAATGGTCTCCGTATGAGCCCTGGCGAACTGCAGTAGAAGAGGCACCATCTGCAGCGTGATGAAGGCCGGCTGTAGTGGTCGGCCATCAATGGCCTCCAGGCCCACTGGAATCCTCTTGCAGGTAAGTGGAATATTGTTCCATTCTGCAAAGGCTTGATCCACGAAATTGCCTGCGACGCCGGAGTCCACGAATGCCAGTGTAGACTCTGAGGATTCATTAGATTCGTTCTCGGTGGAGAACTGACGAGATAGAGCGTCGGCTTTGATATTCTTGGTGCCCGGAATGTAAGAAATAGTATAATTGAACCTAGAAAAGAACAAAGCCCAACAAGCTTGACGGGATCCCAAACGACGAGCCCCCTCGATGTACAATAAGTTTTTGTGATCGGGGAGGATGGCTATTGGCTCTTTGGTATCTTTGAGGAGATGTCTCCATTCTTGGAGAGCCAACTTGATGGCGAGCAGCTTACGGTTCCCGAAATCATAATTTCTCTCGGTCGAAGAAAATTTTCTGGAAAAGAATCCACCCGGATAGAGTTTTTCCTGTGGGGAGGATCTCTGAGAAAGCTCTGCGCCGGCTCCCACATCCGAGGCGTCTACTTCGAGAGTGAAAGGAAGGGAAGTATCCGGATGCCGAAGGATAGGGGCGGACACAAAGGCTCTTTTGAGAAGGTCAAAGGCTTCAATGGCTTCAGGGGACCAAACAGTCGAATCAGCACCTTTTTTGGTGAGAGCAGTGATTGGTAGAGCAATAGTAGAGAAGTTACAGATGAATTTCCGATAGTAATTGGCAAAGCCAAGGAAGCGCGGCACGGCCTTGAGAGAGTTCGGTAACGGCCAATCGAGTACAGACTTCAATTTCTCGGGGTCCATGGTAAAGCCTTTGTCAGAAATTATATAGCCCAAGAAGGCTGTGGAAGATTGATGGAACAAACATTTCTCCATTTTCGCGTAGAGGCGATTAGCACGAAGCCGAGAGAGAACCAATTTGGTATGGTGAATGTGCTCCTCCAGGCTTTTGGAGAAAATGAGGATATCGTCCAAATATACGATGACGAATGTACCCAACACGTCCCGGAAGATATTATTTATGAACTCTTGGAGTACAGCAGGGGCATTGCAAAGGCCGAACGGCATCACTAAGTACTCGTAATGTCCCGAACGCGTGTTAAACGCGGTTTTCCCTTCGTCCCCCTCTCTTATACGAATGAGATTGTAGGCTCCTCTTAAATCGAGTTTGGAGAAAATGGCGGCTCCTTGTAAACGGTTGAAAAGTTCTGAAACCAGCGGCAGAGGGTACCGGTTCTTTATGGTGATTTTGTTCAGCCCACGAAAGTCGATACAGGGTCTTAGGGAGCTATCCTTCTTCTTCACGAAGAAGAAGCCTGCCCCGGCGGTGTAGGTAGAATTCCGGATGAACCCTTTTTAAAGATTCTCCTGGATGTAGGCTGTCATCGCTTCCGTCTCGGGCACAGATAAGGGATAAGATTTAGACTTGGAGAGAATGGTTCCAGGAATTAAATCAATGGGACAGTCGTAAAGGCGATGATGAGGTAGTACTTCGGCCTGAGTTTTATTGAAGACATCTAAGTATTCATGGTATACCTTCGGCAAAACAGAGTGAGAAGATGAGGTGGTGTCAAGGCCCGCTAGCATGGCAACAGAAGGAGAAACCAACTTTTCTGGAGAGTCAGCCCATTGGATCGGCAAAACATTGGTCCAAACAATACGTGGGTTGTGAAGCTGCAACCACGGCAATCCCAGTAAAACCTGGACAGTAGGGGAGTGGAAAACATAAAAGATTATTACCTCGGTATGACCATCCGCAGTGGTCAAGGTAAGTGGCATGGTCTCCCAAATGATGAATGCTGGTTGAAGCGGTCGACCGTCAATGGCCTCAAGGCCGATGGCTGACTTCTTTTTGACTAGTGGAATCTGGTTGTTGCAAGCGAAGGCGTGATCAAGAAAGTTGCCACCAGACCCGGAGTCGATGAAGGCTTTAACCTCTATTTGGAGATCAGGACCCACAAGGGTTATGGGGAGGAATATCTTCTTCGATAGTTCCTTAGGTAGAGAAGGGCAAGGAGAAATAGTACCCAGTAGAAGCCCCTCTACCGGGCATTCCCGTTTCCCGGATTCAGGCGGCATTGACGAAGTTGGTGTTCAGGGGAGCCGCAGTAATAGCACAGACCCTTCTCCCGACGTCATGCTTTCTCAATGGCCCGAGGCTGTTGGCTAACAATTTGCAACGGTTCAGGAGTGTCCAACGCGGGAAAGGGCAGTGGTAGATACCTAAGAGAAACGGATAAGGAGGAGAGAGAACGATGACGCTCATGGCGTTGTTCTTGAGTGCGTTGATCCATCCGGATATTGAGAGCGATGAGTACCTCGAGAGATGAAGGCCGGGCGTGAGCTGCAAGGTTATCCTTGAGAGATTCGGACAATCCATGCCAGTAGGCTGCAGCCAGAGCTTCATCGTTCCACTTTGTCTCTGCAGCGATGGTGCAGAACTCCACCGCGTATCTTGCAGCCGACCTACGAGCCTGAGAAAGGTGGAATAAAGAGAAAGCAGCAGTCTCCCTACGTGCCGGTGTATCAAAAACTAGTTGGAACTCATGCCGGAATTTGAGATAATCGATCTGTGTTCCCAGAAGGGAGAGGCCCAAGCGAGGGCATCGCCAGTGAGTAGGGCATATACGTAGGCCACCTTGGAACGACCAGTAGGGAAGTGGGACGGGGACATTTCGAATTGGACCTCGCACTGGTTCAGGAATCCACGACAGGCGAGGGGGTCCCCGTCATATCGGTTGGGGGGTGGAATACGTGGTCCCGGACTGCTTAGAGGTATAGGGGCCGGGGTAGGTGTTCTTTGCAATTTTGCTTGATGTTTCTGGTTATTTTGTTGTAATACAATAAACAACAAACCTTATCTTATACAAACTCTGAGTGACCTATCTTTATAATAATCTCACAATACCCTGATACATACATAAAGGGTGTGGGGCTTAGAATCTACAAGTAAAACATCGCGATCTGTGCTTCTGCTTAGTGCAGAATATAACTTATCACGAGGCATTACTTGGGAGAAGAAAGTTTGGCATCGAGCCCAGGTTAGTGTCACAAGAGATTCCCGGGGAGATAGGGTAGAAAGTTTCTCAGTGATATCAGTGAGTTGATTGCTTAAGAATTGCCAGTGTTCCATAGTAACACCTTGGCCCACCTCAAGGGGGTCTGCATTTGTTGGGCTCTGTATAATGTAACGCCTGTATTCCCGCAGACCTGGCCAGTCCCCAGTACTGAGGTGGGTAAGGGTATAACACGCACCCACAGTAGTGAGGGTGTGCCCGGAGTGTGGTAATTGCGTTGCCGTGCCTGGTGAGTAAGGGTTAACGTTATACTTGCTGAGTCCGGGGCGCCAGAGGTCGGAAACTAGTTGTCCAAGAGCCAGAGTCCAGGGATAGGAGAAAGCAGCGTTATGATATCCGAAAGCCAAGGTGCAAGGGCAGGAGAAGGCAGCATAGTCAAAGTCCAAAGCAGAGTTCAAGTTCAAACCAAGGGAATCCAAACAAGGGCAGGGACAGGAACCAGAGCTGAAATAGACAAGGGGGCTGGGCATAGACTCTGCACACAAAGGAGCTACAGGAAAGCTATGCAGAGCAAGGAAAGAGAGGACAGACTGGGGTTATAAAGGAGGGAGGACAGGAAGGAGTGGAGCAGGGGTTTGACTGGGAGCTTGCAGGGATAGGTGTGTGAAAGTAGAGGAGGAGACAGGGAGGTAGTCTAGGGTAATGGCCTGCAAACTCCAAGGGGCGGAACCATTATCAGGGGAGGGTTGGGAAATAGAGCGGGTGCGCGCGCCCTCTGTAACGCGGTCACGTGCGCGCAATACGCGAGTGCCAGAGCGTGGGGGAAGCATCGCGGAGGAGGTGCTCGGCTGAAGGGTAAGAGAGGGGGAAGGAGCGGAGGAAGTAGGTGAGGGGACGGAGGTACGCCGAGGGACGCGAGTCCCCTGATGGGAGACCAGGGACCGGGAACGCACGCGCACAGCGGGAGAACCACGCGAGTGCGCGGACCGTGAACGGGAGCGTGCCGAGCGTGCCGCAAGGGAGCGGGGCAGGAGCCGCATAGGCAAGGAAAGGGAGGAGTTAGCCGGAGGGACCAAGGTGAAGGGGACACGCTGGGAAGAGCGAGTCCCCCGATCAGTTACACTTATTCATATTAATTGCTGGATTAATCCCTCGCGCAGGGGATTGGAACTGAAACTGCATTTTGTATGGCCTTCCAAAAATTAAATAATAGGTTAAATTACTTATAAACACCAAATCTATGCCAACAAGAGCATGCAACATTCTTCCACTCATTCCTCTGAATGCCTTCTGAAAGAAATCTAATATTCTTTCAAACTTCCTTCACTATAAATTTATACTATCCCGTTTCAACTCTGCCCTCTCTTAAACTAACAACACACAGATAATCAGATGATTACATAAAGCCCCCTAAAATTGCACTCTAGGTAGGTGACATTGTTGAAACAATGTCATCTATAAGGAGGCCACTAAATAGCCTATTCCCTTAATAGGGTAAGCCGCAAAGGTCACACTCAAAGGAAAATAAAAAACTTTTAATCAATAATGTTAAAAACGACGAGACACCATAAAAATGCATACACAATGCATAATAAAATCCCCAAATGTGTGTAGGCACGAAGGCAGGCAGGGAACTAGCAATGTCCAGAGCCTCAAGATAGGCTGACGCAACGCTGCAAAAATCCACACAGTATGTATGTGTGGTTGCGTACCAAAATAATTAAATAATAAATGGCACGCTGCAGTGGGTGATGGAGTGTAAGAGACCCCTATTTAATTATTTTGGTACGCAACCACACATACATACTGTGTGGATTTTTGCAGCGTTGCGTCAGCCTATCTTGAGGCTCTGGACATTGCTAGTTCCCTGCCTGCCTTCGTGCCTACACACATTTGGGGATTTTATTATGCATTGTGTATGCATTTTTATGGTGTCTCGTCGTTTTTAACATTATTGATTAAAAGTTTTTTATTTTCCTTTGAGTGTGACCTTTGCGGCTTACCCTATTAAGGGAATAGGCTATTTAGTGGCCTCCTTATAGATGACATTGTTTCAACAATGTCACCTACCTAGAGTGCAATTTTAGGAGGCTCTATGTAATCATCTGATTATCTGTGTGTTGTTGCCTTGCGTTCTCCCTTGCACCAGGTAGTTTACCCCTACTCTTTATGTGTTTGTATGGTGAAGCGACGTGCCCCCTGTGTATCTCAGTCTCTCTTAAACTAAACAGAATCTCTTCAAACATGACTCAGAAACAGCAAGCTTGACCCTACCTGTCTTGTATGGCTTCTACACTGCTTATTTAACAGAGACAATTTTAACTAAAATAACTGATGACCTCCATGCTGCTAAAGACAGATGTCATTACACTCTGCTCATATTACTCAAACCTCTCTGCAGCATTTGCCACCACGGACACCCTCCACACCACTGTCGGAAGCACCATCATTCATCCAGTAGCCCAAGCACGCTGCTTAGGGGTCACACTGGACTCCTCTCACATTAATGTTACTTTTATGTCTGGATCACTTATTCCATGACCTATTACCTTTACCATTTGCTACCTATATGATTACCACGTGCCACTCCTGTGAAGCGCTATGCACATTAATGGCGTGATATACATATATAATACAATATATAATTCAAACAGTGCTTGTGAGCTTTTACCAGCATTTTTTAACAAAAACATTTCCAAACATATCCTAATCCTGTATAAATAAAATTGAAATGTGTTATCTTACTGGTTACAAAACATACTGGACACCTAACAAGCTCCTATTGAACCCCCAAAATAACCACAACATATATATAAGCATATGAGTGTCACAGAAGAGTGCTACTGAGCATGGCAATATATATTTAAAACCAGAGACAGAACATAAAACACAGACAGAGCTCAGTGCACATCCAGTGAAACTCATACACGGTACAGTGCCTAAATATATATATGTAAAAATATCTATTAAATAAAATGGTCTTTTAGTTTAACATTTTGGCCAAATTGTTGTAAGCCCTTGAGCCAACTGCACGGCAGACCACGTTTCAAGGGTCCCTAACACTAATATAAATTCTTAATAACCTGTGCAATACCAGGAAGAATGATTTATAATACATCTGTCAATATTAGTTGCAAAGTTCTAAGTCTGATTGAAGCTTTTATTCACCTGTACATTACCAGGAAAAGCACTCTGTATTAGATTTGTCACAATCATACTGCAA
Organism: Ascaphus truei; assembly: GCF_040206685.1. Taxonomy (NCBI): domain Eukaryota; kingdom Metazoa; phylum Chordata; class Amphibia; order Anura; family Ascaphidae; genus Ascaphus; species Ascaphus truei. Next base: position 146,856,019 of record NC_134484.1, read on the forward strand.
GCAAGCAAGTTCCCCTGAGAGTGGGAGATGCTATGGAGTGAGCTTTTAACCATTTAAATGTGGGAGGGGGTAAGCTTCAATTAGGTAGGAGGTTGCCACCCTCCAATCAGCTAAGACTAGCTGAACAAGAATTGCAAAACATACTGGACACCTAACAAGCTCCGATTGAACCCCCAAAATTACCACAACATATATATATAAGCATATGAGTGTCACAGAGGAGTGCTACTAAGGATGGCAACATAGATTTAAAACCAGAGACAGAACATAAAACACAGACAGAGCTCAGTGCACATCCAGTGAAACTCATACACAGTACAGTGCCTAAATATATATGTATAAATATCTATTAAATAAAATGGTCTTTTAGTTTAATATTTTTGGCCAAATTGTTGTAAGCCCTTGAGCCAACTGCACGGCAGACCATGTTTCAAGGGTCCCTAACACTAATATAAATTCTTAATAACCTGTGCAATACCAGGAAGAATGATTTATAATAAATCTGTCAATATTAGTTGCAAAGTTCTAAGTCTGATTGAAGCTTTTATTCACCTGTACATTACCAGGAAAAGCACTCTGTATTAGATTTGTCACAATCATAATGCAAGCAAGCAAGTTCCCCTGAGAGTGGGAGATGCTATGGAGTGAGCTTTTAACCATTTAAATGTGGGAGGGGGTAAGCTACAATTAGGTAGGAGGTTGCCACCCTCCAATCAGCTAACACTAGCTGAACAAGAATTGCAAAACATACTGGACACCTAACAAGCTCCTATTGAACCCCCAAAATAACCACAACATATATATAAGCATATGAGTGTCACAGAGGAGTGCTACTGAGCATGGCAATATATATTTAAAACCAGAGACAGAACATAAAACACAGACAGAGCTCAGTGCACATCCAGTGAAACTCATACACGGTACAGTGCCTAAATATATATGTATAAATATCTATTAAATAAAATGGTCTTTTAGTTTAACATTTTGGCCAAATTGTTGTAAGCCCTTGAGCCAACTGCACGACAGACCACGTTTCAAGGGTCCCTAACACTAATATAAATTCTTAATAACCTGTGCAATACCAGGAAGAATGATTTATAATAAATCTGTCAATATTAGTTGTAAAGTTCTAAGTCTGATTGAAGCTTTTATTCACCTGTACATTACCAGGAAAAGCACTCTGTATTAGATTGGTCACAATCATACTGCAAGCAAGCAAGTTCCCCTGAGATTGGGAGATGCTATGGAGTGAGCTTTTAAAGTCCCTATGAGCCCAGAGGATCAAGAAAAGACAGGCTTCGTCTGCCCCTTGGGGTTTTATCAGTTCACCCGCATGCCCCAAGGCATATGCGGGGCACCCGCCACCTTCCAGCGGTTAATGGAGAAGACGTTGGGTGACCTCAACCCCCGAGAATGCCTGGTGTACCTAGATGACATCATAGTCTTCGGGAAAACCCTGGAAGAACACGAGGCCCGTCTCTTAAAGGTACTGGATAGATTGTCCCAAGAAGGCTTCAAACTCTCTCTGGACAAATGTCGGTTCTGCCGGACCTCAGTAACATATGTAGGACACATAGTGTCCGGCGCCGGAATCGCCACTAATCCCGCCAAAATAGAAGCTGTCGTTAACTGGCCTCGCCCAGAGAATGTGGGGGAGCTGCGCTCGTTCCTGGGATTTTGCGGCTACTATCAACGATTTGTGGAAGGGTACTCACGTAGGGCCAAAGCCCTCAACAGCCTGCTCCGCATATACCCGTCGGAGGCGGGCCAGAAGACCCAATCTACCAAACAGCCCTTTGGGGATAAATGGACCCCCGAGTGTGACCAAGCCTTCCACGACTTGAAGCAGAGCCTGACGGCTGCTCCGGTCTTGGCCTACGCCAATCCCGACCAACCCTACATCCTGCACGTGGACGCCAGCCTGAGTGGCCTAGGAGCCGTGTGGCATCAACAATATCCTGAGGGGTTACGACCCGTAGCATATATCAGCCTAAGTTTCATGGTCAGTGAACAGAACTATCCGGTACATAAGTTCGAGTTCTTGGCCCTTAAGTGGGCCATAGTGGACAAACTTCGGACTATCTGTACGGGGTATCATTCGAAGTACGCACTGACAATAATCCTCTCACCTACATCATGACCTCCGCCAAACTTGATGCGGCTGGACATCGCTGGTTGGCCGCGCTCTTCAATTACAACTTCACCTTGAAATACAAACCTGGGCCTTTGAACATTGGAGCTGACGCCCTGTCAAGACGACCGGGGTTGATCCCTACCACCGACGAAGATCAGTGGGAAGACATTCCTGGACCCGGGATAAGAGCACTCTGTGGCACGGCAGCCATCATAGATGAGCAAGTAGCCTTTTCGGAATTGCGGGTAGCGGACTCCCTAGGGTCCGCCTCTACCACTATACCTGAAGCCTATCGTGACCCGAGTGGGATGCATGTTACCCCTGATCAAATCATTGCCTGGGAGGATATGGTACGTTACCAAGAACAAGATCCGGTCGCAGGGACTATCCGTGATGCCATTCGACAAAAGCGGCGGGGCCTGCTTCGCCAGACTCCGGGGGATGTCGGAGGTATACTGATGCGGGAGGCGGACAAATTTGAAATCCAAGATTTTCTGTTATACCGAGCGGTGAAGTATCATGACCATCCGGGTCGCCGACAACTAGTGTTACCAAAACGACTTCAATACTTAGTGTTGAAGGCTCTCCATGATGAACACGGACATCTAGGGGTAGACAAGACTTTTGGACTAGTGAGAGATAGATTTTTTTGGCCATAAATGAGAGAATCCGTGGAGCATCACTGTCGTAGGTGTGTGTGGTGTATCCAACGCAAGACTCTACCCACTAGAGCTGCCCCCATGGGCCATCTAAAAAGTACGGGACCTAAGGATTTAGTCTGCATGGACTTCTTGTGCATCGAACCCGACACCCATGGTATAGGGAACGTACTGGTCATCAATGATCATTACACCCGCTACGCCCAGGCCTTTCCGACCAAAGATCAAAAAGCCATTACAGAAGGTGCTCTGGGAGAAGTATTTCATGCATTATGGGCTTCCTCAACGTCTGCACTCCTACCAGGGACGGGACTTTGAAAGTAAGCTAATAAAAGAATTGCTGAACCTCCAGCACATTAAAAAGTCCCGTACTACCCCTTACCACCCAGAAGGGGATGCTTTGCCGGAACGTTTCAATCGCACTCTGCTGGACATGCTGGGCACGCTAACGGGTGTAGAGAAGACTAAGTGGAGTCGCCATGTGGAAACTCTAGTCCATGCTTATAATCAGTGGTTGACAAATCACCAAAAAATCTACTCGCCACACAAAAAAATCTACTCGCCACCTAGTACCAAACGTGTGCTGCTTGGGCCAATATTTACTCGCCCGGGGGTTAAATCCACTCGCCCGGGGCGAGCAAATGTATAGGTTTGTCGAACACTGCTTATAATTGCACCCGACACGAATCTACCGGGTTCTCGCCCTACTTTCTTATGTTCGGCCGTGAAGCTCGTCTACCAGTGGATATCCAGTTGAGAGTCTCCACCGATGGGGTGCACAATACCACCCATTTTCGCTACGTACAAAGATTGCAAGAGAATCTACAGAAGGCCTATGGGCAAGCCGAGAGATCCACCGAAAAACTGAATGCCGGGAACAAAAGGCGCTATGATCACAAAGTGAAACATAGAGACATTAAACCTGGTGATGCCGTACTGCTCCGCAACCTGGGAGTACCGGGAAAACATAAGTTGGCTGATCGTTGGCGGGAAGGGGTGTACGAAGTAATTTCTCAAATGCCTGGCCTTCCAGTCTACCGTATCAAAGACTCGGAGGGTCGGGTAAAGACATGGCATCGCAATCATCTGCTCCCTATTCCCCAAATAGAAGGAGACTTGGAGTGGCCTACATCTCCCCTGAGTGGGGAACTGTCATCAGGACAGGAAAATCTGGAAGATCCAAAGGAAGGAACCTCTCAAAGTGGCCTTTCGGCCGCGGGGGCATCTCCCGGAGGAGCTACGGGCAAAGAGCCCCTTGGCCCAACGACAGAGACACTGACTCCAGTGAGTCCGCCGCTAGATCCCCAGGGCCCGTGCTTTGTGCCACAAAGAGACTTTATAGATCTGCCCAGCCCCTCAAGGGTCAAGTTGGAAATACCCGCTGAGAATTGCTACTCTCCCAAAGAGGTAGCGGAAGAACCAATTCGCAGAAGCCAAAGAGCTATCCAACCTCCCACAAGGTTAGCTTATGATCAGTTCGGGGCACCCCATTATGAGGCTCAGCAGTGGGCTCGCAGCCGGGTTCAATCCGTGATTATCATGTTCAGTGAAATGTACAAGTTGATATAGAGACCAATGTATTAGTATTTTTCATTATATAACTGGTTGTGCTGTTATCATTGTCCAAGCGGGGTCGTTGGAATCCACAGGGGGGAGGATGTAGCCGTGACCCCTAATTCACCCCATTGAGCGGGAGGTTGCGCTTGCAAGAGTAGTTGCAAAAGCCCGCGAAGGAGGAGAGTGCATTTGGCGGGAGGGAGCAGTCCCTTGACATCCTGCGGGGAGGGTCAGGTGAGAGAGTCGAGCCAATGAGCAGAGGAGGTGCCGGAGATATAGGCAGTGGTTGTGCGCACGTGGAGGGAGAGCTGATTGGAGAGGAGAGGAGATGTAGAGTCTGTGAGGGGAGGTTGAACCGCCCCGGCGCAGGCCAGGTGCCCCAGGCCCAGTTAGCCCTGAGTCACCATAGAGACAAGATGAGCTAGGGATCGCCTTAGTGAGGTTCCTGTTCCCCTAGTATCGTTAAGCCTTGACCGGGACTATACTGTCGAGAGGGAGGTCTGGGCTCAGACCCCCACTGATGTTGCCGGAGTCCGGGTGTGAGCGTCCCGGACCATAGAGAGAGAGATAGAGACAGATCAGTGTCGACGTACCGAGACCCTTTGTGAAGATCGTGGTAGTCCCGAGCACCGGAGTGCTCGGCAGGTATTTCATCAAGTGCACCAATGGTACCATTCATTCACCCGAGACACAGTGGCTGCGCAGTCACCCATACACACACATAGGGCCTGCTGTGAGCGGGAGGACTAATCCGTAAGGATCGGACACGGGGTGGGATCACCCGGTGGCGGGTGTGGGAAGTATTGTTGGCGTCCGCCGTGGCGCATGTTGTGGGGCGTCCGCCGTGGCGCTAGGTAGTGTTGGCATCCGCCGTGGCGCGCTATATATATTGTATATATATACATAGGAATGTTATGGCATGTAATGTACTGTGAGTTTGATCTGCAAGTAAAAGAGATTGGTTTTAGAACTTGGCTGTGTAAGTGTAATTCTTGCATATACGTCCTGGGAAGACCCACTCCCCCTTTGGCGGGAGCTGTCGCAGGTGGAGGCGCTGCACCCGTTATAAATATTGCGCGCACCCCAGGCTCTCCATGGCAGAGACTTAGGCCCTGTGAGCTGGTAGGTAATACAGCACATAGTAGCGGCTTGCTAGTGATAGGAAGCAGGGCTACATATATTTAACTCATTAAAGATTCCCTGGTGCAAAAATAATATGGTAATTGATAATCATTCGGCATGTATGTATATCTTCATTTATATAGCGGTACATACAGCTTCACAGCAGTTATTCACGTGACACAATCATATATCACATAATTGGAATAAGTGCTTAAGACATGAAAGTAACAATAGGAAAGGGGGTCACTGTCCTGAAGAGCTTACAATCTAAGTGTCCTCTTTGGCTTCGTTTGCGATCATATTGTTTGATGAGGAAAGATCATGGTTTAAGTGTTGACTATATGAATCCAAGTCAAAGAGAAATGAACCCGCTCTACCTGATCAGGACCCAGAGGTTATGGGTACAGACCGGTGCAAAAAGGGCAAATGGCAAGTGTGATTATCCGTAGGTATTTCAGTGGACGTTATGATATATCAGACACAATTCCTCTTGGCCATGCTACTATAGGCCACTGGTGACTGTGTTTCCGTAATATCTCCATGTGCTGATTAATTGGTCCCGATTGGACCCATTATCCCGCACACTTTTATTGAGCGGATTTTATAGCATTACATTGCAATTTCTAGACCTCTATCGAGGATCCAGCACGACGTGTTAACTCCTACTTTATTCTTTTCCTTATCAGCACATTATAGTTCTGGTTCAATTTATATTAATCTATTACATGCTAATAAACTATTTTAATTAATTCATAAACCTTTACGTATCAGACGAGACTATTTCTTTTGTATTCCATCATTGTTACTCTACAGGGTACACTCGCCACCGACATTGGGTGCAATTTAGAGGGACTTATCTGCATGGTAGTGTCTATACTTCATGCAATGTTTCCTTTTTTTCTATATGAATCCAGTTTGAAAATGCATGCTAGCATTGATACTTGATTTTCCATTGGCTGCATCCAGGAGTATGCGCATCTGCATCTATTGTGTGTATTTCTTGGCCACTATTGAATGTCTGTATTGGCATGTCTCTGTCCAGTAGGGCTATATCGCCTCCTTGAGGAGCTCTCAGGCTTCAAAAGTTTATCAGTGATACATAGAGAAAGAAGGGTGGGTTCCTTCCAAGTAGTAAAGTAACAAAGGAGGGAGAAGGAGTAGGTAATATATGTTGGTGCAATAAAAGGGATCATACTACTGTACCTACTCCTCCCTAATTTGCTGCTCATATAAACACAGAAAGTAGTATTCTTTTTATACTAGTTATTTCTTCTAACAATGATATAGTTACGGTGCTTAGTGTTACATTATTATGTACAGTATAATTTATATACTGTATAGTGAGGCCCACCCAAAAGCTTACATAGTATTGTTTGGAGTGGGTGGCACAGGGAGATTAAGTGACTTGACCAAGGTCATGGGGACATATTCCCAACAGATTTCCCCACTTGCAATATAGTTCCCTTTACAATGTATTGTTTGGTCTTAAAACTGTAGGGTTATAATTTGAAATGAGAAAGGCGAAGATTGTCAGTAATTCAGTTTAATACGACAATCTGTATCCCTGAAACCTTTCCTGGGAGATTAGCTGTAACAAAGGGAGCAAAAACCCACACTACTCGTGGTTCAAGTAAAAAGATCCAAATGAGTGAGATTTGAGGTTTCTGGGAGCACATAAAGCTTATTAATGGACACATTTTAATTTATGTGAGTGAGACTCCAAATTAAGTATTTGAGAGCACCAATGTTAAAAATAAGTGTAGCCATGTGTAAAATTGGTGTACAGATCTCTCTCATGCTGGCAGTAATCCTGGTAAGAAGGCAGGGTTGCCAGTAACTATCATGGAGGTTTGCCCTCAAACCCTGGTGAAGTGTCATATGTAGCAAAGGAAGTGACAGCATGCTATGTGTCCACTGTTAGTGACACAGAGGTGGGTCTTTCTGGAGGTTATATATTGCACAGGACTGCCTAAAGTTAGTCAGTCCAAGGTCAGTCAAAAGTGAGTTCTACAAGAGAGTTCAAGGTCTGCAGTAGTACAGTCTGACTGTCAAGTGCAAGATGATTACACACTGTGTCCAGGGCTCTGGCACAGCTGGGGGTCTCCCTGAGGGGAGAGGTGGACAGCCAACCTAATTAGAGGAGAGGAGGAACCTTCTGCATGGAGTACCTCCACGAAATGTGCGCTTAAGTGTCGGCCGCTGTGATGGGCAGTCTGCCAGAAGAGATGTCATTAATTTATTTTATTTATTTATTTATAAAATATTTTACCAGGAAGTAATACATTGAGAGTTACCTCTCGTTTTCAAGTATGTCCTGGGCACAGAGTAAAACAAAATAATACATGGTTACAAATACAGTTACATAAATGAACAAGGTATACATTATATACAAGACATTGCATGCACAGTTAAAGAAAATATATATTATGAGCGTATGAAACAGTTACAGACCAGATTAAAGTGTGAGACAGCCTTAGATTTGAAAGAACTTAAGCTGGTGGTGGATATGAGAGTCTCTGGTAGGTTGTTCCAGTTTTGGGGTGCACGGAAGGAGAAGGAGGAACGTCCGGATAAAGATTTATTTAAAGATGCCCTTGTTCAAGATACCCTTCCTGTGTGAGTCTGGAGTTATTCCCCAGGAAGATGCACCAAGGAGTTCCACGTCAGATACTCCTCCCTGCTACCGTAGGGATCCTGATGGGGTGGAGGCGCTGTACCGAATGTGAGTAGGACTCAGAACACTACCTCAGACGCCTGTCATGGTGATATCCCCACTAACACCCAGCGGGAGACTCGGGAGTCCTGTAAGCCAGCAGGTACACCACTACACACGTACATGTAATTGGGACAGTTTCTCACATATGGGGGTCAGGATTAGAAGGGCCCAGGGAAACATCGTTACATAAGTGAAACTATTTTCCGATGAAGGATACTCGGAAGATCTGTAACACACAATTAGATGAAGCATATGGGTTTCAGATACATATTCTTATAGGGGAAACGCAGATAATAAAAAATAAGCGTGGGAAGGGACATGATCACTTAGATAGCAAAAATGCTAAATCATACAAATTGGTGTTACTTTCCATTTTTGTCCTGATTTATATAGTTGTAAAATATATTTTTGGGAAATTATGATGAATACATTTTTGTGGTGTTTTATAAATAGTTGCCGTTGTGAATTTCTATGAACTCAGCCTTCATCATTGCAAATTTGGAACTCTTTCTCAATTAGTCATGACATGAGCTGTACACTTTTTCTTTAGCAAAGTATAATGATATATTCTGTGTGATTTACGAATATATAATTTATGCGGTTGACGTTTGTGCCCATTAAACATGCCTTAACCTACTTAGACGAACATTACAGAAATGTGTAATTCATGGGTGGTTCATCTATTTTTTCAAACTGTAAATATGCATATAACCCAGCCCCTGCTACAAATATATGTATACTGTGTACAATACAGAATGAATCTGCTCCCCCTATCCTATGGTGCGATAAGGCAGGGGTGCGCAAGTTTTTGGAGTGTGCCCCCCATGCCTGGGAGCCCCAGCGTTCACGCGCCCCCTGGCTTAGAACCAAATCATGTCGCGGGTCATGTGGCATCACGTAATTTGAAGCCGCGTTGCGTGGCGATGCGTTGCCAAAGACCTAGCTGGCAGCAGGAAAGGGGCGTTACAGAGGCCTCATGCCTCCCCCGGCATTTAATTTAAATTCCTTGGGGAAGGGTGCGGGGCCTCTGTAACCGCCGCACCGCCCCTGACAAATCATGCGGCCCCCCAGTTTGCGCACCACTGCGATAAGGAATAAGGGATACTGTCCCTGATCTGCCTGGCAACACATGACAGGAGATCTGAGATTGGATAAGATGAAAACCAGATAGAATGTTGAAACAAAATGTGAATTTGAAAGACACAGAAGAAGTCCAAGTGCCATTCTGAGACCCGAGACAGAGAGTGCCTGTTTGAGTGGCATACAGAGAGACAACCCCGGGACCCCCTGCTTCCAGAGACAGATAGTGCCTGTTTGAGTGGCATACAGAGAGACAGCCCTGGGGACCCCCTGCTTCCAGAGACAGAGAGTGCCTGTTTGAGTGGCATACCAAGAGACAGCCCCGGGACCCCTTGCTTCCAGAGACAGAGAGTGCCTGTTTGAGTGGCATACAGAGACAGCCCCGGGACCCCCTGCTTCCAGAGACAGAGAGTGCCTGTTTGAGTGGCATACAGAGACAGCCCCGGGACCCCCTGCTTCCAGAGACAGAGAGTGCCTGTTTGAGTGGCATACCAAGAGACAGCCCCGGGACCCCTTGCTTCCAGAGACAGAGAGTGCCTGTTTGAGTGGCATACAGAGAGACAGCCCCGGGACCCCCTGCTTCCAGAGACAGAGAGTGCCTGTTTGAGTGGCATACCAAGAGACAGCCCCGGGACCCCTTGCTTCCACAGACAGAGAGTGCCTGTTTGAGTGGCATACAGAGACAGCCCCGGGACCCCTTGCTTCCAGAGACAGAGAGTGCCTGTTTGAGTGGCATACAGAGAGACAGCCCTGGGGACCCCCTGCTTCCAGAGACAGAGAGTGCCTGTTTGAGTGGCATACAGAGAGACAGCCCCGGGACCCCCTGCTTCCAGAGACAGAGAGTGCCTGTTTGAGTGGCATACAGAGAGACAGCCCTGGGGACCCCCTGCTTCCAGAGACAGAGAGCGCCTGTTTGAGTGGCATACCAAGAGACAGCCCCGTGACCCCTTGCTTCCAGAGACAGAGAGTGCCTGTTTGAGTGGCATACAGAGAGACAGCCCCGGGACCCCCTGCTTCCAGAGACAGAGAGTGCCGGTTTGAGTGGCATACAGAGAGACAGCCCTGGGGACCCCCTGCTTCCAGAGACAGAGAGTGCCTGTTTGAGTGGCATACAGAGAGACAGCCCTGGGGACCCCCTGCTTCCAGAGACAGAGTGCCTGTTTGAGTGGCATACAGAGAGACAGCCCCGGGACCCCCTGCTTCCAGAGACAGAGAGTGCCTGTTTGAGTGGCATACAGAGAGACAGCCCCGGGACCCCCTGCTTCCAGAGACAGAGAGTGCCTGTTTGAGTGGCATACAGAGAGACAGCCCTGGGGACGCCCTGCTTCCAGAGACAGAGAGTGCCTGTTTGAGTGGCATACCAAGAGACAGCCCCGGGACCCCTTGCTTCCAGAGACAGAGAGTGCCTGTTTGAGTGGCATACAGAGAGACAGCCCCGGGACCCCCTGCTTCCAGAGACAGAGAGTGCCTGTTTGACTGGCATACAGAGAGACAGCCCTGGGGACCCCCTGCTTCCAGAGACAGAGAGTGCCTGTTTGAGTGGCATACAGAGAGACTGCCCCGGGACCCCTTGCTTCCAGAGACAGAGAGTGCCTGTTTGAGTGGCATACAGAGAGACAGCCCTGGGGACCCCCTGCTTCCAGAGACAGAGAGTGCCTGTTTGAGTGGCATACCAAGAGACAGCCCCGGGACCCCTTGCTTCCAGAGACAGAGAGTGCCTGTTTGAGTGGCATACAGAGAGACAGCCCCGGGACCCCCTGCTTCCAGAGACAGAGAGTGCCTGTTTGAGTGGCATACAGAGAGACAGCCCCGGGACCCCCTGCTTCCAGAGACAGAGAGTGCCTGTTTGAGTGGCATACAGAGAGACAGCCCCGGGGACCCCCTGCTTCCAGAGACAGAGAGTGCCTGTTTGAGTGGCATACCGAGAGACAGTGCCGGGCCCCTTGCTTCCAGAGACAGAGAGTGCCTGTTTGAGTGGCATACAGAGAGGCAGCCCCGGGACCCCCTGCTTCCAGAGACAGAGAGTGCCTGTTTGAGTGGCATACAGAGACAGCCCCGGGACCCCCTGCTTCCAGAGACAGAGAGTGCCTGTTTGAGTGGCATACAGAGAGACAGCCCCGGGACCCCCTGCTTCCAGAGACAGAGAGTGCCTGTTTGAGTGGCATACAGAGAGACAGCCCTGGGGACCCCCTGCTTCCAGAGACAGAGAGTGCCTGTTTGAGTGGCATACAGAGAGGCAGCCCCGGGACCCCCTGCTTCCAGAGACAGAGAGTGCCTGTTTGAGTGGCATACAGAGAGACAGCCCTGGGGACCCCCTGCTTCCAGAGACAGAGAGTGCCTGTTTGAGTGGCATACAGAGAGACAACCCCGGGACCCCCTGCTTCCAGAGACAGAGAGTGCCTGTTTGAGTGGCATACAGAGAGGCAGCCCCGGGACCCCCTGCTTCCAGAGACAGAGAGTGCTTGTTTGAGTGGCATACAGAGAGACAACCCCGGGACCCCCTGCTTCCAGAGACAGAGAGTGCCTGTTTGAGTGGCATACAGAGAGACAACCCCGGGACCCCCTGCTTCCAGAGACAGAGAGTGCCTGTTTGAGTGGCATACAGAGAGACAGCCCCGGGACCCCCTGCTTCCAGAGACAGAGAGTGCCTGTTTGAGTGGCATACAGAGACAGCCCGGGACCCCCTGCTTCCAGAGACAGAGAGTGCCTGTTTGAGTGACATACAGAGACAGCCCCGGGACCCCCTGCTTCCAGAGACAGAGAGTGCCTGTTTGAGTGGCATACAGAGAGACAGCCCCGGGATCCCCTGCTTCCAGAGACAGAGAGTGCCTGTTTGAGTGGCATACAGAGAGACAGCCCCGGGACCCCCTGCTTCCAGAGACAGTGAGTGCCGGTTTGAGTGGCATACAGAGACAGCCCCGGGACCCCCTGCTTCCAGAGACAGAGAGTGCCTGTTTGAGTGGCATACAGAGAGACAACCCCGGGACCCCCTGCTTCCAGAGACAGAGAGTGCCTGTTTGAGTGGCATACAGAGAGACAGCCCCGGGACCCCCTGCTTCCAGAGACAGAGAGTGCCTGTTTGAGTGGCATATAGAGAGACAGCCCCGGGACGCCCTGCTTCCAGAGACAGAGAGTGCCTGTTTGAGTGGCATACAGAGAGACAGCCCCGGGACGCCCTGCTTCCAGAGACAGAGAGTGCCTGTTTGAGTGGCATACAGAGAGGCAGCCCCGGGACCCCCTGCTTCCAGAGACAGAGAGTGCCTGTTTGAGTGGCATATAAAGAGACAGCCCCGGGACCCCCTGCTTCCAGAGACAGAGAGTGCCTGTTTTAGTGGCATACAGAGACAGCCCCGGGACCCCCTGCTTCCAGAGACAGAGAGTGCCTGTTTTAGTGGCATACAGAGACAGCCCCGGGACCCCCTGCTTCCAGAGACAGAGAGTGCCTGTTTGAGTGGCATACAGAGAGACAGCCCCGGGACCCCCTGCTTCCAGAGACAAAGAGTGCCTGTTTGAGTGGCATACAGAGACAGCCCCGGGAACCCCTGCTTCCAGAGACAGAGAGTGCCTGTTTGAGTGGCATACCAAGAGACAGCCCCGGGACCCCTTGCTTCCAGAGACAGAGAGTGCCTGTTTGAGTGGCATACAGAGAGACAGCCCTGGGGACCCCCTGCTTCCAGAGACAGAGAGTGCCTGTTTGAGTGGCATACAGAGAGACAGCCCTGGGGACCCCCTGCTTCCAGAGACAGAGAGTGCCTGTTTGAGTGGCATACAGAGAGACAGCCCCGGGACCCCCTGCTTCCAGAGACAGAGAGTGCCTGTTTGAGTGGCATACAGAGACAGCCCCGGGACCCCCTGCTTCCAGAGACAGAGAGTGCCTGTTTGAGTGGCATACAGAGAGACAGCCCTGGGACCCCCTGCTTCCAGAGACAGAGAGTGCCTGTTTGAGTGGCATACAGAGAGACAGCCCCGGGACCCCCTGCTTCCAGAGACAGAGAGTGCCTGTTTGAGTGGCATACAGAGAGACAGCCCTGGGACCCCCTGCTTCCAGAGACAGAGAGTGCCTGTTTGAGTGGCATACAGAGACAGCCCCGAGACCCCCTGCTTCCAGAGACAGAGAGTGCTTGTTTGAGTGGCATACAGAGAGACAGCCCCGGGGACCCCCTGCTTCCAGAGACAGAGAGTGCCTGTTTGAGTGGCATACAGAGACAGCCCCGGGGACCCCCTGCTTCCAGAGACAGAGAGTGCCTGTTTGAGTGGCATACAGAGAGACAGCCCCGGGGACCCCCTGCTTCCAGAGACAGAGAGTGCCTGTTTGAGTGGCATACAGAGACAGCCCCGGGGACCCCCTGCTTCCAGAGACAGAGAGTGCCTGTTTGAGTGGCATACAGAGAGGCAGCCCCGGGACCCCCTGCTTCCAGAGACAGAGAGTGCCTGTTTGAGTGGCATACAGAGACAGCCCCGGGGACCCCCTGCTTCCAGAGACAGAGAGTGCCTGTTTGAGTGGCATACAGAGAGGCAGCCCCGGGACCCCCTGTTTCCAGAGACAGAGAGTGCCTGTTTGAGTGGCATACAGAGACAGCCCCGGGGACCCCCTGCTTCCAGAGACAGAGAGTGCCTGTTTGAGTGGCATACAGAGACAGCCCCGGGGACCCCCTGCTTCCAGAGATACTTACCTCCGTAGCAGTGCCTGTATCCCCACTTAGTTTAATGTCCCGGTCACCCTGTCCAGCAGGAAGCCGCAACTGATGATGTCATGCCTTCCTATTGGCCCCAGTGACACGGGACATTTGAACAAAGCCATTATATTAGGCACACAGTTCCCTGGTTGCATAGATCCCGGCACCCCTACGGAGGTCTGTATCTCTAGAAGAAGGGGGTCCCGGAGCTGAAATGAACACAGTTCAGCTCCAGAGACCTCCTGCTTTAAACCAGTAATTAATGCAAAATTAAGTATCCTTTACCAATTACACAGGCACCGCACAAATGTTTAACCCTTGACGGGCCTGCAACACTACTACACACCAATAAGTGAGATGAGAGCTCCCACACAGTGTTGTTAATATTGGCCTAAGTGGCATCAACATCGAATGTCGACTCTAATAAAATGGACAATTTGCAGTGTCCTTGTTTATTGTGTGTTGCAACTTTATATATGTGGTATGGGATATTGTTTTCATTGATTGCGAGGTTGGTCAGTGGGCATAATGTACCAGTAAATATATATACCCAAGTCTCGTCTGGTTTAATTCATGTGGTCCAATATGGTGTATTAAGGGAGGAAGGACTTAGGCCCCGCCATAGTGTGAAGATTGAGATAATGTGTGTGGCTATCATCACCTCCATTTTGGCCTAACCGCCATTTTGAGTGTTTGCTTGTATGTATGCTTATTTGTTTCATTCGTGTATGATCTGTGAATGTTTGATTCTGCAGAGTATCGCTTCTAGATGTAACTCGCCCTTGTGTAATTCCTACGAGGCATGCAAGAATTGAAAATGCATTCGTAAGAGGTTTTTCCTGTCTTAGATATTCCTGCTGACTTTAGGTTCTGTTATCTGACAGCTACAGTACACACAGGGCTGGACACAGTAACTCCCTTATGTCACAAGGTTAAGGGCGGCCCACATATATGGTATATAGGATAAGAATATAGCAATGTAAAGCATATTTATGTATCAACCAATATGTATTTTTGTATGTCATCATATTATTATTTATCTCTAAGCCAGCCCCCTTAAGGGGTGTATTACTCATTTTGAAATGTATAAAAATGTGATACCAAGCAATATGTTGGCAGAGGCCTGAGTTCTATTTGAATTCTCTCTCAAATTGTGCCATGGTGCTGATAAACTCACCTGTTACTTTGAACCCTTGACTCAATGATTTTATTTCTACGCTTTGACAGATGGCGCATCCTTGAATAGGGACCCCAACCAACACCTCGGGACCAGGAGACCCAGACGGAGCAGCTGCCTACATTACTCAAACGTGCACACTTGGAATAAGGTATGGCTTTATCCTTTTTAACAGAAAAAGCCATTAGATTAATTGTTTGAGTAATCTGTAGACAGTTTGTTCTTTATGGGCAACCTACCTGAGTGACGGGACACCCTGTATCACGTGAGTTTATCAATATTATACTGATCAGGTGTTGTTGTTGCTGTTTTATATTATTGCCATAAACTCAGGTTACACCTTATGCCAAATGGCAGGCCAATTCAGGGCTCAGAAGGTGTAATAGTTAATAAGGTGATAAGTCTCCTAGAACTTGGGGAGAGAATTATTGTTAAGGAACAGTAGGTAACTATTTTTAGTGCCACTGGTCCTTAACTCTATATTCTACTTATATTATACCAAGGGTTGGGGCACCTTATTGGAACCCGATGGACTAAGGTTGATCGGGGATAGGTCAGATTATACCTTATGCTAAATGGCAGGCCAATTCAGGGCTCAGAAGGTATAATACGGTACATGGTCAGCTAACGTTGATCGGTGTAAGGTACATGGTCAGCTAACGTTGATCGGTGTAAAACAGGAGAATTATGGGGAAACCTACGTTCTCAGCAGTCGCCGGCGAAGGGTACGTCCCTTGAAATTATGTGTGGACTTTATGGCAATAAAATGTTTTAAAAATGGATATTTAGTGGTGCAGAATATATTAAATAAGAAGGAAAATAGCTGCAGCATTAGTGGACCCCCTTTTCCTCATCTCCCTTCCCTCACCCTTTTTTCACTGAAAGGTCACAGGACTTGCATGTCTGTGAGACATGGAAGTTAATTATTAACCTAGGAAGAAATGGCTTGAATTTAAGAATGTTAAAGTATTTTTTTAGGAATGAATGCATTAATACTGCATGGAAAAAGAAGGGGACATCCTCTTTAAATGTTTTTTGTTTGTTTTTGTCTTAGAAAGCTCATAGAAACTAGTTTGATGGCATAATAATATACATGTCATGGAGTGAAGTGTTTGTGTGTCACTCTGATAGTTTATGTATGTATGTATGTATGTATGAATGTCTTTATTCATATAGCACCATTAGTGAACATAGCACTTTACATTGTCACGTGTAGTACTAATCATAAAAATAATACAAATAACAGATCATAATGATTTTGAATGAAATAATAATAAGGGTTACAATAAACCTATACAAAAACAAAAAACAAAAATGCAAAAAGCTACTTTCAATATGACAAAAATACACAGTGCAATACTTATATATCTCTTGTAAAAGGGTCATTTAAGTTTAAACCCTTTTGTCAAAGTGTATTAAGCCTGCTGCCATTTACAAGGCATGACAGTAGCATTTAAAATAAACCGAGGAAGCATTGTATGTTGAAGTTTTGTTAATTGCCCGTAGAAAGTAGAATGAATGTTGATGGAAGACAAACTCAGAGAGTGGTGGGTATGTGTAAGAAAGATAAGGAATTAGAAATATATAGTAAATAAAACAATAAGATTTTTGTTTTATAGGAAGGGTTGCAGAGATGGTTTTGTTTTTGTTTTTTGGTTATCAAGGTTTCTCTGTTCAAACTTATAATAGGAAACTAACGGTTTGTTTTCTTAAAAATACACTGCTCGTCTGATTTTTGAACAGCAGTCATTTAAAAGAGGGAAGGTTAAAAGCAGCCCCCTCCTCCAGCTTAAGGAATGTACAAAGACCACGTTCCAGACATGAAAAGTTAACTAGAAGCTGAAAAAGAAAAAAAAATATGTTTAAAAGCAGCTTAGTTAGATGCGCATGCGCGGCGGGCTGGAGATGGCAGTGTGAACGCGCGGCTCCATTACCCGTCGGCAGAATTATAAAATTATATCAGTGAAATACCAAACAGAGCAGGGGCAAAACACCACACACAGAACCCCGTTATCCCAAGGCACATCTTGATCCCATCGGCGGAGCAATGGCAACACGGAGGCAGAAACCAAAGGCAAAGGCAGATGTCAGGTCTTACTTTGCCAACGCAGGTAAAGCGGGAACCACAGACCACTCTGCAATCTCGGACTCGGATTCGGCCCAGGAGGCAGAGGGAGCCCAAGCAGGTCACACTAAAATCATTAAAAAGGAGATAGCAAGGCTCCTCACAGACCTGAAAACGTTTTTTAAAGGAGAAGTGGAAAGCCTCAGAAAAGACATAATCCAGATAGGCACCCGCACCAGTGAACTGGAGGACCGCATGGAGGACAGCCATAGGAGACATCAGGAAACGGGCACAAAACTGGGGGCTCTAGAGGCCAGGATTGCGGAATTGGAAGCCAGGCAGGAGGACAATGAAAATCGAGACCGGCGCAATAACCTGCGAGTGAGGGGGATACCAGAAGAAGTCATAGACCCAGAAGCCCTGCTTGCCCGGTGGATGGCATCCCTGCTACCGGGTAAGGCGGAGGCTGAACTAACCATGGACCGCTGCCACAGAGCTCTGCGTTCAAGGCCCCTGCCGTCGAACCCCCCGCGGGATGTCATCCTCCGGCTACACCACTTCAAAACGAAGGAGGAGGTGTGCAGAATAACAAGGGCCACCCCACACATAACATTTGAAGGGATTACCTTGTCCGTCTTCCAGGACATCTCCCCCCTAACCCTTGCCCGCCGAAGAGCTGTGCTCCCTGTAACGAAGGAGCTCAGGGATAGAGACATTAGGTACCGGTGGGCCTTTCCCTTTGCCCTGGTGGTGATCAGGAATGGCCGCTCTCATGTGCTGAGGCAACCCTCTGAGAGCGTGGCCTTCCTCAAAAAACTGGGAATCAAGGGGGCTCCCAATACCCCGCGAGGGGCGAGTAATGCCCAAACAGAGAGGCAGGAGACGGCCCCAGCGTCCACGGAGCCCTGGGTGGAGGTGCCCTCCTCGGCGCGAGAGAAGAGAACAGAGAGGGTGCCGAGCGAAGAGAGAAACAGCTAAGGCCCGGAGCGGAATACCAACAAATAAAAAAAAAAAGCAAAATAACAAAAAAAACACACCACTCTACTCAGGGGGGTTCCAGTCACGGTTGACACCCACCCTCGGAGTGATTAGAAGACGCCCTCCCGAAGAACCAGCTGTCAGAGATGGCAAAATCCTGGGCAATAAAGAACTATCCAACAAAATGGCCGGTTGATCATACCTGTATCAGAATAGGTAGAGGAGGCGCGGAGCTTCAATGGCGGCGAGGAATTGGCGCGAAGGTTCTGCTCCGCTGAGACGGCCCGCCCTCCTCTCCGCCCTCTCTCGTCCAGAGACAGCCCACGAATGCGAACCTCCCGCCTGGCCAGATGACGTCATCAGCAGAGTCGCGCGAGACGCGACTACTCCGCAAGACCAACGCGAGACCTAAAGAGCCGGTGGAGCCCGCGAGACCTCAGAGGAGGGAGTACCGGTGCCTGCAGCCTCCGGAGTGGAACTTCCTGCTGGACGCACTCGAGCTCTAGCCCGGAGGAGATAAAGGAGGGACAATACTAGAGAGAGCAAGCATTTAGGCGCCCACATACGGGGGGAGGGCGCGAACACTAGGGGGAGCTGGGGGAGGTCCTGGGAGTTGTATTACCAGACGGACAGAGGAAGCTGGACATGGCCAAAAGAACCTGCACAGGGAGTTTAGAAGGGGCGGACAAGGTTACTAGGGAGTGGGTAATTGTTACAGGGGTTAGGGGGGTGGGTTACTATTTAGGGGAGGGGGGAAGTGGTAGTTATAGAAATAGTTATAGTTGTGGATAAGTTAAAAAGTTTGGTTGCTGACAGAAACAGATGCCGGCGGGGGGAAGAGGCGCGTTGCAGATCCTACCCGCAGGCATGCGCTTCACAGACGAGGTCGCGGCCCTAGGCCGTACCCACGTCAAAGTCCCGGGAACCCGTGGTCGACAAGAGAGGCCATGGGGTTGGACCAGGAGGGAGGGGGGTCCGGAGGAAGAATATCCTTCCTGGGCATCGAACCCGAGGTCCAGCCGGACCAATACGGTTCTGTATGTTGATATATGTTCTTTATGTTTTTCCCCAGTGTTTTCTTCCCTCCCCACCTCTGGTCCTCACGGCGAAGAAAAGGAGGCACCCCTCCACATCGGACGACGAGGCACTTCCTGCTATGCAGCATCAGCCCTAGGTAGGCACGAGTCCGGCCATTTGCACAGCCACCCACCTCTCACAAATACATGGCGGTAACATTCTTATCGCAGAATGTTAAGGGGTTCAATAGCCCGACTAAAAGAAAGGTCGCCTTCTCCGAATTTAGGCGGCGAAAAGCCGACGTTTTATTCTTACAAGAGACACATTTTAGCGCCCAAAACACCCCGAAATTCTTAGATAAGCAGTATGGTCAGGTATTTTTGTCATCGGCCAAAGAAAAGAAAAAAGGGGTAGCAATAATATTCCACAACAGGGCCCCCTTTCAAGTGGAGAAAGTCAAACGAGATCCTGGCGGGAGGTATATCATCCTAGTGGGCCTTTTAAAACAGAGCAGATTGACACTGGCGAACGTCTATGCCCCAGGCTCAGGGGAACCTCAGTTCTTTGCCGAGTTCTTTCAGACACTCCAGCGAATTGTGGAGGGACAAGTAATACTGGCAGGGGACTTTAACAAAGTCATGGACCCAAGGATAGACCGCTCCCCACTAGCTCAGACCCAGAGGAGAGAGGGTAACGGGCCAATGCTAAAAGGCCTAAGACAGATGGGCTTGATAGATATTTGGAGAGAACATCACCGGGGAGAACGCGGATACACATTTTATTCCCACCCCCATGACAGCTACAGCAGGATTGATCACTTCTTTGTATCTGGTAGAATGGTCCCACAGATATCCGATACTCACATACATGACATAACATGGTCGGATCATGCATCTATAGAGCTGAGATGCGTGCAAATTAATCCGCCTAGTTCGGGAGCAAATTGGAGGCTAAATGAATCGCTGATTAAAATACCAGAAATCGCAAAACAAGTTAAGAGTGAAATCTCCCAGTACTTCCAAACTAATCTGGGGTCTGTGGAATCCCACACAACGCTGTGGGAGGCTCACAAGGCCTCGATGAGAGGGATATTAATTGGCATAGCTGCTAGGAAAAAGAAACAGAAAGAGGCCAAAATGACCCAGCTTTATCAGAGGTTGCACGAGCTCTCTATACTACATAACCGATCAGGTAGAGAGGAAACATTAAAGGAGTTGAAGGATGTTAGGATTGAGCTCAACCTCCTCCTTACGTCCCGGGCTGAGAAAGATCTGAGTTGGACACAGAGGAAGTTCTTTGAGAAAGCTAACAAACCGGACACAATGCTAGCCACCAGACTCCGAAACAGACAGCCAAATTTCAATATTCACTCTATTAGGACAACAGAGGGGAAGTTCTCGTCAAATCCCAAAATTATCGTAGACGAGTTTAAAAAGTTTTACGCACAGCTATATAATGGGGAGAAGGTGGTCCACAATGCCAGGACAAGCAGTAAACTGCGGAAATTCCTGGCAGGCGCAGAGTTACCACAACTGGGCAACTTAGAACGAGAGGCAATCCAGTGCGACTTCACAGGGGAAGAACTGTTGACAGTGGTTAAGGGTTTAAAACCCTCTAAAGCCCCGGGCCCAGACGGGTTCTCAAATTTATACTACAAAAAATTTATTGGAGTTCTCGCTCCACATATGCTCCGGTTATTTAACGGAGTGCTGGCTGGAGAGCCCTTCTCGGAACAGATGCTCCAGGCGTCGATCTCCTTGATTCATAAAAGGGACAAAGACCCCACAAATTGTCAAAGCTATCGGCCTATATCATTAATAAATACAGATGTTAAAATCTATTCTAAATTGCTGGCCAATCGTTTGAGTGTCATCCTGCCGGGGCTTGTCTATCCCGACCAAGTTGGCTTCATTACCAACAGACAGGCGGCCGACAATACTAGACGGATTGTAGATATAATTGACTTCGTGGAAGCCAACGGGGTCGGGGGTGTTGTTTTAAGCTTAGATGCAGAGAAGGCCTTTGACAGGATAGACTGGCCATACCTGGAGTCCACGCTTGGAGCGTTTGGGTTTGGGGGCAAGTTCCAGAGGGCAATAAAAGCGTTATACAGTGCGCCTGCAGCTCGGGTGGTTCACCAGGGGTTTCCCTCAGAGCTGTTCCCAATTAAAAGTGGTACGAGACAGGGTTGCCCGCTATCACCCTTGTTGTTCGCCCTATGCATTGAACCACTAGCAGCCCAAATTCGTAACAACAAAGATATCACTGGAGTACAAATACACTCGCAAGAACACAAAGTGGCTTTGTACGCAGACGATATTATTCTAACCCTGACGAAGCCGCTAATCTCGTTACCTAACCTGTTCGGGCTTCTAGAACAATTTAACCAGATCTCGGGGTTCAAGATTAATCAGACAAAATCAGAGGCCCTAAGTCTTAATATTCCCCGAGAAATGGAGAAGCTGATTGAACTCAACTTTGAGTTCAAGTGGAGACCCTCCTCCATAAGATACCTAGGGGTGTATATCACAAAAAAGATAGGCTCCTTGTATCAAGCAAATTACCCCAGTCTATTGAAAACTCTAAAAAAAGAATTACAAGACTGGGCAGCATATGGTATCTCATGGTTAGGACGGATCTATAGCGTCAAGATGAACATCCTCCCCCGGATTTTATACCTGTTTCAGACTCTCCCGATACCCGTGGTTCGGGCAGATATTATGGGACTCCAAAAAGAGATCTCGAGATTTATTTGGAAGGGGAAAAAACCACGGATAAATGCCAAAATGATGCAGCAGTCAAAGGAGGGGGGGGGTCTAGCTGTCCCGAGTATTATGTCCTATTACAAAGCAGCACAATTGTGCCAAATTACGCAGTGGCATGGGGACCCGGAGCTTAGGCGGTGGGTGGCACTAGAAAAGGAGATGTGTGCCCCTCTGGAGCTCGGTGACCTAATCTGGTACCCGAGGAAACGGGTAAAGGACATAAACAAAACACTATCCTCTGTGCTCAACTCGCTCTCGTTCTGGGAAGCATCTAAAAGTAGTCGCTCGCTGACCTCCAAACATACGCTTATGGCCCCCTTATATGGTAATCCGGATTTTGCTCCCGGTCTAGCGAACAAGAGTTTCCCATTGTGGCGCAAATTGGGGTTGAGGAGGTTGAAGGATCTGGAGGGTAGTAATACAATTAAATCTTTCGAGCTTTTAAAGTCAGAAACGGACATCCCCAACACAGAATTCATTAGATACCTCCAGGTCCGGGCTTTTTACAACGCACATCCGGTGAGACCACCGCTAACAAAGTTTGAACAGCTCTGCGTGAGAGGAACAAACACGCGGGGACTGATTTCTACCTTGTACAGAGACGTGGTCGGTACTGACAAACCAGTTACAGACAAACCTAGATTTATGGCCCAGTGGGAGTCGGACCTCCAGTGCACACTAGAGGACGAGGACTGGACGGCGATTTTTAGAGCGGCAGCGAGTAGCTCCATCTGCACGACCTTGAAGGAGAACTCATATAAGGTAATGTTGCGCTGGTATCTCACCCCAGTTAGATTAGCTAAATTCGTCCCAGGCTCTTCCCCGCTTTGCCCTAGGCAGTGCGGGGAACGGGGGGACTTGGTGCACATGCTGTGGTCTTGCCCGAGAATAGTACCGATTTGGACACAGATTAGAGATTGGCTACAGAGGCTCTTCCTGGGCCTCCAAATTACGCTTGACCCATGGGTGTTCCTATTAAGCAAACCCACAGATGAGGTTTCGCGCTCAGGGAACAGATTAATAGCACATTTTGCAACGGCTATGAGGTGCGAGACAGCAGCATTATGGAACCAGAACGTAATCCCATCACTAGCAAAGATCAGGAATAGAATTTGGTTCATATGCCGAATGGAAAAATTAACGAGTCTAATCAACGACTCCGGCGACAAATTCCAAAAAGTCTGGCTGCCCTGGTTGGCACAGACGGACATCCAGGGAGTGAACGATGCCACGATATGGCTATAATTTAAAGGAAGTGAGTTCTCCTATGAGGGGTGCCAGGGAGTGGGATGAGAAGGACGGTCCGGACGTAGGGATCCCCCAGGTAGCAATAATTTGGCAGAGGCAGTGCAACCTCAGTCGAGAGGGTGGCGCGGTATCACGGCGATGGCAACTCGCTACTGGCGTCGGTTGGAAGGACATAGGATGAAGATTCTTCGCATATCCCCCTCCCCCTTCCCTCTCCCAATCCCTCCCCTCCCCCTCCCAATCCCTCCCCTCCCCCACTCTCCGTTGTAGTCATGTCTGAATGTTTGTGATGTCTTGTCGTATCCCCATCACGTCGTCTGTTTAGTGTTGTATGTCCCACAGATGGAGTTTATTTGTGTGCGTACTGCAAAAGTTGACATTATGTTTATTTCTTCAATGTATGTATACAAAAACCAATAAATAAGAATGTTTAAAAAAAAAAAAAAGCAGCTTAGTTATAGTATGGGGAAAGAGAATGATTCTGTAATGTATTTATTTTTGGACTGAGTTTGCAGGATCAAACAGGTCTGTTTTGGGTTTTTATCTTATTTTTTGAAAAGTTAATTTTGCTCTGTATCAGAGAAGTGTGAAATTATGCTTATTTATTGTGCTTTCTGTTTTTTGTATCAATTTTAGGATAAATACCTCATAGTTTATGGGCGTCTCCCAACAACAGTACTGGGTACGTCTGGTCTGCTGCACCAGTACGGGTTAAATTATTTCCCAATGCTGCCCTCCCCAGAATTGGCCAATATCCACTCAGCAGAAATGCTTTAGATGGCATAGCCCCTATTATGTAGGAATTATTACAAGAAGGGGTTATAATCCCCACATGCAGTATCCAAATTACCTCTACGCAGAAACCAGTAAACACATTTCAATTCTATTTGTTCTAATTAGGAGATATTTTTTAAATTCTATTTGTTATAATTGTTTTATTAACAATACAATAATATTTAATATGTATTTCCGTATTTGAATAGTGTCAAAAGTATACTCAGTACTTCACAAAGCGTACAATATAAACGAGTAAGCATAAAGTCAGATATGAAATAATTTTTCCTATAAAGTTAACTGCATATGTGATGTATTTTTATAACTTTTAACCATTACCTCTCCTTTCCCTCCAAAAGGTGTCTTAATTTGAACCCTCATCTATAGCCTCTCATTTTAAAGAATGCAACTGTAGGCAATCCAGATTTTATTTTTTAAGCAGTAGCTATTGTCAAATTCATGATATATATATATATATTTAAATCTCAAGCTGCTGATGTTTTAAATACCCTCATCCTTTATGTCGTATACTGTTCACATGTCATAGGATTTGCATATGAAGAAAAGAGAGGGAAATTTATATGATTTTCCATAACACACCTGTCTATATGCGGACTCTGCCTATTTTGTTCATTGCAACATTACCTTATGTGTGTTGTTTTGTTATTTATCCTTGAACATTTCTTGCCAATATGACTCCATTCATACTGTGTTGTGTTTTGGTGCTGTCTACTCATTGCTACACATAGCAACATGTTATTTCATGAATATTCATATAGAGAGGGATATACACCATCTCTTTACATTTTCCAGCATTACTATTGGATAGCTTTATTTTGAGCCTGTTTGGGAACTAAGTATTAATGTGATAAGCTGCTACTCTACAGTGTTTTGTGGTGAAGCTAATTAGTATTGTTAGTATATTATGGACACTGGCCCCTCATGTTCTGATAGGGCTTTACACTCGTGTTCATATTAGCATTTTTGTTTACCGTATACTGTCTGCTTCGTTCACATGGGGACTTTTATTTATGGTTTATTAGTTGTCATTTTATGCATTTTGTCAGTTTTTAGCTTGTAAAAAAGTTGTATACGTTTTAGTTGTGTTCTAGTTAAGTTTATGTGGATATTTCCCATTTGGTCTGTAATAAATTTGATATTAGTGGTATTAGTTATTTAACTGGTACTTTATGTATATTTTACAGTTTACAATGAGTGCAAGCTTTAGGGACTTTTAGTGACAACCTCTTGTCACTTATCAGTGTTCTCTTACGAAATTTCCCTATGCATCGTTGATTTCTTTCTTTTGTAGTTGGTGAGCAAAGTGTTTTTGTGTTTATTTTATACGCGGATGCCAAGATAGTGGTGAAAAACACAAAATTTGTGCTGATACTAAATTATAGTGGTTAAAAGCGCTCTCCTTGTGCTTTTATTAAAGAAATGTTTAAGTCTCTCCAAACTTAGGTGCAGCTTATACAGTCTACCAAGGAGAATACAAAGCAGCATCATCGCAAGAAAAAAGTACTGGCACCACCGTAAACAGTTAACAAAGACAAAAAATCCTCAAGCCAGTGTTTTTGACCAGCAGTTAGTGTATCTAGGCACAATAATCCTAGAACATTTAACCACCGAGGAATTAAGACTTCAGGCAAGGCCCGGTCTTAAACGAACAATTTGTTTTTTCTGGACTCAATATTATCAAGGCCCGGTCTTAAACGAACAATTTGTTTTTTCAGGACTCAATATTATTTTTTTTTTATGCTTTAGAGTGTGTTTTTAAGATGTATGCCCCGCTAGGCAAGATCAGCCTACGCCATCCAGATGATGACAAGGGATGATCAGTTTTGAAATATTTGTAATGTTTATTGTTTTGTGGTCACATCATTTTGCAGACAATCATACAATCTTGCACAATGCTACACAGGTTAAGGGGTCACAAGGGAATATATACAATGAATCCCTGCCATACTCTAGTGGCCCCCAATGACGAAAGAGAGAATTACATTTAACCCCTTGAGTAGGGATACCTTACACTAATGCCTAATTTTAAAAATGAAATGTTAATTTGAATTTGTTTACAGGGAACTTTTTCTAAACTTTTAAACCGAATTCCACTGGTAAATGAGGTTCCTGTAGGTGGATTTTACACTGGGAACAACAAATCAATTTATGGGTCAGGTGTCTCCACCAACCAATGAAACTTGTATGAAAATGTATTTACAGCCCTGAACTAAAAATGTATAGGGAGGATATGGCCTTAATTTTATCCATTAATTTACTTAACCAAGAACAGGTACAGATTAGATTAATGGCCCTACAGAATAGAATGGCTCTGGACTATATTTTAGCGTATGTGCCCGAGTTAAAGAGCAATTTTATTTTTATTAGAGATCAAAGTGGTAAGATTGAGCATGAGCTAGAGAAGATCACAGAGATACAGGAGAGATTAAGGAAAGGTGGAGATAAGAGGTGGGTTTTGTTAGGAATTACCAAGTTGGTTGGTTTCCTAGAAACGAAACTGATGAATGGATTTGTCTGTGTGCTTGCAGTTCTGATTGTTTTGTATGTCTGTGTCATGTGCAGTAAATTCATACTGCAAAGGTGTATAACACTCTCTACCCAGGCTATGCCACTGATCATAGACAACACTACGGAAGATGCAATCTCATAAGGAAAAGTCAGTCCTCCTCAATGGAATACAGATGAAGATGATGGCAGAAAGACCAACCTGGCTGATATGATAGCCAGCAGCTCTGTGAGTTTCCAGAACTATCAAAGCCATGCAAATTTGGGCCCTCCAGGCCAGTGCAACGCTTCTGAGTTTTATCTGAAATTATCCTTAAAAGACTATGTTTTAAGAATAAAAAGAGAGGACTGTGAAGATTGAGATAATGTGTGTGGCTATCATCACCTCCATTTTGGCCTAACCGCCATTTTGAGTGTTTGCTTGTATGTATGCTTATTTGTTTCATTCGTGTATGATCTGTGAATGTTTGATTCTGCAGAGTATCGCTTCTAGATGTAACTCGCCCTTGTGTAATTCCTACGAGGCATGCAAGAATTGAAAATGCATTCGTAAGAGGTTTTTCCTGTCTTAGATATTCTTGCTGACTTTAGGTTCTGTTATCTGACAGCTACAGTACACACAGGGCTGGACACAGTAACTCCCTTATGTCACAAGGTTAAGGGCGGCCCACATATATGGTATATAGGATAAGAATATAGCAATGTAAAGCATATTTATGTATCAACCAATATGTATTTTTGTATGTCATCATATTATTATTTATCTCTAAGCCAGCCCCCTTAAGGGGTGTATTACTCATTTTGAAATGTATAAAAATGTGATACCAAGCAATATGTTGGCAGAGGCCTGAGTTCTATTTGAATTCTCTCTCAAATTGTGCCATGGTGCTGATAAACTCACCTGTTACTTTGAACCCTTGACTCATTGATTTTATTTCTACGCTTTGACAACAGCATATAGACTGTGGAAATAGAGCGGTTACATTGGAGGCACTGCTGTGATTTTCGTTTTTTCCCCATATTAATTATAAAACACTAACCCTCCTTTAGCTTCTTAGTAAATTACCAGACCAAGAGACAGTTTTGGCATTGTCCTGTGCCACCATTTTGTATTAGAGATGGCTCTCAATAGGCAACATGGAGACAAATATCCTAAAGCACCCCCATGGTGGCTGTGGGTAGAATTGTAATCAAGATGTGTGGACATTTTGCACGATTGGTGTACCTGGGAAGACTTATAAACTACGTTTTTTTTATTAACCGGAATCCCAGCAGTGCCTCCAATGTGGAGGGTAAGACGCCAGCGTTTTGTGGATCCACGCAACAAACACCGTCACCACTGTTAAGGACTCCACAGATGCTTTTTTTTTTAAAGTAACAAATCTGTGAGTGCAATGGTTGAACTATTTTAATATTCTATTATAATAAAGATTAGATGCTCCATGGTATACTATCCTGTTTCTTACAGATTGTTTATATGAAAAAATCTCTCTCTATATATATATATATATTTATATATATAGACATACGTTACCGTTCCAAGGTCTGGTAAAGCAAGAGACAGCACTCAATTGTAGAAAACTTCACAAAGTGTATTGGTGAAAATAGTGGTACAACAAGGGTTTCTACAATTGAGTGCTGTCTCTTGCTTTACCAGACCTTGGAACGGTAACGTATGTCTATATTATCCATATGGGGCAAGCACCTACAGCCTATCAGCACCTAAGGAGTGCCAACTGTTCTATTTGACTATATATATACACACACTGCAGCATCTATAAAACATTAAGGGCTATATGTACAACAGGAAGGAGGTACCTGCCACAAGGATCTTACAATCTAGAAAAAGGTTAATTGCCCGTGCAGCACTGCATGCTTGGCTCCATATTTGGGGCGTTATACTGATCACAAGTACCCAAGTATTTTATGGGTTGTTTGGTTGCTCTATTGAGGCACCTACCTACACACTCAAGCCTGTGCCTCAATGTAAGAGAGTAGATGGTACTGTTGCATTAGTGTGAAATACAACCCTTTGGGTCAAGGTTGTGGCATGACTGATAGAGATAAAAATGGAGGAGTGAAAAAAGACTGCAACTTATTTTTCACTTACATTTAGACTAATTTGCTTGTATTAGTCTAGTTATTATCCCCCCCCCCCCCGATCATTAGGATTACTACTGCAGCTGTTTTACAAATCTTGTAGAGCCATACAATAGCTACCACATCAAAAGCTTAATATTACGCAAACAATCACAGCTCGTACCAAGTTGTTATGAAGTAAATTTTTTACTACTTGGCAGTATAAATATATTAAGACATTATTAACATTGTGTAGTGCACAGTTCTAGTACTGGTATTGGAAAGTTGGTACAAGGGAGTTCTTTATAGATGAAACTATAATGAACAGTTTTAAACATCTCACATCATTGTCATGTGCAGGCAATACTGTATATATGGAGAAGAGTAGAAGAACTTCTCAAGGAGAGAAAGATGCGTCGCACAGCACAAAAATAGATGAAGGCTGATGTGGGATAAAAATAAGCTTTATTTGCACAAGGTGCAAGCGAGTCCTCTTAATTCGCGTTTCGGCCTGGAAGGCCTTTGTCAAAAGAGTAATTCGCTTGCATCACAAGACATCCAGTTATACACCAGCAAACCTATGACAGCTGTTCAAATTAATCAACACAATATGTATCAGGTGTCCAGTGTTACAATCACTGATCACCTCAATATCAGACATAGAGTCCGCATAGTCAACATAGATGTCAGATGAAAAAGTTAAAACACAAAAATACATATAAAATGACCAGTCATTGTGACCAAAAACATAAACATATATCAAGATGTTTCTTATTGGTATATTAATGACAGGTCAATGAAACATGAAATCTATACTCCTTGAGCTTGTTTAAAGCAAAAATCATTCACTTGTATTTCATCACAGACCCAGATGAATGGGATAGGAAAATCAGAGGGCTGTGACAGGATAATTCGAACATTTAAAACATTCTACACATTTTGTTTATAACTTTATCTCATCATAATGTGGCAGTATATGAAAGATGCATATGGGTAGGAATTCGATGGGAATAGTATTAAATCATGAAGAATCTTTTGTATAATAAACATAACATATAAATCAAAAAAATATATATAAATAATTATGAAAGCAAAGGGGTGAAGGAGGGGTGAGGAAAAAAGGGGGGGAGGGGGGAGGGGGGAGGGGCGGGAGGGGGGGTGAGGGGGAAAAAGGGGGGGAGGAGGGAGGGTTTGGGAATGGGGAGGAGGGACTGGAGGGAAGGGGGGGGGAAGGAAGGAAGGGGAGGGGGATGGGGAGGGGGGGAAGGAGGGGAGGGGAGGGAAGAGAGAAAGATAAAGATAGGAAAGGGAAAAGCAAGTAGAAACATGAAAAAAAAAAAAAAAAAAAAAAACTGTAAATATGACATGAAGATAACCAAAATTAATCATAAAGAAAATGTTTAAGTTCCCATTCCACATTGAGACCACAAGGTTGTAAACTGTTCAGAGAGAAAACCCATGACATCTCTTTCTTATTTAAACGGTTAAGTCTATCTCCACCTCTGGGGTGGATGGGGATATGTTCAACCCCACAGTAAGAGAAGTTCTTTAATCCCCCTTGTGGACATAATGAAAAATGTTTTGAGACTGGATGTGATAAATCACGTTTATTAATAAGTCTCACATGTTCAGAGATTCTGACATATAAAGATCTTATTGTTCTACCTACATACCTTTGTTTGCAACCACAGGTGATGACATACACTACATGTGTAGTTTGACAATTAATAAATGTATTAATCCGCTGTTTGCAATTAGGGAACAATGTGCAAATTCTTTTTGTAGGTGAAGCATACTTGCAGTAATTACAAAAACCACATCTAAAAAACCCTTTTGGTATATTTCCAAGTTTGAGATCTTTTGATTGGAACATACTTTTGGATATGGATGTGGCAAGTGTATTGGCCTTTTTAAAGGCAAATCTGGGACCAGAGTTAGTGTATTTCTCAAGATCAGTATCCATCTTGAGTACATTCCAATGCTTTTGAATAATTTGTTTTATCTGGAATGCTTGTTTGCTGTATTTTGTTATGAATAAGGGGCTATCCATTATAACTGTTTGTTTGCCTCTATTATTCTTTTTGTGAGTTAGCAGTTCTTCTCGGTTCATCAGATCAGCATTTTGAAATGCTCTATCAACAATCTCTTGTTTATAACCCCTAGAGAGAAATTTCGAACTAAGAGTTTTGGAATGTTCCAAAAATGTTTCCTGGTTGGAGCAGAGGCGTTTATACCTCATAAATTGTCCTTTAGGTATACCTTGGATCAATGCTTTAGGGTGACTGCTACTAGCATGCAAGTACGAATTCCTGGCGTGCGGTTTGGTATAAATGTCAGTCTGTATACCCATTGTAGGATCACCATGGATAGTCACATCAAGGTAATTTATTTTTTCAATATGTGTTTCAAAAGTGAAGTGAAGGTGAAGATCATTACAGTTAATTTCATGAACAAAGGAGTGAATACTATCAAGATCACCATCCCATATGAAAATTAAATCATCTATATAACGTTTATAATAAATGATATTGGAACGAAACTTATTAGTTAAGAGGACTCGCTTGCACCTTGTGCAAATAAAGCTTATTTTTATCCCACATCAGCCTTCATCTATTTTTGTGCTGTGCGACGCATCTTTCTCTCCTTGAGAAGTTCCTTCACATTGCTGCATCAAGCGTCTGCACGCTGAGTTCCTGCTGGCTTGCGGTTTCCTTCACCGAGTCTGCCGTGACGTCATCAGCAAGTACCGTTCAGGCCGCCGCGCTTGCGGGTATTGGGTTGGCGGTGAAGAGTAAAGATCACGAGCGGAGACACCCTGACTTCAGCCAGGAGAAGCAGGCACATCATACTGGGAAGACCCGCACAGGCTTTACAAACTACCAACAGGATTTACACGTGAGTTTCCCATATCCCAACCTCATAGTGCTCGCGGCGAGCCGGTTGGGGGGAATGATTATATGTTTCTTCATATTACACTAAGGTTGTGTATAGCCTGGGTCTAGAAGATTTACTTTATCTTTCACCAGCAGGACTATGCTATATTCTGAGCACCTGGAGGGTTAATCAGATGATTCACCCGTTTGTATGGTATATGGAGAAGAGAACTGTAAGCGTTTGCGAGCTCTGTACACTATACATCCATCGATGAAGATCTCCAATGTTGATCCATTTGCAACACAGCACATGACCGTAAAAAAAACAAAACATGCAAAATCTTAATTAAAAAAACAAAAACAAAACCCAGATTTATAATATTAGTGACTGCGTTAAAAAAAATAATTAAACTCTTGCCATTTTTAATGAGTTTTAATATATTGAGCATCATTTGATGTCTATAGCAGGCTTCACCACACCTCCCAAGCAGTGCAATATCTTTGGAACACTTTCCTGTTTGTGATCAATTGTTGCCAATATTCCCAGCAGTTTGAGCTGCAAACTGTAACAATGGATAATGTTACCGTAGTAATATAAGAATCCATTGTAGCTGCTGAATTACACTGACTGAATGATTGATTGGACTGAAAGGCGGCCACTTCGTGAGGGACACAAATCAGGATTTTTACAGATTTAGACCAGGAAACGTCAAACAAATTGCCATTTTAGGCAAGAATGTAGAATTATACATTGTCACATGTGTTACGTATAAAAAGGGGGAAAAGGGGGGAAAAAAGGGGTTATGTAGTATTGCTGCTTCAACCTTTTGCTCAAGTGGGATGTTGCAGCACTTCCAATGCTCGAGGTTAGAGTTCTAAACTCAGTGATACAAGGAAACAAACTGCGACCAATCAAGCAGATATACAAATTACTCCCTTGTATCCGCTTGTCGGCCATTTTTGTGTTTTCCTCTGATCAGTAACCCAACTACAAACCTTTATTTCAGCAAAATATTTTATTATTATGAAACAAAAAAAAAATCTTCAAATTGATTATGAAAATATATACCTCATAATTTATAAAAAACATCAGCATCATTGAAATAAAGACACACACGGAGACTTAATAAAATTAAAATGGTGGGCTTCCTAGTAAGCCGTTAATGATGGCTGTTTTCCTAGTCACTATATCACTTGGTCATTGGCGATGTAAACTTCCTGCTAGTGTCATAGCACAGAGCGATATTTGCAGGCAAACATAATCCACACAGCACATGCAGATTCTGGGTACGTGAAAACTCGCACGCGAACGGCAAGTCGCATCTGATCCCCGCGACAACTGATGATCTCATCGCAAAAGGGAGACCTGTGCCCCATACAAGAGACATAAAAAAAAAAAATGCATGGTTATCTTTACAAGAGCTACCGACACTGAAAACAACATGACGGGGAGAACACATGAGATGTTTGACCATTTTATAGAAAAATATAATAAATGGGGAAATCGCATGAAGACTTTATGAGGTGCTGCTCCTAATGATGTTCCCTGTGCAGATAGCCAGGAACTTCACTGCTACGGTGCTGGAGTATGCTGTTCAAGTTTCGGTTCTTGTTGGGGGACAGAAGGCAATAAAGACAACCAGCAGCTATCACTGTTTTAAGGCATAAATAATGTCTGCGGCACCATTCTCTAAAGAGAAAACTAGAATAGCTTAGAAGTGCATAATAATGATTATGTTACCAGACATGTTCAGTTACAGGGTAGAATAGGGTGAAAAGGACATGCTACTTCAATTACCAATAAAGAACTCAGGTTTACTTTTTAAAGCAGAAAAACATAGGAAATATATATATATTTTTTAATATATCAGTTCTGTAGTATTAGACATCATAACTGGTATAAGAATAACCAGAGATATCTGACGAAATAATATTGCTAAAATGAAGATATACTGTTGAAGATATTATTGAAATGGACTGGTGGGGCTCTCTGGAGAAGGATTGAAAGTGATGTTCAGTTTCCATTTTGTAAAGTCAGTTATGTCTAGTATCCATTTTGTGAGTAAGAATGTGTCTGGTGTAAATGAGAGATTTCGCTTCTAAGTTGATTTACGACTGTGTCTAAAGTAACGCCCACATTCCTATTGAGAGTTGGTACCAGGTACCTATTCATAGCTGTTTTGAGGCCAGTTCTAACCAGGTTTAATGAGCTGTAAGATGATTGGTTTAAGAATTAAGGAGTGGTTAGTATAATCTGCCTAGTAACAGTTTTAGACAAAGGAACCAAAAATGTATAAAGGTTGCTGCCAGGACACTCCCTGGCAGAGAGAGAGAGAGTCTTGTAGACTTTTGAATGAGTATGATGATACTGTACAATAAACTACTTATCAATTGAACCCCGTTTGTCAATTTGGAACATTGACATATCCCTAATAGTTTGTATAGGGAAGGGCAATGACTGGATGCTAGTGCACCAAGGTAGCAATACCCTTTTGGGTGATGTTCACCCTGATAAGTAGAATTAGGGTAAATGTGATACTCGAGAAAAGGCTGTGATATTATTATTATTATGAGACACCACTGGCCAGTTATAAGCTCTCGGGACTTCACTGTAGCCCAGACCCCTGTTCTTCTATATAGATCCTAGCATTTACCATAGTGCTCAACCTAGGATCTTTTCTGTACAGATTTTTGATTTTAACACCCTATATTTTATTAAGTAATTATTAAAGTTTTTATTTTAATAAATATCAATTATCTTCAGCAGGGTGGCAGAGTGCTCACAGCTGGGTTTTCTGTTTCTTGTTTAGTTGTGAGAAAAAATGGTTGCCAGGGTCAGCCTCATTTCAGCAGCCAATAGGAAACTGCAGCATCATCAGGAGAAGACTGCGGCTTTCTATTAGAGACCCTGCAGCCATTTTTGTAGCATTTAGCATCAGAAACTGGCACAAAATGCTGCATATATCCTGAACTGTTGGGTTGTGTGTTGCCCATGGAAGTTGTGAGACCGCTGATCGCCTGGGGGCCCATACGTTTCAGGTAACAACAACATTAAAATAAATGGGGAATTGTTGCTTAAAGTATAACGGATTCTCTCTCATGGAAGCCAATTAATAAGTTGTTCCCTTGAACCGAGCTACAAAAGTGAAACTCGGAATAAGTGTAAGTTGCTTTATATTCAAACTTATCTTGGTATTACTCTCTACCAAGAACGGGTGACGTGCCTCTCATTCAGCACCGTATACAGATTCCTACTAAGGTTTCAATCCTACAGTCATTTTGCCTTCATTTAAGGAAACTGTGTGCACAGTTACATGGACCAATGGTCCTATGTGCTCATAGCTTAATAACCAACTACAAGCCCATTTAATAAGCCCACAATACGCTAATCAAAGCCAGGATTTTTCAATTAAAAAAAATAAAGTTACCGTAAGCAAGTAGCAAATGCTCTCCTTGCATTTCTATGCACAAAATGAATTGGGAATCCTTTGAAAGTGTGGCCGTCTGGAACTGCTCGCCTTATGGCATCCTGAAACTCTTCATTGCCAGCGGAGATTCCCGTGGTACGTTCAATCTCATATGAGGCTAATGCAGGTGACAAGAGGTAGGAGAGTTGGTCCTCCCAAATAGTGGTGAGGCCCAGATCCTGGACGCAGAAGGAAAGAAAATGATAAATGAATAACCCAAACACTTGAACCCAGTGCATTATACATCCGACACAATTTAATCTAATTAAACAAACTTCTTCTATCTGTGGGTAGGCAGAAACACCACACAAACAACAGTTGTTCCATATCATGAGATTAATAAATCCTGCAGTAAATGATGTATAGCAGGCCCTTCAGAGTTAAAAATGTGGAGGCAGCATCAGCCTGAGCTCCCAGACTGAAGCATTTGACAAGAGGACTTCTGAGGAGTGCAGAGAAGTCCTCAACCAATCTCTATTCCTGAGATTAGAACACCAGCAGTCGGAAGACTGCTGAGACAGGTGCTCAAGATGGGATGGCACCTCCGACCAGACACAAAGCCCATATAAGTGATGGCCCAGGAAGATAAACTGACCTAAGCCAGAGTCATCTCTTGATCCTTACTAATTTCATCCCTTTCTAACAAGACTGGTATACTTTCTTCAGTAACTGAGGGCTATGTTTACCAGGCTATGCTGTACCGAAGAAACCGCAAGAAACCTTCCGGTGCCAGAAGACACGTCATGGCCCATTCAAGTGAACGGGATGGAAGACGTGCTCTGGCAATGTATCTTATGGGACAAATGCAGACAAATGCGACAAATACTAAATATGGCCCTCTGTCTTTTCTTTAAAACTTTATAAAACTTATGGACAAAGGAAAGAGTGGGACATATTTTGTTTGTACTTTATAAAAATGTAAGGATGGGAAATAAAGAACTTCTTTAGTTTCTACACATTCATTTTAAATTATGTGGGTTATTCTATTGTCTTATTTTTCTTTTAATCAGTGAACAAAATGGGGTTGAAAATTATTTTTGGGGAAAAAAAATAAAAATTTGAAAGAAATGAAAGGGGAGCCCAAGTTAGGTGGTTATATCTTAGTGACTAATGCCCTTTTTAAGTTATATAAATATATGTATTTTTCTTTTTCTGGGGAAGGGAAAGAATATTCGTTATTTTGTCCCCACTGCAATGATAATGCAACCCAATGTCAGGCGGAAGTTAACTAATGGCAGTGTTATAATTAAAATGAGAGTAACGATTTAAAGCTGCAGTTCAGTCAATATCCTGCATGTGTGTTTTTTTTAATAAATCAGTTCTGTAGTAAGAAAAAATACTTTTAGCATTTTCTATTTAAAAAACAACAACTTTGAAAGACCAATTTTCTTGTATTCTATTTTAACAGCCATTTGCTAAGGCACTGCCCCTTCATGTCCTGTCACAAGCCCTGGCACAACCCTTTGTCAGCCCTGCCCTCCCTCTAGCACTTGTCAGTGCAGGAGTGCTCATGAATATTCATCAGCTTCCACTGACAGACAAGCAGATTATGAAGAAATCCCAGCTTTTAATATGTCACCAAATTTCGACCTATCAATACATGGAGAACGAATTGACCGGCAGCTATACAGTTCTTTAGCTAATTAGAGATTGCACACATGAAACTATTGAAGTAAAAAAATAAATGTAAACAAAAAAAAATAAAAAGACTGAACTGCAGCTTTAAAGTATTTTTTTTTTAAAGGCTGTAAATGTTGTGAATTCAGGTTTAGAAGCTGCCTTACGACAGGATTCAGTGAGCTGCAATTGCGGGTGTTGCATCCCAATCCGGTACGATCTGCCTATTGACTTGAAAAGCAG
Organism: Ascaphus truei; assembly: GCF_040206685.1. Lineage (NCBI taxonomy): Eukaryota > Metazoa > Chordata > Amphibia > Anura > Ascaphidae > Ascaphus > Ascaphus truei. The sequence goes on from NC_134484.1 coordinate 146,892,792, forward strand.
TTTAAAGCAGCAATTCTACTTTACAACTTTCTTTTTTCTTATTTCAAATATGTAAAGCATGCGGGAGGGCGGGAGATTTTTGTGGGGGGGCGCGTTGGTTGCAGAGGTCCCGCGCTCTTCCCCACGGCATTTAAATTAAATGCCGGGGGATCGCGTGAGGCCTCTGCAACCTATTACTTACAGAGATTCAGACGGCTGTTGACGTGGCGTTGTGACGTGACATCACATGACCCCGCGGCGTCATTTGACGCAGGGAACGGAGGTAAGGGGGGCATGAGCACCGGTGGCAGCAGGCGGGGGGGGGGTGTGAGGGCGCAGCTGCAAATGTTTGTGCACCCGTGTGATAAAAAGTCAGTATAATCTAATACTGCAGAAGTGATTTCATATGTTTTGCTATTTTAACAAGATCGGGTGCGATACCGACATTGTGGCTTTGCAAATCCCGATCTGAGTTTCTGTCTCGTATTCTAATTTTGTTTTTTTTTATGTTAAAGTAGCTTCTTCCTTTCTAATATGGAGAGAGGGGTCACATGACGTTTTAACATGGTTTGTAAATTGGCTTTCTGCAGTCAATCTAAAAGGCAGCCAACTGGCAGGACATTTTTTTTTTACATTTTAGGTAAGAAATATATATTCTAAATCCCTGAAGAATCTTCTCTATCAATTCAATTCAAAGACTGTGCTACTTTCACCTTAAACATGTATAGACTTCTAGGGGGGTTGCCACTTTAAAACATGTCTTAAAAACAGCAATCCCCTAGAAGACAATACAATACACACACACGCGCGATTTTTTTTCTCTCTCTCTCTCTCTCTCTCTCTAGTATCTGCGGGGACCATGATAACCTCTAGACTGCACTGGGCTCTGGGACGAACTCCATGTTAACCTCCCAGACACTTAATATATGAACTGCTTATATCTCCTGAACAGAGCATCATATTTTAATAATAAAAACAGAACTGCAAAAGGCAAGAAAATACCTCTTAAACCAAGTCAATAAAATGCTACATAAATGGCGACCAGCTCAGACTGCGGCTTTTACCCTATTTTTCATATTTTTACTAAAGCAAAAATCAAATATTTGAAAGAATTTGAAAAACATATTATTGGCCCTCAGGGCTCTTCTTCTTCTTCTTATTATTATGTATTAACTATAAATAAGTGCTATAAATCAGTACCGTTCTTATGATCGTTTGTGGTGATTTCAGTCTTACTAGGCTTTTATTAAAAGTTATATTTTAAATATACATTGGAAACGCGAGTGCAGATTTGAGGAGACCTTTTCTTCTGTTCTTTGGTTGGGGACATTTAAAAAATACGTATCCCTGAACGTATACCTTCCGTAACCAGTTTTCCTGGCCACAGACTCAGCCCTTTGTATGATATCACCACCTCTGCAGGACCAGGGAGTGGCTGTAACCAGGAACTCATTTGCGGATGTCAACAAGATGAATTCAATCAAATTCACGTATTTATTTTATATAATAGAGGAAGTAAGAAACGCCTTTGAAAATGCTACAGTTGCAGAGATACAAAGGCTGGTTCTGGAAATTAAATTAGAAATAGGTGACACCCGAACCAAAAAAAGTGGAGAAGCCGAATGTATTTGCTAAATAAAAAAAAATGTTAAATCTCTTAGTTGCCTTCAGTCCAAATATGACTGATTTTTCTCAGTTTTGGTTCGTGAAAGTTAATTTCAAGTTTTAAGCAATTTGTATATTAAAAAAAAACAAAAAAAACAATGTATGGAAAATGGATAAAATATTTCACTAGAGTTACATTCATAAATGTGATATGGGTAAATAACAAGGCTCTTTGTTAAGCAAAGAGTGTATTCTCAAAATGTGAAATGTGTTATGGAAAAATCTGGCAAATTGTAATCGCAATGATATTGTTGTATTGAAATATTCCAATAAAAAATATTTAAAAACTAAAAAAGTTTTAAGCAATTTGTTAGGCAACAAAAATGTATACTTCTGGATTTTATGTGAATATGTGCAAATCTACATTTTTCCAGACACGGGTGTCAAAATTGGTCTCGGAGCGAGATATTTAGAAAAGACTATTTTTTTTTTTTAAAAAAAGGTCCCAAATTCTCTGCAAACATTTTGAAACCCTGTCTGATAGCTATAATAAAGCTCATATCGTACCATGTGCTCTATTTCAGCATGATTATGTTTACATCGAAGCTTATTCTACAACAAGCTTTTGGGAGGCACGTTCATGCCGAAAATGTACTGTGGTCAATTCTAGATGCGTCTTGCAGTCCACATGTGCTGTGTGTGGCACCTGCAGAGCAGTATTATCCAACGCAGGACGTTACCTTTCTGTGCTCAGACACGAGTACTCGGAGCTGTAATTCAATCTCGTTGCTTTCTGCTGCAGCATCAACCAGAGAAGAGCAGAGCGGGGGGAAAGGCGGGAGCGAAGCAGTGGATCCCGGGGAACAGACAGATTTAATGGCTTCCTCGCTCATTGGTTTCCATCTGGATTCATCGTTCAGGTCAAACACACAGAGCTCCACTGCATCGGAGGGCTGGCAGTTGGCCAGGAAGCGGCGATGATTGAAGATGCAGCCGATCGAGCGGTAGGGATAGAGGGGCCTCGGCTGTTCAACCAGGGGAGGATCATCCGGATTAATGGGCTTGTGCACGTACCTGGGTGATTAAAGGTAGAAGAGTATGTTAAAAACCGATGGGAGCTGCCTTGCGGGGCAGCACACTGCAATTATACCCAGTGGAAGAGCAGAAATACAATACAGTTCCTCAGCACACCTTGCACAAAGTCAGCACGGCAGGAATAATATGTGACACTGTGTTATGGGACTGTTATGCTATTTCTCTTTTCAAACGTGGACCTTCGTCCCCTTCAACGAAGACTTCACTGCCAAAGAAGGACCACAGGAACTGTTCTTCAATAGGGTTTTTTGAGCTGCCTTAAGATTTATTTTTTCATGCACATGAATTGTCACTAATATTGTATTACTTTCGCATCAGCACTTTAGCACTCCATGTAATTATGTGGTAAATATTTATTTTGTGAGTCCACATATTAATAATGTGTTAGCTGAATATTTCGGTTAAATATTTACTTTGTAGCACTTTCAACATTCACACAGGAGAGCATTTATTACACTTTTGCTTGGCTCTAGGCTGTAGCGTAGTCAGCCTTATGGGGAATCCGCCCCTGACTGCGCCACTCTTTCCTGTTGCAGGTCAGTATGCTTATTTACCAGTATGATCTTGGCAGGTTATCTTGGAATCCGGTTATTGTAAAGGAGCAGTGGTCTTCACATTAAGAAAATTGTTTCACTCTGTACCAGTGTCCCAAGGAAAAATACTTTTTAGTTTTAAGGTACAGGAAATGGGAAGGAACACATAATCCGACGGGAGCAAGGAGAGGACCCAATTCAAAAAATATACATTTTATTAAGTCATAGACCTAAAATCCAACGCGTTTCGAATGCTGGTGCGTTCTTTATCAAGGAAGGATTAATGACTTAATAAAATTTATATTTTTGAATTGGGTCCTCTCCTTGCTCCCGTCGGATCGTGCGCTCCTTCCCATTTCCTGTATCTACTCCTACTGGAAGCTGCACATCCTGCCAGCCTTAAACCAAGGAACTGTGAGTACTTTATTGCTACAGGGGTACTTCCAATGAGACTGATCGTGGTGGGGGGGGGGGGGGGGGGTCATTCCTGCCCATTACCTGTCTTCAGGAGGTTTATTAACCCAATATTGCTAGCTACTATTTTTACTCATCATTATTGTTTCTGGATTATCCTTGGATACTGGCTTTGGCTATCATTGGTTATTATACCTTGCATTTGAGCGCTTCTTCATCTCTATCTAGTTTTAAGGTACGCCTTTTTCCTGGGCGCACTGGTACAATCCTTAGCTTCCCCTCAGTTAGAGTAACTCAAAAGGACATCCTGATATCCTCTTCATACACCCATTACGAATTCCATATGGGTCAGAAAAAAAAAGGGGGAGGGGATTCCCACATAGAGAGACACAAGGCAAATAGAGTGACGATATAGATATATATATATATATATATATATATATATATATATATATATATCCATGCATCCTCTTGGCTACTAATCTGCCCTGCCTAACACATAAGCCCTGGTACCAGTGCAGGCAGTGTTAGGGTTAATCCAGGTTTACCCCTGCAGTAAGCAGCTCCCTTGAGTGACAGGGTGGGGGTCTGACTAGGCCTGTGTTCTGCCCTATCTGGGGCTCAGACCTTGGACCCTCCTCCTCAGTACATAAGGAGCTGCACAGCTACATTTAGTTAAGTTCCAGACTTCTATGCGGAGTTCTAAGAAGTGTGTAGTCAGGGAGCCTGCATCATCCATAGGAGCCTGCATCATCATCCAATGCGGCTTCCTATTGGCACACACCACTTTAGCAGCCACTTCCTCAGGAAGACCGGGGTATCTGGGGAACTGGGTGATCACCGGTGCAGAAAATAGAGTGGTTCATCTCCAGAAGAACCCCGGTTTTAATCCTATATCCAATCAAAAATAGCATGTAGAAGAAATAAACAGCCCTTTGCAATGGTCACTTGACCTCTGCACTTTAATGACCTGCATTATTCTGTTACTCTGTACTGTAAACACAACGGTGCTTGCTTACATTCCCATTTGCATAGGTTAGTGCTGTAATAGGGCCACAACATGGCATTTCATACCATACATAATGGCCTTTATTACTGTGAGGTACAATTAACAAGAAGCTAAAAACATTGGTGGCAGCAAGAAATTGCAGTGGTAAGGGTTGGGGATATGTTGTGACAAATGGGCAGTGAAGCAGGTGTGCTACCTTTAAATCAATCTAGCTGAAAAGCCATTTATTCAATTGTATGCATTTTTCAGTGCCCTTGTTCTCCCCTTCACCACTGTGCTTGACAGTACATTAAACAGAAATGGCTGGTATGCATCAACAATGAATGGGTGCACGGTACCAACCTGTGCCCTGTCAAGCTCTCCCAGAAGGTGATTGCTCCATCTGTTCCACAAGTCATCACCCATGTATGAGCCACTGATTTTCCTTTCGTCCCAACGCACACATAGGTATCCAACCCAAATCCAAGAAGAAGGCTGCACAGGAGGTTTGCATGGTCTTCACAGTCCCCCTTGAAAGGAAAAGCACTATAATGATATCAAATGAAATATGTCCTTAAATAACACCTTGCAAAAAAAACTGTGATACTCGGTAGAATATACATTGGGAAACGTCAAACCTGCAGTAACCATTATGGGTACTGATGCACAAATATATATTATTGAATTAGTGTCCAAGTACATCCAATGTAGGTGGTGATACCCTTTCTTCATAGATGAAATCCTAGTATACAGAGCTCTTGAAACCTTCAAAGGCTGACCAAGTAAAACTGGGTACAACAAAACACAGGGGTGCCCAATGCTACATCAAATTGACAAAACATATATGGTAATAAGTATAAAGTTAAAATACTTCAATAATAATAGTAATTACTTGGTTATTTAGTTAAACCCTTTGGCCAAAACGTCGTAAGCCTGCATACCAAATGTCAAGGTATATCCAGAATGCAGGTCCTAACACAAACTGTGAACCCTTCCTTTTACCTCTATATGAGGGGAAGCAACTACAGTGAGTCTTGTCCATTAAGCAAAATGCCAGAACCTCCCAAGTTAAAAAGGTGGGGAGGGGTGAGCTACATTTGCCACGCTCAGTAGCACTCATTTTGGCATAAATATATATTCGTGATGTGGTGGGTGTAGGAGTTTGAGCTAGCTGGGAATGTGTGTGTGTTAAGTAAAACTGGGTTAATAAGACATGCAGTGGAATATGCTATTACATTAGCATGCAGTGTGGCTAGCAATGAACAGGGTGAATATAAAAACAATTCACATTAGTTTATGTGCGATGTACTGTATTTTTTCCATGCACTACAGCAGTACAGAATCAGGTCACAAATAAGTTGGTGTTTTTGCCCATAAAGTTCAGTTCAGAAGTGACCCCAAAAGTATTGTAGTGTGCTATATACATCAATTATGAACAGAACAATGTTTTAAATCCTGGACCTTACAAGCTCCTAAATCAAAACCTTACCTTATTTCTGCAAAGAAACGCCAGCAGGGTGCTCCACTGCTCCTGTTTACCGCCCCCTCCAACAACCGGGGCTTTTTCATAGCCCAAAACGTTAACAAAGCGAGCTGCTTGCCTGGGGGTGTCCAGGAGACGCCCTGCTCTCAGCGGCCGAACAAAGCAACACACAGGTCGGTTTATCCAATTCTCATCCTAGGGAATACAAAATACCCCATTAAATCAGAACGGTTACACAATTTGGGCAGCAACTTTTTTTCCTGAAGAAATGGCGACTCCTTACACTTTGGCAGCAAGATATAACATTATAGCTGATTCTATATCCATTACACAGTCCTGCGTTTTTCAGGGTCCCCATGAAATAACAGTACGCCACCTCAAAAGTCATATGCACTTTTTACCTCCTTAAATCTCCATGAACCCTGTGTCCTGACACCTGAGCATAAGGTCAACAATACAAAAATGGCCCTAGCACTAAGCAAAGTAACAGTTACCAAGGGGAATACTCTATAGTGCAGGAAAGGACAAGGCGAGAATAAAATGACACTGCGTGCTTTTCCCCAACGTTTTTGCTAAAAGTTTAAAGCTCCAAATAGGACTTATCCAGAAAGTGAGTACAATGTGATACCCTTTAAAACAGGTCACCACTTCCTTTTCCACCTGTTTTTTGTTTAAAAATAAATAAAACAAATTTGTATAGGCCCAAAACCTGCAATCTAATGTTTATATAGTGAGATCTGCTTGTTGTAACTTGCTCCACCAAACCAGAGTTGTTTTCTATGAAGACTTCAAATGTGTGCTAAAGTTTAGCTCCCTTTTGTGGATCTGGGCCTAGGTGAGTAGAGGAAACAAAATGAGTTCACAGACATCCTACTGCAGAGTATGGAGAACAGGCCGAACAGCACCTTTATCTTTCAGTTTTTTAAAATATTAATTTATGTAGTAAAACCAGACAGCACACGTATTAATGTGGGAAAGGGAACAACACTATAATGTAATTACAACAACACAGCTGTAATTCCAAGACGATACTTACAGTTTTAAAGAGGAAGTGCCAGGGGGTAATTATTATTATTTTTTTAAAATATAGGATTGTAGCAGGGGTCTCCGGAGCTGAACCCCATTAATTTCATCTCCAGGGACCCCTACTTTCGGAGATACTTGCCTGCGAATTAGGTGCTGGTAGTAGCTCTCATCGGCAAGCAGGTATCTCGTAATGGCCGCTGTTCAGATACTTCCCGGCCTGTGGGCCAATACGAAGCCGTGACGTCATCGGTGCGGCTTCCTATTGGCCCATGTCATGCGGGAGCTTCAAACCTGAAAACCCTGCATGCAGAGCAGGATCAGCTACCGGCACCTACTTCGGAGGCAAATATCTCCAAAAGCGGGGTGCACCTGGAACTGAAAGGAACATGGTTCAGCTCCGGAGACCCCAGGCTTCAATTCTATGGTAAAAAACAAAACAAAAAAACACTTTCAATTCCCCGTCTGCGACAGCTCCTTTAACTGAAGGGTGGAGTATTTTTGGACATGCCTCCAAATTGAGACGGTAAAGGCCAATACAGTCATTGAATTACAAAATACCTGAGGCAGACAAAGCTATACTAAATCTAAAAAGAAAGGAAGCCAAGGATCAAATAGGGTCTGCAGGTTTACAGCAGACGAGTAATTGGGCAGAGTAGGTGGGTCAAATGGTTCTAATATGCCATCAAAGTCTTTGTTTACGACACAAAAGCTGAAGAGCACATTATCATTCAATTCACTCTCTGCAGCTATTTGTTTAGAGGCTAATGCCAGAGAAAACAATCTACGCCCCCCCTACCATACAAATTCATAACATTTTAGACCAAACTGCACATATTAAAAACTTAGGGGAATATGTATCAAAGGTCGCAAACTAGAGCTGTGTTCCAGTGTTTTTCAACCAGAGTTCCCCGGGCATCCCTTCAGGGTTCTCAATTGTATGGGCATATGGAAATTGAACCAAATACAGAAGAATTTACAATGCGTTTGATCTCATATGCACTGTTACAGAGGGTTGGGGTTCCTCAGAATTTCACACTATAATTATACGGTTCCTTAACCAAACAAAAGTTGGAAACCACTGTCTTAACCAGTGCAAATTGCATCATTAGATACGTTGCCATCTAGCTAATTTACGTTTTTCTGTCCCAATTTTCTCCACTTACGCCTTGAATGTTTTTGGGGAGTGGTTATAGGAGGTGTTAGGGGAGGAGAGAGTCAGCACAATATTATAGTGAGATGTTTTACAAAGTTGCGCTTCTGATCGGTACAGCTTTCTATTTCTTTACGCCAAATAAATCCACCAGGTTTATTTAGATGGAGCTAACCTCTTCTCCAGAGATCTGCACCAAATGAAAGATTCATGTGTATGTCACTGGAACAAACTGACTCACACTTGCTCCGTGTTTGCAGCATACTGCACCATTTTTTTTATATACCCCTTCAAATAAAGTTGGAGCTGGGTTTCTAACCAGCAACTACTGCAGCACAGGTTAAAGCCTTAACTATAGGTCACACCATCTACATCGCACATTATTTCCAAAAAGTTCAAAGTAAATGATGGATGCTCCGGATTCCTAAACGAATGGTCAATACAATAGCAATCAATTAAAAAAAGCTTCGCAAGTAGGAGGAGACATTTTACAGCTACACAATTAAACAGATACCAGAAGGGTCATCAGTGTCTAGGTAGAATCAACCAATCAGGAAGCTCCTTTACAACAATGGGGCACATGCATCAAGAGCTAGTACAGGTTAACACACCCGTTCCGGCATTAACTGCCACTCACGTTAACAGGAGTTAACACCAGAATGGGTGCAATAATCCCTAATGGCACTGGATGCATGTGCCCCTAGATAAGCCGCCCCAGGCGTGTCAGTTTTGTCACTACTTGAATGTTGTGCCTTGGCTAAGATATTTCTCTTTCGGACAATGATCAGAGTGTTTCCTTCATCTGCTTGACATGGGGGACTCCCAGGCCGTACTTGTACAGGAATAGCATGCTGTAGGGATTGCTTTGCTACAAGGCTTTGTAGGCGCCCCCCCTCTTACCTGATAAATGGCGTGACACACACACAGGTGGTGTATTATTCTTTTTCACATCTGTGTTTGCAGAATACCTCATGATATCAGGGGGTAACTATTTACTGCACATGCCTCCTTAATATAGTACTAACACTACTCGTATTAGCAGTGGTCGTTAACATGCAATGGGAGTTTGTCTCTTGTAGCAACACAAACCTGTGCAAAAATCTTGACGAGTCTGGAGTTGTGTGAAGGTCGGATCTGTAGGTATTCCCTCCACCACTGCTTCGCATACACCAGAAACAACCGTTCCTTCTCCGCTGTCTTCTGCCGCTCCAGTGTAAGCTGTGAAATAAAAGATTGAAACTCCATTCCCTTTACAACTCCAAACACATCACAGCCATGTTGCAGGGTTGTTTGCTGAAATAATGGCTATAGATGAGAACCCTTACAGAAACCTACCTTACTAGGTCCCAACAAACTGCCCTGTGTTTATCAACTAATGTATGAAATGTGACCACAAAATCAGATCTATTTTTTTTAATGCGCTTTAATGAATCTCAAAATACTACGGTGCTAAATGATGAGAACAGATTACGGCCACTGAAAGCAACTGAACAAATTGCCACCTGCAAGAACTCATTTTTCACAAATAAAAGTAGACACGTGGATTTATTACTGGGGGTTTTACCTGAGTTTTAACGATTTCCTGGGACAACGTCTGGTTAAGCAGTGGATACAGCTCAAGTTTCACATTCAAGACCCCGGCAGAGACTTTGCATTCAGTACCTTCGGTCCAAAACAAAGATTTCAATCACTAGCACTAACTGATAGCAGTATGGTCTGATAAGACAACAGGAATGGTGTATTTTTAAGCTTGGAATTTGCTTATATGATAGATAAACTGTAACAAGACGCAGGGAAACTACATAGATAATTATGTAGTACTAAAGTAAAAGAACATTTAGTTGCTTAAACAACTAGATCAGTGTTAGTAGTAAGGAATAGTAACCTCAATATCACATTGTAACAAAGAACATTTACACCGGCTTCTCGGTCAAACATCCCTTACATGAAAACTACAAATGGTAACTTTAGTCCCTCAAATCTAGACTCCTAATAAATACATCTTTATCTTAATGTCTTAACTTCTGATCTACTCTACTATGCAGCTACCATTTACTTGTTTTTTTAATTGATGGACGCACAACAGGGTTCTCTTCCTCCCATTAGTAATTATCTGCCGAGACTGAATCCATCCGTATTCTCACCTACTCCCAGGAGTTCCACAGCAACGCTCGTCACCCCTTTCTGTGCTCCGAGAACAGAGCGCCACTCCAGAAAGTGGGACGCCACTAAGGTGATCTCACCAGATGTGTCTGTCCTGATTAATACCAAGTGCACGGGATCACAGATTGATAACATGGTGGTGGCATCGGCCATCCTGCTCCCGTCACCTGGAAAGGTATTGATCATGGTAAGGGATTTAAACAGAGTCACCTGAAGCCACATCATAGGCAGAACTGTTCCACGTGGGTCTGTAATGCTTTATGAGTACAGCTGGCACAGCAGTTTTTAATTGATCTGAGAAAGAATACATCAATGTGATCTGGTGACAAACATGATGTTTTACTTTCTGAGATAAACTCAGTAAAGGTTATCTGCGGTTTGTTGACTATAGAAACGCCAATTACTCTTTATTGAAGCCTGGTTCATACTAAAGCTACTTGTCCAGATGTTCCCTATCCCCAGCATAGTCATCCTTTGAAATAAATATAAGGACTAATTAAACTGCAGTACATGAACCCACAAGGTAACAGGACATTCAGGTGACACTGACAAGTAATTATTACGTAAATGACAACCGCTTTACAAAATGCTGCATGTACTTAGGAATATACTGCAAGTAATTTAATTATGACTCACCCCTTACCGACTATTTGTAGAGACCGTACTGATCCATTTTAACTTTAGCACATTACAAACTGACCTGCTAGTGAAAAGCACCAGAGGCAAAGGTAAAGGTGTACATTAGAGAAGGAGGGAATGACAGTACAGGGGCAGAATTGTCATTCTGAACAATGAGATCGGAAGAAAAAAAACTAAGTGGAAAGTAAAAGATAACAGTCCCACTTTGTTGGCCGTGCTAAACAAAGAATATCGTGGGATAATGGTTGTCTCTGTTGATTCTTTTGATTAATCAAAGTTCACAAATTCCAACTTCTGACCTCATCCCAGAATAAAAACATCAGCTTGGTCTCATGTAATACAAATACTATAGTGGCTTTTCTAGACAGATACAGAAATGCATCGGATAAAACATTAGGGAAACTTGCTACTTATATACTTTTATCACAGCATTGCTTAAGCATGCACCAGAAGCGTGAAAGCTAGAGGCAAACACAAAGAAAGCAATGAAGAGGTCCATTACCCAAGCTGTCTTTATGCACTTCTAGCAAGAAGCCGTCTTGGAAGTCCGGATCACAGGCGCACGGGATGGGTTTGGTGCGAAAACGTTGGTTACGGAAGTGTAAACTGAGAGTAAATGTGGAGCAGACCTGACCCGGAAGAGGCTCTGGTTCTTGCAGATGCTCCAGAAATGCTTTTCCACCCAAGATCTGAAGATGAAGATATCTCCGTGTGGGGTCAATATTAGCTGCAAAGAACAATGGAAGTGATTTTATACCTATGAGTTACAGGTACAGCACAGACACTTTCCAGGGAGAGGCACACTATTACACTACATGCGCGCTCTGTGCCTTCAATCTCTGAGTGACTGGGTCTACAACACTGAGAAGAGAAAATAAAAAGCGAAAATAAAGACAGAAGGAAGGGACAGACTTGGGGAACAGGAAGAGATACAGAGGAAGACAACAATATAGCAGGTATGAGAGAAGAGATCCTATTGTGTCTTATTATCATGGTTCTAGAACACCAGAGTAGGATTCTCAGCTTCCCACATGATTCCCAATTACCCCATGGTAAGGACAGTGACCATGCATTATTAAAGGGAGCGAATAAAGCACACCGCCTAATATCAGATTCATATGTATAAGGTGCTCTGAAGCAGGCAAAACGTCACTCATCTGCTGAGTACATCAAGTGTTAAAATGGGTACAACTTATGCAAAACGGTCTTGTTACTGTTAACGTTTCAGTCCACTGAGGGGTCTTTCTCAAGACATCATCCCATCATCCAATATGCTCAGCCTTCTTTTCCTACTGTTTGCTGCAACATCCTTTTCACAATAATATCTTATCTTCCATTAATCTACCTCACAGCTAGCTCTGTATGTATGTATGTATGTATGTATGTATGTATGTATGTATGTATGTATGTATGTATATATAGAGAGAGCTGTGTCTGTTCTGAATACACTATTTTGAACACTACCTACTGAATGCTGTCTCTTGCTTGCTGCTCTTCCGGATGGTAACGTATTGTCTGCATTATTTATGGGACTAGCACCAGACCATATGAATTGTTGCTATTGGAGTACGCATTCATACCAACCGAGGACACCTTACTCAGCTGTGATCATCTCGGTTTGTTTACCTCTATGACGGCCGATTCAATAATGGCCACCGCTGCTTATTGGAGACTCCAGGAGAGACAACTTGTGGGTTTTGTATTTTTTTAATTGATTTGGTGATAGGTGCACTGGGATATTTGGTATAAAGTCACTCATGGGTCTGGCTTCATCACACATCCCCCTGAAGATCCTCTGTGGGATCAAAACGTCGGTTTCTGTGTCTGTTCTGAATACACTATTTTCAACACTACCTATGGACTGATGTCGTGTCGTGTGTGTTCTCTCTCTCTCTATGAACTCCACTGCTTCTTGTCCTCACTTGACACCAACTTCCTCTCCTTGAAAGATCATATGCTCCTATAAAAGTCTTCAGCTCACCTCTTGTACCTATCCCTCCTCTTGGCCACTGGAGACATTTCTCCAAACCCTGGCCCCTGCCATATCCCCACTTGCTCTCGCTCGACTCGCTACCCGCTCATCTGTAATATCGAAAAGTTCCAACCTGATATCTATTCCCTGCTTCTCTCCCTTTTTCATGTGCTCTCTGTAACGCTCTCGTCGCTCTCTAACCAAACGCTGTACATGACCTGTTCTTCTCTCGCTCTCTTCCCCTATTTGCGCTGACAGAAACGTGGCTCTCACACTGACTCTGCCCTGGAGGTGGCTCTATCCTATAGCAGTTTTCCTTCTCACACTCACTTTGCCCTTACGAATACTTCTCACTAAGTTTTAGCCCCAACCTACAACCGCTTCCCTGGCACTCATCCTTAAAAGCCCATGCTATTTGCCTTTTCTCTCCACGCTCTCTGCATATAATAATAATAATAATAATAATAAACATATTGCCGCCATGAACAGGCCACCTAACTCAACATCTTCACACTACAACTTCCTTTCCGACTTTGAATCTTGGTTATCCCCCTCTTCCTCTCTTCTGACTCACCCACATTAACGACCCCTCTCGCTTCCTCGTTTAGTCTTCACCACACGACTGCTTTCAGCACCCCAAAGATGGCCACTTCCTTGACCTGGTCTTCACTAAAAACTGTTGCTTGTCTCTGATCTTTCAATCTCTCCTTTCCCACTCCCAGACCATAACCTCATCTCCCTGCTCTCACGTTACTTGCACTCAACTACCAGTCTTTCCTTGCTGTACTGCCTGACCTTCAGTCCTTGGAATCCAGACTAAATTAAAAGTTTTCTTTACTAACCGCGACCACTGACCCAAACTGTCACAACTTACAACACTGTCCTTTCCTCCCCAATTAACCAATATGCTCCTCCTGTATGCTGACACGCACGGTACTCAAACCCTAAACACAGGCACACATTTTCTGCCCTCTTGCTGAACGCCTCTGGAGAAAGTCACACTCTGGCAGATTTCACTCACTACAAATGTATTCTGTCCTTGTTCAACTCTGCTGTTTCCCTTGTCAAACAGAGCAACTTCAATTCTCATAAACAGGCACAGATCCAACATACGCCACCTCTTCTCTGTCTTTCACACCCTTCTTTCACTTCCTAAACTATTTCCATTATAGCCCAAGACTTTGCTGATTATTTCAATGGTAAGGTGGAAGATATCCCATGAGAAATCCACTCAGTTAGTTCCGCGCTTCTCCTTCCTAATCCTCCTCCTTCTGTCTGTGACTCCTATCCGGTTACAGAGGGAGAAGTATCTCTGCTGCTCTTCTCCTCAACCTCCACTACATGCAGCCTCTACCCCATTCCCTGACACCTTCTGCAACCTCTCGCTTCTACCATGGTCCCCAACCTCACATATCTGGAACTCATCTCTTTGTACTTTTACTTCTCTTTTTAAGCAAGCTATTTGCACGACCCCCTCTTATGAATAAAACCTTATATATACCCTTTCTCCCCTTCTATCACTATGTCTACCTCTTGTTTTGCTTGTATACTTCTGTAACAAATAGTTTCTTTATGTATGACCTTCAACAATGAGGCTCCTGGACAGCATACTCAACAGAAACCGCACTCACCGAGGTAGTGAATTACCTCCATATTGCCATATCTGAAGCAAACAACTGCATTTTGATTCTTCTTGACCTCTCATCAGCTTTTGATACTGTAGACTACTCTCTTATCCTACATATTCTTCACTCATTCGTGGTACTGCCCTCTCCTCGTTCTTATACTTCTCTCACCGGTCCTTCAGTGTCTCTTATGCCGACAAGACCTTGACCTCTGTAGGTGTATGTCAAGGCTCAGTTTTCGGCCCCTTACTCTGCTCTCTATATACTCTCTCGCTGGATGACCTCCTTTACTCCGTTGCATACACCCATCATCTCTATGCTGATGACAAAAACAAAACTACCTATATTTATCTACACTTAACCTTACACTTGCAGTCCAGTCGTAAATTACAGAGGGCTTATCAGCAACCTCAGGCTGGATGGCCATTTGTCACCGCAAGCTTAACATGGCTAAGATAGAGTTCCTCATATTCCCTTCTAAACCAGGCTCCATTAGTCAATAACACTATCTACCCAGACTCGCACGATGCCTAGGGGTTACATTCGACGCCTCCCTCTCCCTATATAAAATGCTGTTACTAAATCTTGCCGTTTCTTCCTTTGCAACACTGCTAAGATATGCCCCTTCCATGTTCCACTACCACTAAAACACATCCGTGTTCTCTCCCGTATTGATTACTGTGACATTCTTTTTTCTGGTCTCCCCGTCTCACACCTCTCTCCTCTACAATCCAGTCAGGATTCTGCTGCCCGAATCATCTACTGCTGTTCAAGATGTGTCTAACGCATCTGTTTCTGACCTCCTGAACTCTTTTTGCTGGCTTCATAGTAATTTCTTTATAAAACTACAAAATTCTCCTCCTAAGTCTCTACACTGCTCACCATCTCAACTCTGATCTCTCATTACACCCCTAATCGCCTCTTACGCTCAATCCAAGGTGGTCTCATCTTTGCACCTTTGACTTCTACAGTTCTTTACCGTCTTAAACCTTTTTCACCAATCTCTCTTACCTATGGAACACTCTTCCACTCAATATCTGTTAAGCACCTTCACTTTCCACATTCAAAGCCCAGCTAAAAATGCACCTCTTAAAAGCACATCATTACATTTTTTTTTACACCTCTATGACTGACTACAGATGCACTTGACCTCCCCTCACTGACCTTTTAATAATGCACTTTTACTCCTACTATCTGTAACCCTCCCAAAATACCACTTGGATTGTAAGCTGTTCAGGGAAGTCTCCCGTTGCATTACGTTGTTAATTACCGCTGCATGTATTCACATTGTTTCTAATTTATTTACCAAGTTTTGTTGCTTTGTAAAGTGCTGTGTACATTGTTTTGTGTGCGCGCCGCTATATAAATAAAAGGATACATAGAAGCATACCACGTAACAAATTAGTTATTTGGCAAGGTGTTTGATGGCCACGTTATTATCCTACATAGAGGGAGATAACTCACAAATTGCTCTAAATAAAATGTGTTAAAAATTACTTTTTTTCAATGTTCTTGGTTCCTTATCGATGAAATGAGTAGCTGGTTTTGGGGTTGAGGTGAAGTCGGTGGGATGCTTGTCCTAAATAACAAAAAAAAATAACATACTGAAAACAAGGACATAACAGGTTTAAGACTGCAGTGCAAACTGATTCTGAAACAGTACAAATTACAAAAATAAATAAAGTCCAGGCACCTGGTGACTTGCGCCTCTCTTGCATCACTCTCATTCTGCACATTTACCTCCATAAAACGCAGCTCCTTCATGACATCATCAATAATTCCCCGTCGTCTCAAGGCCTTCATTAGATCATCTTCTGACAACTGTTGGCTTTCTGCCCTAAATTCTTCCTGTAAGGTTTCAGCCAAAACCTCCCGAATTTTCCCATGTACATCCATCTACAAACATGAAGACACATGTTTATAGTAATATCACAAGATGTCATGCAGAGTGTGCGAAGGTTGTTCATTTTAAAGCCAACAGCATTCTCCCCTCCCCCGCCCCCCCCCCCACATCCAATCTATACTATAATTCAGAATGTCTTGTTGTTTGTCGGGCTATACAAATTCACATGCTTAATCCTAGAGCCACCAAACTTGGCGTGCTATCTAATAGGATCAAAAAGGAAGAGCGTAGGTGGGGTATATTTCCGTACAAAAGGTTCAGCTGTACATGATGTCTGCAACTTATTTTGATGTGCCAGATATACAGCCTAACAGGTACAACACCCAGTGGCTAACAGGCTTAGAGAAATAGAGGATGGCGGATAGGAGGCATCGGAGGAGACGAGCATCCCAGAACAGTGTGGAAGAAGGACAGGGTGGTTGTTATAGGGAGGGTGGGTGTGAGGGACGCCAAGAGCAGGGTCCAGACAGGTTTTGGGGGGGGGGTATGTATGGTGTCACATAGTTGTTGTGTTGCCAGATCTTCAAGAATTACCTTCAACTCTCCCTACTTTGGACCCTCCCCGGGCAACGTTGGGTAATTCCGCTAGTATTCACATAAATAGGGAGTTGGAGCCCATCAGTGTGAATCAGTATCCTGCACCACATACTGTACACCTGCACCCCCTTTGGTGGAGAGGCTGGCAATGCACTGTAGCCCTTTCCCATTGCACATTAACTGCTTGCTCCCACAAGGAAGAAATCATAGTTTGAAAACGAATTCTTAGCCCGAAGCTGCAGATTATCAAGTCTCAGTCCCTATAAGTGCAAACTTGGCAGATGCGATACCTTTTAATGGATCAAAATGAAAGTTGACGACGGCAACCTTGTTCTAGTTGGCCTTCCTCTTGTCCCAACTCCAATCCATCCAAAATGCTGCTGCCTGACTCATCTACCTCACTCACCGCGCCACTGCTCTACAATGCAAATCTCTACACTGGCTTCCCATATACTCTAAAATGAAATCAAAATACCCTAGCTCTGATTTACAAAGCTCTCAATGACACTGCCCCGTTACATCTCAGCCCTCATCCCGAAATATATCCCTATACACACTTTACGTTCAGCCCATGACATTTGCCTCTCCTCCTGCCTTATCACCTTCTCTCACTACCACCTACAAGACTTCTCCTGTGCTGACCCCTCTCTCTGGAATTCCCTACCACGTACCAGCAGACTTTCCCAAAGCTTTCAGATTTTTAAAAACTCCCTGAAAACTCGCCTTTTTTAGGGAGCCTGACATATCTCTGTCATCCAGCGACCCCTTCTCCTTCCAACGCCATTGAGACCAGCTGTGCGGCTGGATCGATCTCTACCCTATGTAACACCCACCCCCTCAAGACCCTAATGGGCTCAGCTGTGTGGCTGGACCATACTCCATCCCACTATTAGCAAACACTTTGCCTTTTGTTTCAACAGTGCCCTTTATTCTATCCATCTAGACTGTAAGCTCTCTTAAGCGGTGTCTCCATGACAAACACGGCTCTCTGCTTCAGTATAACCCATGGCGTGTGCCTGATCATTTATACTCACGCGGTTGAGCTGCTCGTGGATGATTTGCTTCAGCTCGGTGGCTTTCTCAGGAGACAGAGACATCCTTCAGAGGAGGGCGGTGCAGGAGCCACAGAGAGAGGCTGTTACAGTATCAATGGGGACCCAGTCTCCTCTAATAACGACACCGCGAGCACATACGGAAACGTATCACACCGACTCCTACACAGCCGCTTGTATCCGTAAAATACTGTGTGTCCGTCTATAATATACCTGATACTGCCTATATATACACCTGATACTGCCTATATATACACCTGATACTGCCTATATATACACACACCTGATACTGCCTATATATATATATACACCTGATACTGCCTATATATACACCTGATACTGCCTATATATACACCTGATACTGCCTATATATACACACACCTGATACTGCCTATATATATACACCTGATACTGCCTATATATACACCTGATACTGCCTATATATACACCTGATACTGCCTATATATATACACCTTATACTGCCTATATATACACACCTGCATACTGCTCGGAGCTCACCTTTTTTGCTTTCTCTCTTTGTCGCTATAGATCTATATTGTGACACACACACACACACACACACACACACACACACACACACACACACACACACACACACACACACACACACACACACACACGTCTGCCTCTGTGTAACCGCTCTCAGTTTGTGCTCAGATCACCCTATCGTCTTAACCGTATCAGAAAGTCTCTGTGTAACCCTCATCTTTCTATATGTCTCTATCCCCGTGTGTGTGTGTGTGTATAATATGTATATTCCTGTATGTGGCTGAGCCTGTATCTCCCTGTATATCTGTGTATATAGGTGTCAGTATATTCCTCTCTGTATATAGGTGCCAGTATATCTCTCTGTGTATATGTGTATGTATCCCCCTGTCTAACCTCTCAGTGGCGGGAGGCCCCGCGGGAACCTGCCCACTGCGCTGCCTGAGCCGTTTTCTCTGTGCAGGCAGGTAGCGGGCAGCCACAGCAGACAGTGACAGGCCGCTGAAGGACCCCACGCAGCATTCCCGTTACGCACGTTTGGCGCGCCGTTTGGTGCTGACGTCATATCCAGTGACATCGCATCCAGCCATGCTCGTGCCCACGGACGGCGGTTCGGAGCTGGCTCTCCCGGGGGGCTGCATCCTTCTACTGGTAAATGCTCCCTGGCTACGGGACCGCATGTCACGTAGCTCCGGTGAATGGGTTTGCGTGGGCCGAACATTAATCTGTCACGTCCAGGGTCGCCACCTTCTAACCTGAATATAACATTTTTACATTGTTAACTTCGGCGTCTTCCGGCATCTCCCCCCTGCTGTCAATGTGGGTACCATGTTGCCATGACAACGGACACCGTGTGGTGCAGATGCGTCATGTGGCGTCACATTGCCATGGCAACGCAGCTCTGCGTGATATCACCTAGCATTCAGTTGTCATGGCAACGGGCTTCATGTGACACGTCACGTAGCGTTCTTGTTATGGCAACATTAGACGCCACGCAGCCATATTGACAGCAGTTGCAGGGGGGAGACACCGCCGAACGTTGTTTCTGTATCGGGCGACTGCGTTTATCTGTAACAGTCCGTGTTTCTGTATCGGGCGTCTGCGGAACGGTATGTGTATCTGTATCGGGATCCTACTTCTCTTACCGTGCACTCCCAAACTGGAACAACCTACTGGAGACTCTCACATCCACCACCAGTTTAAGTTCTTTCAAAACCAAAGCTGTCCCACGTTTTAATCTGGTCTGTAACTGTTTCATACGCCCATAATATATAGTATCTTAACTGTTCATTTATGTAACTATATTTGTAACTATGTATTATTTGTCTTCTGTGCCCAGGACATACTTGAAAACGAGAGGTAACTCTCAATGTATTATTCCTGGTAAAACATTTAATAAATAAGTGTATCTGTATCGGGAGCCTGTGGAAAGGCGCGTGTATCTGTATCGGGAGCCTGTGGAACGGTGCGTGTATCTGTATCGGGAGCCTGTGGAACGGTGCGTGTATCTGTATCGGGAGCCTTAGGAACGGTGCGTGTATCTGTATCGGGAGCCTGTGGAACGATGCGTGTATCTGTATCGGGAGCCTGTGGAACGATGCGTGTATCTGTATCGGGAGCCTTTGGAACGATGCGTGTATCTGTATCGGGAGCCTGTGGAACGGTGCGTGTATCTGTATCGGGAGCCTGTGGAACGGTGCGTGTATCTGTATCGGGAGCCTGTGGAACGGTGCGTGTATCTGTTTCGGGAGCCTGTGGAACGGTGCGTGTATCTGTATCGGGAGCCTGTGGAACGATGCGTGTATCTGTATCGGGAGCCTGTGGAACGGTGCGTCTATCTGTATCGGGAGCCTGTGGAACGGCGCGTGTATCTGTATCGGGAGCCTGTGGAACGGCGCGTGTATCTGTATCGGGAGCCTGTGGAACGGCGCGTGTATCTGTATCGGGAGCCTGTGGAACGGTGCGTGTATCTGTATCGGGAGCCTGTGGAACGGCGCGTGTCTGTATCGGGAGCCTGTGGAACGGTGCGTGTGTCTGTATCGGGAGCCTGTGGAACGGTGCGTGTGTCTGTATCGGGAGCCTGTGGAACGGTGCGTGTGTCTGTATCGGGAGCCTGTGGAACGGTGCATGTATCTGTATCGGGAGCCTGTGGAACGGTGCGTGTATCTGTATCGGGGCGTGTATCTGTATCGGGAGCCTGTGGAACGATGCGTGTATCTGTATCGGGAGCCTTAGGAACGGTGCGTGTATCTGTATCGGGAGCCTGTGGAACGGTGCGTGTATCTGTATCGGGAGCCTGTGGAACGGTGCTTGTATCTGTATCGGGAGCCTGTGGAACGGTGCGTGTATCTGTATCGGGAGCCTGTGGAACGGTGCGTGTATCTGTATCGGGAGCCTGTGGAACGGTGCGTGTATCTGTATCAGGAGCCTTAGGAACGATGCGTGTATCTGTATCGGGAGCCTGTGGAACGGTGCGTGTATCTGTATCGTGAGCCTGTGGAACGGTGCGTGTATCTGTATCGGGAGCCTTAGGAACGGTGCGTGTATCTGTATCGGGAGCCTGTGGAACGGTGCGTGTATCTGTATCGGCAGCCTGTGGAACGGCGCGTGTATCTGTATCGGGAGCCTGTGGAACGGCGCGTGTATCTGTATCGGGAGCCTGTGGAACGGCGCGTGTATCTGTATCGGGAGCCTGTGGAACGGCGCGTGTATCTGTATCGGGAGCCTGTGGAACGGCGCGTGTATCTGTATCGGGAGCCTGTGGAACGGTGCGTGTATCTGTATCGGGAGCCTGTGGAACGGTGCGTGTATCTGTATCGGGAGCCTGTGGAACGGTGCGTGTATCTGTATCGGGAGCCTGTGGAACGGTGCGTGTATCTGTATCGGGAGCCTGTGGAACGGTGCGTGTATCTGTATCGGGAGCCTGTGGAACGGTGCGTGTATCTGTATCGGGAGCCTTAGGAACGGTGCGTGTATCTGTATCGGGAGCCTGTGGAACGGTGCGTGTATCTGTATCGGCAGCCTGTGGAACGGTGCGTGTATCTGTATCGGGAGCCTGTGGAACGGTGCGTGTATCTGTATCGGGAGCCTGTGGAACGGTGCGTGTATCTGTATCGGGAGCCTGTGGAACGGTGCGTGTGTCTGTATCGGGAGCCTGCGGAACGATGCGTGTGTCTGTATCGGGAGCCTGCGGAACGGTGCGTGTGTCTGTATCGGGAGCCTGCGCAATGGTGCGTGTGTCTGTATCGGGAGCCTGTGGAACGGTGCGTGTATCTGTATCGGGAGCCTGTGGAACGATGCGTGTATCTGTATCGGGAGCCTGTGGAACGATGCGTGTATCTGTATCGGGAGCCTGTGGAACGGTGCGTGTATCTGTATCGGGAGCCTGTGGAACGGTGCGTGTATGTGTATCGGAAGCCTGTGGAACGGTGCGTGTATCTGTATCGGGAGCCTGTGGAACGGTGCGTGTATCTGTATCGGGAGCTTGTGGAACGGTGCGTGTATCTGTATCGGGAGCCTTAGGAACGATGCGTGTATCTGTATCGGGAGCCTGTGGAACGGTGCGTGTATCTGTATCGGGAGCCTGTGGAACGGTGCGTGTATCTGTATCGGGAGCCTTAGGAACGGTGCGTGTATCTGTATCGGGAGCCTGTGGAACGATGCGTGTATCTGTATCGGGAGCCTGTGGAACGGTGCGTGTATCTGTATCGGGAGCCTGTGGAACGGTGCGTGTATCTGTATCGGGAGCTTGTGGAACGGTGCGTGTATCTGTATCGGGAGCCTTAGGAACGGTGCGTGTATCTGTATCGGGAGCCTTAGGAACGGTGCGTGTGTCTGTATCGGGAGCCTGTGGAACGGTGCGTGTATCTGTATCGGGAGCCTTAGGAACGGTGCGTGTATCTGTATCGGGAGCCTTAGGA
The DNA here is from genome assembly GCF_040206685.1 of Ascaphus truei. Taxonomy (NCBI): domain Eukaryota; kingdom Metazoa; phylum Chordata; class Amphibia; order Anura; family Ascaphidae; genus Ascaphus; species Ascaphus truei. Next base: position 146,915,383 of record NC_134484.1, read on the forward strand.
ACGATGCGTGTATCTGTATCGGGAGCCTGTGGAACGGTGCGTGTATCTGTATCGTGAGCCTGTGGAACGGTGCGTGTATCTGTATCGGGAGCCTGTGGAACGGTGCGTGTATCTGTATCGGGAGCCTGTGGAACGGTGCGTGTATCTGTATCGGGAGCCTGTGGAACGGTGCGTGTATCTGTATCGGGAGCCTGTGGAACGGTGCGTGTATCTGTATCGGGAGCCTGTGGAACGGTGCGTGTATCTGTATCGGGAGCCTGTGGAACGGTGCGTGTATCTGTATCGGGAGCCTGTGGAACGGTGCGTGTATCTGTATCGGGAGCCTGTGGAACGGTGCGTGTATCTGTATCGGGAGCCTGTGGAACGGTGCGTGTATCTGTATCGGGAGCCTGTGGAACGGCGCGTGTATCTGTATCGGGAGCCTGTGGAACGGCGCGTGTATCTGTATCGGGAGCCTGTGGAACGGCGCGTGTATCTGTATCGGGAGCCTGTGGAACGATGCGTGTATCTGTACCGGGAGCCTGTGGAACGGCGCGTGTATCTGTATCGGGAGCCTGTGGAACGGCGCGTGTGTCTGTATCGGGACCCTGTGGAACGGTGCGTGTGTCTGTATCGGGAGCCTTAGGAACGATGCGTGTGTCTGTATCGGGAGCCTGTGGAACGATGCGTGTATCTGTATCGGGAGCCTGTGGAACGATGCGTGTGTCTGTATCGGGAGCCTGTGGAACGATGCGTGTATCGGGAGCCTGTGGAACGGTGCGTGTATCTGTATCGGGAGCCTGTGGAACGGTGCGTGTATCTGTATCGGGAGCCTGTGGAACGGTGCGTGTATCTGTATCGGGAGCCTGTGGAACGATGCGTGTATCGGGAGCCTGTGGAACGATGCGTGTATCTGTATCGGGAGCCTGTGGAACGGTGCGTGTATCTGTATCGGGAGCCTGTGGAACGATGCGTGTATCTGTATCGGGAGCCTGTGGAACGGTGCGTGTATCTGTATCGGGAGCCTTAGGAACGGTGCGTGTATCTGTATCGGGAGCCTGTGGAACGGTGCGTGTATCTGTATCGGGAGCCTTAGGAACGGTGCGTGAATCTGTCTCGGGAGCCTGTGGAACGGTGCGTGTATCTGTCTCGGGAGCCTGTGGAACGGCGCGTGTATCTGTATCGGGAGCCTGTGGAACGATGCGTGTATCTGTATCGGGAGCCTGTGGAACGGTGCGTGTATCTGTATCGGGAGCCTGTGGAACGGTGCGTGTGTCTGTATCAGGAGCCTGTGGAACGGTGCGTGTATCTGTACCGGGAGCCTGTGGAACGGTGCGTGTATCTGTATCGGGAGCCTGTGGAACGGTGCGTGTATCTGTATCGGGAGCCTGTGGAACGGTGCGTGTATCTGTATCGGGAGCCTGTGGAACGGCGCGTGTATCTGTATCGGGAGCCTGTGGAACGGCGCGTGTATCTGTATCGGGAGCCTGTGGAACGGCGCGTGTGTCTGTATCGGGAGCCTGTGGAACGGCGCGTGTGTCTGTATCGGGAGCCTGTGGAACGGTGCGTGTGTCTGTATCGGGAGCCTTAGGAACGATGCGTGTGTCTGTATCGGGAGCCTGTGGAACGATGCGTGTATCTGTATCGGGAGCCTGTGGAACGATGCGTGTGTCTGTATCGGGAGCCTGTGGAACGATGCGTGTATCGGGAGCCTGTGGAACGGTGCGTGTATCTGTATCGGGAGCCTGTGGAACGGTGCGTGTATCTGTATCGGGAGCCTGTGGAACGGTGCGTGTATCTGTATCGGGAGCCTGTGGAACGATGCGTGTATCTGTATCGGGAGCCTGTGGAACGGTGCGTGTATCTGTATCGGGAGCCTTAGGAACGGTGCGTGTATCTGTATCGGGAGCCTGTGGAACGGTGCGTGTATCTGTATCGGGAGCCTTAGGAACGGTGCGTGTATCTGTATCGGGAGCCTGTGGAACGGTGCGTGTATCTGTATCGGGAGCCTGTGGAACGGTGCGTGTATCTGTATCGGGAGCCTGTGGAACGATGCGTGTATCTGTATCGGGAGCCTGCGCAACGGTGCGTGTATCTGTATCGGGAGCCTGTGGAACGGTGCGTGTATCTGTATCGGGAGCCTGCGCAACGGTGCGTGAATATCTGATTGTCACAGTCACGAGTTCAGATTGGGGCTTCCATCTGATAAGCATTAGGCAACTAAACGTGATATTGCAGGTCTGGCATCAGATCATTTTATTCCGCTGAGCCACCCTCCCGCCACACTTTGTGTTTTTATCTCCTAAAATTCAAAGTTTTAAGTATTTTTCTTTGTCGGTTATCAGTTATGTACTAGTGGAAGAGTTAAGGTCGGGCACAAGTCATCTTGGCCTGCTAGTGACTATAATTTGCATTTAAGGAATGGCCAGCAATTTATAATCTGTGATAAACTCTGGTCCTGAGAACCTGACCCTGTGAATTTCTATGGGAATGCACCACTGTAATAACCTCTCTTCCACCAGTAGGGACAGCTATGTCATATATATATATATATATATATATATATATATATATATATATATATATATATATATATATATATATATAAAATGGTGAGTAAAAAAAGTGACAAAAACCCTCCACAGCAAAGCATATAGCAAATGGATGCTCATTTGCATACACACACACACACACACACACACACACACCACTGGCTTTTGTTTACGGAAGATTTAAAACTTCAAATTATGATTTCATTTTGGTTTGGTTCTGTCTTAGTCTAAAATCTATGTAAGTTGAATATATTATTTACTGGTTTAATTACCTTTATATGTAAATGAATATTGTCATTATTGTGAACTGATATTTTTTGTTGTCTGTGAAACGTATTATGTTTTGTGTATTGGAAAACGTAATAAACATTTTCAACGATAAAGCAAGATTTAAAAGCCCAGATTGACTGCCTGACTGCTGTCTTCTGCACCTTTCACCATTTATCCCTGGCTTTGCTATCCGTGTGGCACTGACGGAGAGATTAGTGATGCCTCAGCCAGTTCAGGTGTCTGTGATGTGCAGAGAGCACATTTCTCACATCCCGTTTGTGGTGTTCTCTTTCAAAGCCTTCAGCCCATATGATATAAGTGAGATGTGATTTTTGAGAGGATAATCTCCTCTAATAATAGGTAATGTTCTGTCGATATTTCTCTACTGCAGTAACGTGTTGAATGAACAAGCTTTCAGGAGATAACAGTCTCCTTCCATCATGTCACAAATCTTAATGTACAGACAGAAACCAGATGCAAACCGGCCTGTAACAAATTTGTTGTTATTATTCTATACAAGATGTCGTGCCGCCGCTTCTCAGTGCTGGAGAAGACATCCTCTCCATTAACATGGATGAGACGACAATCTTCTCCAGGGCAGGGAAGCCGCTTCACAGCATATTGAATACCACTATTAAACATGAGCTTATCGTTTAACCCTTTCCCTGCCAGAGAAGCCCGCTATGATTTCAGCGAGACACTTAAACAAGGAGTGTTGGTGAGCCTCCTGCAGACATGCATGTCCTCTTTCCAAACATTTGCTAACAGAAGTCCTATAAGCAAGGGGGCTAAGTTTAGTATTTACATCTTATCCTAATGCTTGTTTCTAAAAAAAAAAAATTTTTTTTTTACATATATCTATATCGTGCAACAGCACTGTCACAGTTTAATGAATAACCCCTATAAAGTTCACATTTAATACAAACAATAAAAATAAAGACATGAGACCGTTCTAGATTTAATGCAGCAGATACAATCTAATAGTTGTGAAGCGGACAAATCCTTCCAGCATTTGGCCTGGGGATTGTACAAGGGCAGGGTGCCATGTAAGGCTAAAGTTTTGACGTGATCACTCCTTTCCTTGTCCAGACATAATGTCTCAGGACTTGTTTATTTCCCTTTCATTTCAGCCAGCCATATCTGTGGGAAATGTCGGCCAGCTAGCCATCGATTTGATCATTTCCACACTGAACATGCCAAAGGTCGGGTACTTTTACACTGACTGCCTCGTGCCCATGGTGGGAAACAACCCTTATGCAACTAACGAAGAGAACGCAAAGGACCTGTGTACAAGTGCTGAAGGTGAGTACTGAGTGAGGATAGTGGTTTGCATTGTGTGCTGCAGATGTAATGCAAGCGTCAATAATGAGTTTTACTGCGCGCAACAATCATCCCATCAATAGATTTTGCTGAGCTCCTTTACCGTCAGAGGGGTCGTACACATGTCATTACATTGCAGATTTTCCCTCCTCGACCTGAAGAGTGGGAGATCTCATTTGGAGATTTGTGACTGCTAATGTCTTTGGTTACCTGTCTCCTCTCCATATTCATGCATATTCATTCACTGGCACTGAGTTTGAAGCAGGGGAACCTGGTTCAATTCCCGGTGTCGGCTCCTTGTGAAAGTCACTTTATATGCCTGTGCCCCAGGCACCAAAAAAACATTGATTGTAAGCTCCACAGGGCAGGGACCCATGCCTGCAAAATGTCTCTGTACAAGAACAAATAATTATAATTATCGTCATTGTGTCTGAGTCCTATTGCGTACAGTGCTGCATACACTGCTAGTGATAGGAAACAACATTTACTTCAGCTGTTACAGGGATTAGTGACATTCATGAGCATGATTCATTTAAATATTAATGTACAGGGGAAAAACATCTTGTGGAGCCTGATTTGGCTCTATAGCTGACATCTTTAAACATGTCATTTTAGCAGAAACTTCCTTCAAACGTCATGGAACTGTTAATTTCGGAGAGTTTATTTATAAGTATCACTTCTCTAAAAGAAATGTTGCTGCTTAGAGCGTTAGTTTAAAGGCATTTGATTTGTGACCTTCCGTTCTCTCTAGTGTATGCATTGCCCTCCAGAAAACTGGCTGTTCTCCAACTCCGATCACCTATCGTCAAGGTAAATCTGTTCTTCAGAAATATGTATCTATCACGTAGAAAGTAAGGCAGAAAATGTAAATATAAAATATTTATAGCACATCCCATTCAGCTTATAGTGTTGAACATATTTGTTTTTTTTACTGGATATGGTATATACAGTTGATTTTTCAGTTTTTTGTTGTTTTTTCCCCCCTTTATTATAACACAATATTCAGTATGACAGACTGAATGGTATATCTCGCGTGGTATGTATGTGTGTATGTATATATATATATATGTATATGTATATATATATATGTATATATATATATATATATATATATATATATATATATATATATATATATATATATATATATATATATATATATATATATATATATATATATATATATATATATATATATATATATACATGTATGTATGTTTAGTGATTTAAAAAAAAAATATATATATATATTTATTTTAAATCACTAAATGTTGACCTGCAATATACAGTAGTCTTTCAATGTCTTTTCAGCAAATAAAAATACATGTCAGACAGGTCTGCAACCCTGTTTCCCCATTATTGCTTACCAAGCAGTGCTTCCACTGCAGCCAGGGATTCTGGGAAATGACATGCAAATGAGCACAGTGTGTCACTCCTCTTATAGCCAGTAAGGCTAAGTCCCCGCTGGCGCTGAGCGCGCTCATGCTTGGCGTGCTCTCCAAGCATGAGCGCCGGGTGTCCGGCTTGTACGCGTGCGGGGGATGGGGGGGGATTTGCGGGTAGTTCAGCGCGCGGATAAGAATAGATTGTTTTTGTTTTTCTAAGCGCCGCGCGCACCGCGTGAGCGGGGACTTACATATATCTATATTTGTAAGTCTCCTCCACAAGCGCCGCCCGCTCAGCGTTAGCGGCGACTTAGCCTAATACTACTCAGACAATTTGTATGAATATATTTTCTTGTTTTTGTATCTTATCGTCATAGCACTTTACATGTAAATGTGCTCTCTTTATCCTGTAAGTTAACACGTTTGCTGGCAGAGGCCGGAAGTGCGTGTGAATAAATTGCTTTTCAAAGGAACATACAAAATCGGCATTGAAATCAAAATGCTGCAAACACAATTACACACACCTTATTTGCCATTTCAATAATGTTCCTCCAAACTTTTCTATATTTATAATTTTATGTTTAAAGAAGAAATCAAAATCCTTCCGTCAATTACTGATTTCCTGGATTAAAAGGTGTGCTTTTGCCAAAGTGATTCTTCTCTCAAGCAGCCATGCGTACCAGAGGGACGACCAACAACTATTTGGGTATGTATGTATATTTCTCTATCGTTCCCGGTGACCGTGTTTTTATGGCCCATCTCCTGCGTGGTAAGACTGCCTTTGCCAAAGCGACTAAAAAGGCTCCTCCCACCTCAGATCCCCCGTCGTGTTTTTCGTGTTTTTCGTGTGTGTGTGTGTGTGTGTGTGTGTGTGTGTGTGTGTGTGTGTGTGTACGTTCTCTCAGAGGCTCCAACAAGAAGAAAATATTGCAGCTAAAGAGGGCTCCTGCTGTGTGCCGGTCCCACCCATATACAAATCCTCTGATGCATCCCTTTGGAACCAGATCCCTGCAGGTCCTGACTATGCAAACTGGATTCCCTGGTAGAGCTTTGATGCAGCCTCAGAAGCCAGGTCCCTGCCAGCTCTGACACCGCACAAAACTGTCTGAAGCCGCTGATCAAAGTTTGAGCCTCTAATGCAGGGCTGCACAAACTGGGGGGGCATAAGATTTTTCAGGGGGGGGGCACGACGGTTGCAGAGGCAGAGTGCTCTTCCCCCAAGGCATTTAAATAAATGCCGGGGATCGCGTGAGGCCTCTTTAACTCCACTTACCTTGTCTTTAGCGACGCGTTTGCAAATGACGCCGCGTGACCCTGCGGGTGTTAGAAAAGTTTCTTCTCAGTTCAAATCAGTAGTTTTTATTTCTTCAGATCAGCTTCAGCAAGAATACAGCATACTATAGTATATAGTTCAGTCAAAGATATCTGAAGGCAGTGAACATGCTATGTTCAAAGTGATTCTTTATACTATTCAAACAAAGAGACATTAATCCCTGTCTTTGCTAACTTTAAATGATGTACTTGTTTCTCACGAAACCAAAACACACTGATTTTCTCAAGAAGATAAAGAACTAAGATATATACATACATATATATATATATATATATACATACAGTGGTCGACAAATCACCAAAAAATCTACTCGCCGAACAAAAAAAATCTCTCTCTCTCTCTCTCTCTCTCTCCTCTCTCTTCTCTCTCTTCTCTCTCTCTCTCTCTTCTCTCTCTCTCTCTCTCTCTCTCTCTCTCTCTCTCTCTATATCAGAGCAAGGAAGAAAGAAAACACAGACAGAACTCCTAGGAACTGTTTAAACTAGCAGACATAGCTATAAAAACAGGATCACACCTTTCAGAATATAAGTTATAGCATAGTAATACAATGTGTGAAAGAGACTGTTTGAATCTGGGCAAAGTAAGTCTTATCTCTAACATACACATCCTGTCACTCTTTCAACTAATACATTGTATACCATTAGTTTCAAGCTGCCCATAAGAATCCTTTCATGTGAAAGCATGAGCAACTGTGTAACATTTTAACATATGTGTGAGATGTGTGTGTGAGATGTGTGTGTGTATAGGTATATACACAATGGGGAGGATGAAATATTGAAATATGTATACAGCTGAAGTTTAGTCATCTAATTCGTTAATTAGTTCTGGCTTGGGATTTAAATATTGTTTTTGAAAATGAACAGAAGATATTTCTATCATTGCTTCAACATTTTCAGAGAAATGGCTTACTCTTAAGGCTGTATTCCTTACAGCGATTACTTCAGCCAGCAGAATTGGGGGGATTGCAGGCTTTATCTTGTAAAAAGCACAATATTTTAGGGTCCATCAGGATAAGATTTATATGCGGTTAGTACTTCAGTTCCTTCCTAAGGTAGTCTCTGCCTTTCATATGAATCGGAACATAATTGTTCCTACATTTTGTGCAAACCCCCAAGGGTAAAAAAAAAGAGCATTTGCATTGCATATATGTAGTTAGTCTTGTCACAGTATTATAGAAAACAGACCGATTTTGTTTTCAGGAAACCGAAGCTATATACACCGAAGAGCCTTTACTATCGCTAGATGGATCAAATTTATGCATCGAGGTCGCTTATAAACTTCAACATCTGGATTGTCCATAAGTAATTAATGCTAATCCTGCTTGAAGCATAGCTACTTCATGGCCAACAGTGCCATTGCCTCATCCGAAGACACATGTAAAGCTGATGCATTATCAGTCATCATTCAGTCGGTAATTGGGCATTATTAGATGTGATTGCCTCAGAGGCAGCTAGATGTGGAAGAAAGTTTTTCATGTCATAATTCCAGGCTCTTCCTATCCTTAATTGGGATTGCTTTGGTACATTCCCATCATGTGAACTGTCATGTGGGACGACGGATAACGGTATACATATCTGACTAATATTTGAGTCCTTCCATGACAGTACACAGATTTTTCCTGTTCCAAGCATTTCTTTTTGAATATTATTTGTGCTCTGAGGTAAGCTTTTTAAAGCCTATGCCGCTTGGCTAAACTTATTATCGGGGACCAGAGGTGGGAAGAACTTTTTTAATCACTTTGGCAAAGGCGTCCTACCATGCAGGGGGAGGGTCATAACCCCTATTGTGTGTATTGTCATGGAGGGACTAGGAGAAAGATAACTAAGAGTAAGCATTATGGGCATTTCAATAAAATTAAGTTAAAATGTTTGTTTTTTTAGTTGTCCATTTAAATTTAATGTTTCCGTTCAAGAGTACCTTCCTTCACGAACACAGTTTGGAAGAGATTACAGCTCAATTTGACTGTTTGGATCCCATATAACTAATATTGGCAATGTGAAGAAAGACCAAAAAGCCGCCTTAAATCGAAATCAATGGCACGGAATCACTAGAGACGTATTGAACATCCTGCCGCTGGCCTCCACAACGCATCGCTCCTTACCTTTTATAAAAGATGAAGCAATGTCGTTTACAGAGTATATACCATAAGGAACCTGTTAATACTTGAACATTTACAGCATCTATTCTGAAAAGAGATGCTAAATGAACATTGTCCAGGACATGTTCCTTACATTGTAACTCAACCATTTGTCACTGTGATCAAAGTAACAGCCCTCGGGCATGGTGCAGGGAGCGGCGCTGAGCAGTGCTGACACTCATGCTCTCCTGCTCAAGCAGGAGCTTTTTTGTGTCCCTGCATGAGCGGCAGTGTGCGCGCTTGTAAAGCCATGCGGGAGGCGGGGCTAGTGCGCCATGTCACGGACTGCCATTGGCTTTTGGCAGTCACGTGATGGGCCCTCCGGTTCCCTTAACGGCAAAATTTAAACTTGCCTGTCTCCTGCATTTCCACACGCCTCGGCACGCATGCGGAAGCGGCTCCTAAAGCCGCGCTGATTACAGATGCAGGGGTTAAGTGTATCTGCTCAGCGCGGTCTTTTTTACCATGACCTGGCCTAAAGCAGATCCAAGCTGCACATGCAAACCTGATTTTTCCTGCACGTTGTCCCCATTGTGTAGCCTGTCGCTACTTTTATGTACTCTGAAATAAAATATTAAATCCCTCTCCAAACCTGTTATGTCGGATCTGACTGGTTTTCCATGAACGTATTTAATGACGTGCCATCTGTCAATTGCCAGAACTCCATTCCGCTACCTGGTAACTCCGGTCACACAGATATCCATGGAAGAGGTGGTGAAAGAACTGCAATGGAAGGCAATGGAGAAAGTATCTTCTTATCCTGGGGTGAATGATGAAGAGAAAATGATTTCCATCCCCGGAGGAGGTTTTACAAAGCTGTTGTACGATGACTGGTGGGTGTGCCCAGGTGGTTAGTTACTAAAGGCAGATTAGGGCCACAGGACTGTACATTTTCCTCATTTCTATGAGCAAGTAGACACTGTCACGGGAGACCAGGATAACCACACCAGGGATCAATTCGCCAGACAAACAGTTTATAAAATTAATCTATTGGAAAAAAAGAGTATCCACAACCTATGTACAGTAAATTATCTCTCACCTGCCATCTGCTTCACAACTAAAACACTCTGACCTCACAGATTACAAAGAGCTGATGTTATCTCTTCTGGCCAGGTGTATCCAATATGACCCCAGCCTCTGATTGGTGGGGGGGAAGTGCAACAACAAACACCATTAAGTTACTTGGCGATGGCACAGACCACTGCAACATTCAAATGGAAAAAAATTAACCTCTGGTCCCTGAAGTGCTGGAACCAGGCGACAGAATATATATACTGTGCACATATAACATAATACAAATGTATTACTGACAGGTAGGGGTAATGGCAGGGCTTGACCTTTATTATAAGCAGTCACCCCTACCGTCACAAACACTACAATTTATGATTTTAAAATATATATATTTGTGTCCTATTTATTTATTTATAGAATATTTTACCAGGAAGTAATACATTGAGAGTTACCTCTCGTTTTCAAGTATGTCCTGATCTGGACTCGTATTCCCCTTATGCATTAACCAATATTTTTTTGTAATTACCCTGCATCATCCTACAACTAAGGGGCAGTTTTATCCAACCGGTACTTGCTTGTTTAGAAGAACTTAATCAGATTTCCTTCTTGCATACCTCTCTTATCTTTAAACATGTCCCCTTGTTCAAATTTAGACTTTATATTAAAAAAAAAACAACCAACATCTTCACCTTCTTTATACCCGAGAAGTATTTGGAAAAAGTCTTCTCTCCCCCGTAATTCCTTTAGTATTTCCTCATATAACAATCATTGTGGGGCATGCAGCACATCAATTGTTTGTTTAGAGAGATGGGGTGAATAGGTGTATTTTGATGGCAGGGTGATCTAGTCATTGTTGGTCAAACTACTGAAGATTAAATAAATAGCAAGTGAATATGAAAAGATTAAAATTCAGAGAAGTGTCAGTCTAATGCCATGCATGATGAATGAACTATATTCTGGCACACGTAATGTTACATTTATCAGTGTAGGTTGCACCTTCCAATCTGTTGCCAGATCGCATGGTCGTGTATGTCTTTTCTTTGGTACAGTTGTTCAGAAGAAATACAGATGGCTGTAGTGCTAAAGTTCTGTTCAGAAGGTGACAACATTCCTGATGCCTTTGCTCTTCTCAATCACATAAATGAGTGGCTTCATCTGGTAGGACAATCGGTAAGTAACGCCAACTATGAGGACATGGAGATTTATTTATTTTTTTTGTCTGTCCCCAAGTGACTTAACATCTACGCATATTATACCAGGAAGCGTATGGTGAGATGACGAACTTCATTTTAAAGTATGTCATGTGAGTTTCACCATTCCAACTTTTGTGTTTTTGTATCTCCCACAACCTCATCATTACATGGATCAGCAATGTTTCACTTATTTAGTCATTTTCAGCGAAGGATTGAAAAGCCTAAGAAATTGCACAACATATCACTCAGTTACCACATCCTGCTTCTGTGACATGCAAGTTAGGGACTAATGCCAAAAAGAAATTGTTTTACATACACAAATAGAAATGTTAATTATTTACAATTACATTTAACCAAATTTAATTGTCCAGTCATTAAAAAAAAAAAAAAATTTATTACATAAAATGATTGAACATTTTGATTGTACCTTTTTAAATAGAACAAGATTTTGCTCCTAAACTCGTATGTATAGGGATACACAAGGACTACTGCTAACATGTATTTAATTTGCTTTTACAGAATGGGGATTTCTCTACCAAATGGAAGATACCAAGCTCTTGGAGATTACTGTTTGGCAGTGGTCTTCCACCTGCCCTGTTCTGACTTTGACACTAAGGAGAAGCACCTGGGCAGTGGCTGGCTCCCAAAATCATTAGGCATTTGTTGCAAGTGGAATTTTGACAGGAAAACCTTTGAAGTTCTTGTACAGCAAGGACATCCTATACCTACATCAATTACTGTGCAGATTCTTTATGGCAATTGAATAACTAAAAAAAACTAAAATTGTCTTTTTTGAATAGTCAGAAATTCCAGTATTGGCAACTGTGACAGCTGTATTCACAGTTTTTGTAGGGGTTCATATCTTGCTTCTTACTCTGTCCTGCTTGGAATGGTTACTGGTAATTTGGTCAAGAACAAGCTGTAAGAGTTATATTGTATATTAATGCATCATTTTTACAGTCTTGACACCAATATTGACAAACTGTTTCACACGGGTAAAAGGCCTATCTTGCCCCTGAAGTGAATATCTCATGTATTATTTAAAGACCCAAAGTTGTCACACACAGCTAGGACATAGGCTTTGCACAAACAAGTCTTTTCTTGTGGTTTATTTAACTGGCAACGATTTGTGAATTACGCAGTAAAACCTTCTATCAACATATTATGCTGTGGTATCTAGTACGCATCCTTTCTTCTGGTAAGAACTCAGAATTTAAAAAAAAAAAAACCTGTATGATGTCTTGTTGATGTAGTTTACTAAAAGAACAGGGCAGATCAAAAACTTGTACTGTAAGAAGTGATGTGGTAATTCAGAAGCCAAACTGATTCATATGTTTGTACATAATTATTGTATTAAAATCCCCTATTATCATCTGTAGCAGTTGTCAGTTGCCATCATTGCAGGAAGCATGTTTGGACATCACAAAAATTAAACCATTTACGTTAATCTGGAAAGCTAAGGTAAAAGTTCCAGGTCTTGGCTCCATTGACTTTAACACCTACTGCTGGAGAACAGATCCAAATCGGGTTCCCTATCTAATTTAAAAGTTCTGTTTCAGCAACTTTAAGTGAACTGACCACAATGTGTCGCCTGGTATATCACCACCTGGACCGTAATAGTAAGACAGCAGTTTAAACCAAGATTTAGCACTCCGGACTGCACAGTGGGGCTACAATTATATGGTCGTTGCATTAATTAATCTTTGGCAACCAAGCTTTATTCATACTTGAAATTGGTATTATATTTAGATTTCAATTTAAAAATGGTCTCACTAACTTCCTACTCCATCAAAACACTCCAATACCGATTTTATATTTGTGTGATAAACAAAGTATTTATTTATAAAAATGTTTTACCAGGAAGTAATAGTGAGTTACGGGAGCAGGAATAGATGTTGACATGTTGGACAAGCTAGCGAGAGCAGACAGGTCATTGAAAAACCACCTTTATTTTCACAACACAGTATTTTTATTCCGTGACAAAAAAAACCCCCTAGGTTGACACCTTTATTTGGCTGCATTGCAAAGGCCGGCAAGGGAAAATGCGTGTTGCTTCTTCCTTAGAAACGAATTCACCTTTATGCAGCTTCTCTTCAAACTCATTGTGTCTGGTGCTCTGAGTAAATATCGATTTTCAAGCATAAGAGGGAACATTTGATTTTAAGCAAAAAAAAACTAGCTATGAAAAGTAAATCTATACAGAATTCACACAAGCTTTCCACACCTATTTCCTTATAAAATGCTGCAGTCACGACTCCCATTTTACAAATAAGCATGTTAAGTGGCATATGGGGGTGTTCAGTTTCCTCTTTGCAAAGATTTAAACGAGTAGCCTCCTTCAGAGAAGGTGCCTGAAGTAGTTATGTTTAAATTGGATGGTAAGAATCTTTGAACAGTACTTCGCGGAAAGGATGGTTGATTTGTTTATCACCTCTGCTGAAGGCTAATACAGTTAAGGAAATAATGTTAGGGCTAGACAAAGCTAAATATAAAGAAACCAAAAGTTCTAACAGTGGCTTGCATTTTGCAACAGAAGAAATCTAAATACTTGGTAGGCCAACTGGTCATTACCTGCTGCGTAATTGTAGGTTTCTAAAAGTCTGCCACCAGGTGTACATGAGGACAAATACCACAAGATGACTTTTGAAGAACTGATGGGTAAGCAGATCTGCAATTCCTTTACATAGACTATTATTAAAGAATGACCATCTCTATCAGAATCACATACACCATTATTTCTATTCCCAGACACATTACTAGGATAAGTAAGGTTTTATTGGTGGAGAAACTCAATTAAATGTTGGATAAATGACCATTGCCAACACTTTAACTTCAATAAAACATGATACTAAATCGTTCCCCCAAAAAGTCAGTTTTATTGTGTTGCTGAAATGTATACCAGTTAATACCATTAGTTGAGTAGTCCCCGAAATGAAACGCTTTGTACCAAAGAGAATTTAGCAACTGTAGAACAGATACGAATATTTTAGGTGGATAATGATTCAAAGGATTCATTATATAATAAACATGACATAAGGAGACAGTGTTTAGCAGAATTGTGGGGTCCTATAAGACCCATAACCACTTTGCTGTTAAAGAAAAAAAGGTGCTGTCCCAACTAACAACTAACACTGAAGACTCAAAAAAATAAAAAAAATACATGGCTAAATGTTTTTTGCTTTACCACTGGACTGATTAAATGCATGTAAAGGCGCAATCCCAGCAATATCCTACGTGTGTTTTTCATAATATTTACTACTTTTTTTATTAAATGTAACTCAATGCCATTTTTAATGTTTTAATATACAGTAGTGCACATTTTAAAAATATATATCTTTAGCAGGCTTTAGCACACCTCACTAGCAGTGCAAAATCTTTGTAACACTTTTCCGTTTGCTGCATATATTAAAGCAGCAGTCCAAGCTGCATTTTTAATATGTGCATCAATGCAGTCCACACGAGAAGTAAATTAGCGAAGTTGCCGATTAATGAAGATTCGGCTTGGGGGTTCATTAAGTGGCTGTCAGTGCAGCAGAAGAGGACCAAAGATGCAAAGTTCTGTGGGGAAGATCATGTGACCAGGCAGTCACTAGATACAATTGGTGCACTGCTAGAAAGAGGGCAGGGCTCAAAAAAGGGATGCACCAGAGCCTGTTTCAGAAGAGGAAGGGGATGTGACATTGTAAATGGTTGCTATAGAAACAAAATGCGTGTTACATTATAATACATAACAAATCAGTTTTTTTCAATAAATAAAAATGCTACACGTATTCTCAGTACAGAACAGATTTATTAAAATAAAAAACATGTAGAATATTGGTCGGTCTGCAGCTTTTAAAAAAACAAAAAAATTAAATTGCTTGGATTGCCTCTTTAATAGTTTTGCAAATTTAGGCTTAAACTGTAAAACAATCGTAAATCACATTACACAAAATATATTTGAGGCTTTCATGCAGGGACAGGACATTTGATACATAAACATCTATATCTACATTTACTTGAAACAAACATTTCTTAGTAATATACATTCGTAATAAGGCTCTTAACAGCATCTGCTTGGGTCTGTAAGAGCCTCATATCCAACGAAGAAAAGAAGGCCGCTTTTCTGCAACCTTCAGTGCTGCAGAAGTTTTATTGTAGTGCCCATATTTAAGACTCCCTACAAAAAATATTTCCCCCAGTTGTAAAATACTAAATATCACAGGGAATGTACATTTGTTTAAAAAATAAAAAAATACAGGACAACTTAACACTGCATTGATAGTTGATTAACTAAAAAGAGCAATGGCAGGTTAAAGGTCACATGCCAGCCTGATGCGTTCTAAATAGTTATCACCAATCCACTAAAAATCAATCAGATCTTAGTTTGGCTTCGATAATTTCTGTTCTACTCAAGCACTTCACATATCTTAGAGGCGCATTACCTCTTCTGGGATAGAGAGAGAGATAATCTGTTCTGGGGCCCCTACTCTTCTCAGTGTTCATCAATGATCTTCCCACAGCTAGAAAGGGAGCCTCAATACACATGTATGCAGATGTCACAATCCTATATGCACACAGCCATAGCCTCTCTAACCTTCAACACATACTTCAGTCTGACTTTTTGAGACTCAAAAACTGGATTTCCCAAAACAAACTGTTTTTAAACACTGACAAGACTAACAATGGTATTTGGGACCAAGACTAAATTTTTAAAGCTTCCAGCGACTGAGCTCCAGATTAGAACCAACGCTAACACCACCCTAACCCCTGTCACTAGTTTTAAATACCTGGGCATATGGTTTGACTCCCATTTAACATTCGGGATGCACATTGATACCCTGACAACCAAGACCTATGCCAAACTAGGGGTACTTTACAGGAACAAATCCTCCCTAAGTCTCCTGGTCAGAAAGCGTATCGCACAGCAGATGCTAATGACAATTATTGACTATGGAGACATAGCATAAGGCTCGGCACCTCAAACCCACCTTAGCAAACTTGACACCCTCTACAATTCAATTTGTCGTTTTGTTCTCCAATGCAACTACAACACACATCACTGCGATATGCTCAAAGAACTAGATTGGTCATCACTCGAGTCTAGGCGCAAAGTTCACCTTTCCTGTCTTGCCTTTAAATTCTTTATGGGCAAACTACCCACCTATCTGAACAAGCTCCTCACCCCTACCACATGCAGCACTTATCTGAGATCTGACTCCAAAAGACTATTCATGGTCCCAAGGCTCAACAAAGTATCCGGCCGCTCCTCCTTCTCTTACCGTGCACCCCAAAACTGAAACAACCTACCAGAGACTCTCACATCCACCAACAGTTTAAGTTATTTCAAATCTAAGTCTGTCTCACATTTTAATCTGGTCTGTAACTGTTTCATACGCTCATAATATATATTTTCTTTAACTGTGCGTGCAATGTCTTGTATATAATGTATACCCTGTTCATTTATGTAACTGTATTTGTAACCATGTATTATTTGTCTTAACTCTGTGCCCAGGACATACATTGAGATTTACCCCTCATTTTCAAGTATTACTTCCTGGTAAAATATTTTTATAAATAAATATCTTTCTCTGAAGAGGTAATGCTCCTTTAAGATATGTGAAGTGATAGACAGATAGATAGATATCTGTAGAAAGCAGGAGTCTCATTGGTTTCAGCTCTAAGGACCCCCTGCTTCCCGAGATACATTTCCTTGTAAGGTCCCCTCCGATGGCAATGTATATATTATAAAATCACTGTCTATATAACAATATACAAATGGTTGCTTTTGTATAAATAAAAATATGTTGAGATTTAGAAAAGGAAAACTTTATTTATTTATTTTTTTTAAAGGTACAATGCTGTTTTTTACATTTATTTTGTTACATGTGTGTGAAGCAGGGAGTCTCCGGAGCTGAACCCCATTGATTTCAGCTCTGGGGATCCCCTGCTCCCAGAGATACTTGCTTCCAAAGGGGGTGCCAGTATCGCCTACAAGTTTAAAGCTCCAGCGTCACGTGGGCCAATAGGAAGCCGCACCGGATGACGTCACGGCCGCCTACTGACCCCCGCTGGACACGGGAGCTTTGAAAAGCGGCCATTATGTGAACCCCAGCTAACAAACCAGAGCGGCTACCAGAAAGTAATTTTTTGGGATATATGTTTGGATGCGGATAAAAATAATTGCAGCCCAAAATATATCATGTGCAATCTCTGGGGGTACAGGTGTAACACAGCAGTCCATTTCACAACACCCATTTGTTATTTTTAAATGTAAAACAAAAAGACACTATAAATATGGCTGCAGCATCACCAATAGTCGTCACTTCGTCTCCCGATGACATTCCAGTTGCTGACCCCGGCAGTCAGATTGTGACCACCAGGCAAGTATTCTTATCCAGTAGAGAAAACTGCCGCTATCTTGAGGTGGAAAGGACCCCTTGATCCCAGTAATAAAAAATAAACACCAAAGTAAAACGGCTTCTTTAATACAGTATATGCCTGGAAACTAGTTAAATTAGATAAACCGACGAGTATAAAAAAACAGAAAGAAAAAAAACCCTCCCTTTTTATTTATGTAATATGTAGGAAAATAAAAACAGTACGGTGACATTTTAAAAAAATATTTAATGCTGCCAAAAAAGTATAAAAATACAATGCGAATGGCAGAACGATACAAAGTACTCTTCTAATGTATCTTACATATATTTCTACAATGCATGCATTAGAAAACACCGGACAACACATGAAGTGAGCTTGTTCTGCAAAGTCTCATGCTGGTGATGTTCTTCACCCCCTGGATGGAGTAGTTTACGTGGTAAACAGATAACACATTGAGCGAGGTCAGTTCGTTACTAGACCTGACATTTGTTCCCGGAGAGGGTTTCATGTCTTGCTTTGCATGTCAAAGGGTTTCGCAGTGTAATTGCTGTAGAATAATCACAAGCCGTGGAGGTTTAGGTGTCGAGGAGCCTGGGCCTATGACACAATGCAAAACAAAAAAATGACCGTTTCAGTAAGTTTGGGGAGAAAAATTGGAAAATAAAAGGGCTAAAAACAAAACAAATCCAACATCTTGCCTTCTAAAATAAATACCAATTATTTTTTTTATATATTATTGCACGTGGCAAACGTTTAGTAACCATGTAACACAAATCACATGGACACATCTTTGATAAAAGTCATCTTGTCACATAGATTGAGAGAAAAGTGACAGTCCGCGTCGGTTGATATTTTACTTAATTATATAAAAAGAAAAAAGTTTTGAGATATAGCTCATCAGTGACAGCATAATGCACATAGCCTGGTGACCTGTCTAAACTGTATAGCTCTCTGACTCTCCATACTGAACACAGACAAAGAAAGAAAGAGGAAGTCTGTTGCATAAGGAGAGAAGAGGTAAGGAGGAGAGAAGAGGTAAGGAGGAGAGAAGAGGTAAGGAGGAGAGAAGAGGTAAGGAGGAGAGAAGAGGTAAGGAGGAGAGAAGAGGGAAAATGGGGAAAGAGGGAAAATGGGGAAAGAGGGTAAATGGGGAAAGAGGAAAGAGGAAAAATGGGGGAAAGAGGAAAAGAGGGAAAAGAGGGGAAATGGGGAAAATGGGGAAAATGGGGAAAGAGAGAAAATGGGGAAAGAGGAAAAGAGGGAAAATGGGGAAAGAGGGAAAAGAGGGAAAAGATGGGGAGAGGGAAAATGGGAATAGAGGGAAAAGAAAAAAAAGGGGGGAAAGGGAGAGAGAGGAGGGAAATGGATGGGGAGAAGGACGGGACGGAGTGAGGGAAAGATTGGGGAGAGAGGGAAAAGGGAAGAGGGGAAGAGAGGGAGAAGGGTTAGAGGAGGGGGAAGAGGTGAGGGAAAGGGGGAGAAGGGGGAGGGGAGAGAGGAGGGAAAGGGGGAGGGAAAAGGGGGGAGAGGGGAAGGGAGAAGGAAGGGCGGGGTTGGGGGAAGAAGGAAGAGGGGGGTGGGAGGGGATGGGGAGAGCGAGCAGGGAAATAAGTCAAACCCATCATTTAGCGGATAGTGGGGTTGGCGCTAAGCGTGCTTGGGCTGAGCCCTAGTAGATCTAAAATATTTTACCAGAAAAAAAAACACTGTATACTGTACACTGGAGTTGCATCTCATTTTTAAGAATGTCCTGTGTGGGTGTAAAATAAGTACAATGAATGTAGGCTTACTAATATTTTATACGGGAAGCATTCTCTCTGAAAAGGGGATTAAATATATATCACACTCCTCCATGGTTTATGGAAAATACTGTTGAGCATGAAGTAACAGCATTCTCCTTTCCAACAATAAAACCAAACCTAGTGAGCAGACATTTTCCATGGAAAGCAGCAATCAAGCTTAATCAGATTAGCCCATTTTAACAACAAGATGCTTGTAATGTTGTGTCAAACAGAATCCAGATGTACTACATTACAAAACACTAGCAGTGGCCACACTTTGCCAGCTGTCTTTTATTGAACGCTAAATGTTTGTCAGTTACCCCAGTATTAGTTTGGAAACAAACTTGCATGTATATGTATTAATACATATAACCTTGTACCAATGTGACTGAAATAAAGACTCAGACAGACAATATACTTGTAAGACATTTATTTTTTTTCCCAAATACAAAATAAAGTGAAAAAGTATAACCAACTATATGGTCCAGATTTAACAGACAGGAAGACTATTGCAGTTATATTGCCATGATGTTAAATGAAATTAATTCATTGGAATAATTCAAGTGACAAATGCACTATTACAACTGTGCTACATTACAAGGATTTGTCACGGGCTCAACAATATATTCTTCTCATTTAACACACAAAATTAAGGAGGCAGAACAAAGACAACTGTGTACAACTCTACCTCTTGCCCAAGGAGGTTATCCATGTCATATGGGATGAGCCCTCCCCTATTAACAGCGGCCAAAGAATGACTGACCTAGTAAACTGCGTCAAAACAATGCTATTTCCAGACAAAATGAGCAACAAATAAATTTTTTTTTTTAAATCTGCTGGAATGAATGTTGCCTTCAAAGACAAAACAAAGGTTGTAAATGCTGGTTTAGCTTTAGATAAAACCTTATGATGCAACCCGCATGTTTAAAAACTACGTGCCAACTTAATAACCCTTCCACTGCCAGAGGGACCCGTGACACTGCTGCGCTGTGCGTTTTAGGGCTGGAAAGCATCGGACGGGTCAAAGGAACAACTTGTACTAAATGAAGCGCGACATTTGCAGCTCGCTGCAATCTCATAGTAATACCATAGCAGCAAAACTAAACAAAGTGCTATGCAGTGCATTTTACGTTCTGTTTCCTAAATGCACAGCAACGCAATCAGCATACAAAAAATATTTATGCCCAACTATTGGGCTTAAAAAAACAACTTTAAAAAAAACTTTGGTGAATGTGAACAGATGTTAACAAGCCCTTCCCATTCTCCAACAAATTCACTCCAGAATTCAGAATTATTACAAACGGATTTGAAGGTAAAGACACGTTTATTTTCCGACTATAAAATGATTACCTCAAACCTTTCTTTACATGTATTACTAATAAACTGTAATGATCTCCTATGAATAAGTGCCAACTTTGCACTTACTAGCTCTACAGTGATGTGGCTTACTGAACAAGGAAGTACACAGAACACACAATTAAAAGGCAAGCATTTTAAAAAAAAGTTATAGAAATAAGGGTTTCTGGTCGCGTGTGTGTGTGTGTGTGTGTGTGTGTGTGTGTGTGTGTGTGTGTGTGTGTGTGTGTGTGTGCGTGCGTGCGTGTGTGTGCGCATACACATACGAGGGTACACACACACACCTGAGTATGTGTGTAAATGTATTAAGGATGAACACGTATGCACACCTCCACCTGTGTACATCACAATAGAGGATCTTTAATTTATTCCTTATGGCAAGAATTAATGCAGGGATAGTTCCACATAACATTGAAATTGTAATAAAGTGAAAACCTTTAGTACCTACCCCTAAACATTCTAACACTTCACAGTCGTTTCATCATTTTATTTTATTATCTTTGGAAATGTAGGCCCCCAAAAACAGCAAAATGCTCAATACCAAATATCACAGAATATATTACACATTCTGCGTGTGACAATGTCATCACAAATGCCAGAAATCTTGGCATGTGCCGTAAACAAAAAACAAACAAAAAAAAAAGCGCTACATCCTTATCTCTCAAACCGGAAACTGAGTATTTTCAAAATGATAGCTCACAATTTTGAAATGTGGAACAGCACCTTTAAAAGTAAACTAATTCGACAGAACCTGAAATAAACAATTTATTGGACACGGTAAAGCATACATAGTTTGTGGCGGTTTAAAGCCTAAGCCTGCATACCCGCCACGAACGTCAAATATTCAATACCATGTGCTCCCCTTCTGGTTTTTTTTAATCATATCCATAAGCATTCTGTGATTGTTAGTGTGCTGCTGTTTGTATTCAGAATAAGCCAGACTTTGAAACCCAGAATGCACATGGTTGGGAGAAGAATATCAAAATAAACAGAACATCCAAGAAAATGTGGGGTTAGTCGAAAGATGTTCTTCAAATCAGAAATAAACCCCCTTAAAAACAGCAGGTCTTTGAGGGGCAAAATGAAGAGGTCCCATCTTCCCCCAGTATGGCTAAACAAAGGCAGCTTCCTACCCATCTGCTATTGGTTGCTTGGTCGAGGAGAAAATTAGTTTCTTGAGGGTACAATCTACAGGAATTATTTTTGAGGTGTTTATCTGAAAAGTCCCAGAAGGAGTTAGGTTAGTGTGTTTCAGGTGGTCAAAAGTATTAACAGTACACTAGAAGAAACCTATGATGGTTCGAAACGCTGTACACTATGTCCCCAAAGAACCCTTATGTTGATCCCCTAAAATGTTTCGACCTACAACAAATCTACATTTCCCCAAAACTAATATGGCTACTAGAACTTTGTACTACATCAGATACTCCAGAAACAAAAGCAGAGTCATTCTAAACCCCACCGGGTCCTTTACTTATTTTTCTTAACTGAGCTAAAGAACAGAAGATCTTTTGGGGTGGGATTATATTATTTCTAGCGAGAGAACTGTAGTTTTGAGCTACTGCGCTCTATACTCTTTGGCAATAAAAATAGAGACAGAATATTTCCGGCAAACCAAATAACAAAGTGTTACCAATTGGTCATCTTTATCAGTACGTTAACCACCCACGATGCATTTCCCCTGAAGCGGGGCACGCATAGCAAATGTTTTCATTTTCGTTGGTGAAAGGAGGAAAGTCAGGGGGTTAAGATTGCCAATTTAACTACTCTGTTGCTAGAGGAGCCTACAACTCACTCACTGTGAAATTCAATTTTCCTCTTATGCTACAAACTACCACGAGAGGAGCCTGAAAGCAACAGATCCAAGATAAGCATCAACATCTACAAATTGAACAGTAGGACTGTCACAAAAGAGGAGAACAGTAGCTGCTCTATGCACGATGCAGCTACAATTACCCCGTCACTGTCAGGAGGACTACAACACATTCCTCCACCAATAAAAGGACGTAAAAAATAATTCAAAATGTGACTGCTACAGCCTTTGTGGACTGGAAAAAAGGATGCACACCACATATAGACTAACATTTCAGTGTCCTGGGGCAACTATTAAAGAAAAAAAGGGTTTCAGCAATCCAGAGATAAAAAAAAACTAAAATAAAAAGAAATGTCATTTACAGAGGCAAAGGAATGAAAAGTATCCTTTACTACTGATATTATAATTATGTTAAATATACAGTCTGTCTTAACGACCCTTACACACGCATGCAAGCACCCATCCTCCATGTAGCAGGTGTTTGCATGTACAGCTTCACAATTCTAATTGGCTGTCCCCACTGTGACAGGATACAAAAATAGACGTTATTTTGTCATTGCGGGGAAGGCAAACCATGGTAACTAGAAAGATCACCACAGTTCCTGGTTTTTACGATGTTTGAAGTGTCTGGGGATAGGGTTGGGTGATATACTGTTATGATCGGAATACCGCGGTAATAAAAATGGATGGTAACTCGGTACTTACCATTATTTATTACCGCGGTATTATAGCTTGCTGGTTGCTGGGGTCTGTGTGAAGCTGAGGCGTGTACCGGAGCTTCCAGCCACACGCCCCCATTTCAGCTGCATCAGCAGCGGGGGAGGGGGCGGAGCCAACAGGGAGGGGCAGAGCCAGGAGCCGAGTCAGCTGCAGCATGTAAAGGCTATCAAAGGAATCCACGCGCTGGTCATCTCCCTCAACCCCTTCCTTCCTCACCCCAATGTCTCGCGAAACCCCTTCCTACCTCCCCCAATGTCTCACTAAACCCCTCTTCCCCCCACGTCTCACTAAACCCCTCCCTTCCCCCCACGTCTCACTAAACCCCTCCCTTCCCCCCACGTCTCACTAAACCCCTCCCTTCCCCCCACGTCTCACTAAACCCCTCCCTTCCCCCCACGTCTCACTAAACCCCTCCCTTCCCCCCACGTCTCACTAAACCCCTCCCTTCCCCCCACGTCTCACTAAACCCCTCCCTTCCCCCCACGTCTCACTAAACCCCTCCCTTCCCCCCACGTCTCACTAAACCCCTCCCTTCCCCCCACGTCTCACTAAACCCCTCTCTTCCCCCCACGTCTCACTAAACCCCTCTTCCCCCTACGTCTCACTAAACCCCTCCCTTCCCCCCACGTCTCACTAAACCCCTCTCTTCCCCCCACGTCTCACTAAACCCCTCTTCCCCCTACGTCTCACTAAACCCCTCCCTTCCCCCCACGTCTCACTAAACCCCTCCCTTCCCCCCACGTCTCACTAAACCCCTCTCTTCCCCCCACGTCTCACTAAACCCCTCTTCCCCCTACGTCTCACTAAACCCCTCCCTTCCCCCCACGTCTCACTAAACCCCTCTCTTCCCCCCACGTCTCACTAAACCCCTCTTCCCCCTACGTCTCACTAAACCCCTCCCTTCCCCCCACGTCTCACTAAACCCCTCTTCCCCCTACGTCTCACTAAACCCCTCCCTTCCCCCCACGTCTCACTAAACCCCTCCCTTCCCCCCACATCTCTGAAAGAAACATTGGGAGAGAGGAAGGGGCTAAGAGATATTTTAATGACTTCACATTTTTGTTTTCTATTGGGTATTTATCGCGCTAAATGATTTCATAGAGCCATTGTGGGTATTTGTAATTGCCCAACCACACCCTTAGATTATAAAGGGGAGGTGCTCTCTGTCAGCAGCGGGGTTACATTCTTGTGTTACGTGCATGCTTGTGTAAATGTTCCACGATTAAGAACTTCCGTTTCCCACCATGAAATGTATATGTTGTCATCACTAAAGTATACACTAAAAAAAAAAAAAAAAAGGAAAGATTACATATGCAGCTGTACACTAGTTACATTTTATACAGATATAAATATGATGCCGATGTCAGTAGTTGGAGAACGTGTACGTTGTTTATGTCTATTAAAGTTTATTGCTTATTTGGAAGGATTACGAATAAATGGCCACCATGAGCCAAGTAGAGTGCTCTACGCTAGAACTGGTCATCATTTTGCATCAGCATAATAAGCAACTCTTTAAGACGCTCATACAAGGAAACCGGACGTTTGGAAGTCTGCCGCAGGCGTCCACATTATTTATCCACTATCACAAAGAACCTTTTCTTTATAGTCCCTGGAAACCCTGCGTGTTAATTGGTCCAGGCAGACTGTTACTGACAGGTAATGGTCCTCAGAACGCTTGGTTAATGGAGTTCACACTAAAAATAACGCTGAAAAACTAAGCCCTACTTGTATATCAAATACAAAACGGAAATGAAGCTATATTTGAAGGCCTTTACCAGTCATGGTCTCACTGATTAACAGGATGGCAGATCCTATGACATTTTCTTCACCCCTAATATAAAATAAGGGATACCCAACTCATACATGGTAGGAGGGGTTCATTGCAAGCCAACGGTCTTGAAAAGTCTTGTGTGAGAGAAACCACTATATTACCCAAGTGGTAACCCTACTACCTTGCACATACAAGAAAGATAGTCTTGTGAGGTAACCTTTAAAACAGCAAGAAAGATGGATCTCAACAACGTTTGGTGTCAATGTGAAACAAAAATAATGCACAGAAATAGATTAAAACGTACCATTTCTCTTCTCTACAAAAGGTAGCAGCTACAGTTAGGAACTGATGACCCCAACATAAGCTGCAGTAACATGTCCTGAGATACGGATGACATGGGAACAAGCCATCGGACACAGTGCTTGTTACCAATCTGTATGCACCCACCAATCTCAGGTGTTGGGCTGCACCAGTGAAAGCACCCAGTGTTATTTTCGGTTGTCCGCTATTAGACACCGCCCACAGAAGCACCGTATTACAAGGAATTTCCTGGAGAATAGATTTTCCAACAAACATACGCTCCTGTTATAATGACTGTAGCCAACCCTATGGGAATGAGAAAAGGTTTCCAGCATAACCACCTTTTTCTTTTTCGTTCCACTTCACTCAGCTTTTGCTTCATCTGCTGCACCTTCTGTGCCGTGTTGGCTTTTCGATCCTCTCGCAGCCTTTTCCGAATTGTACTGGAGTAAGAAAAGAATGGTAACGGCCAACATGTTAATATATAAATAGACACACATACATATATTAAATAATAAATATATAAATGAGCAGTCACTTGACCTTGTTCCAACATTGTCCCTCATTCCCTCTGGACTGTAAGCTCTCACGAGCAGGGCCTTCATTACGTCTTTGTATGTGTTTGTGCGTGTCAGTCCTCATTTGTATGTAACAGTTTGTAATATACATAACTCTATAGCCCCATTGTACCGCGCTGCGGAATATGTTGGCGCTTTACAAATAAACGATGATAAATGACTATACAGTCCTTTCTACCAGCAGCTGTCATTTTACAATTGTAGATCTTCACCATGAGGTATAGAGAACACTGGAAAAACAATAACCCCATATCCAACACAAAACCGAAAGGTAACCCTATTCTAAAATGACCTTTTTGCAATAAGTTACAAGCCCTTTTAGTAACAAAAGAAATAAGGTTGATTGCCAGCTTATTCTGATGCCTTGTGTGTCCAACGTGAATTAAAATGTAATTTACCTTTCTGCATCGCCGTCACCATCCTGCGTTTTATCGCATAATTCGTCCGTTTTCTCAGTTTGCTCTTGTTCTTCTGTCGAGAGCCCATTACCGTTGAACCTCTCTCCAGCTTGTCTCTGAGGAGCGGGGCAGGTGTCTGCACTGAGAGATTGGTCTTCTCTGGAAAGTTCCTTCCACTGGTTCTGGAAACCAAAATGTTTGTATTCAAATTACAGAACATAAACAGTACCTGTATAACTCTTTAGTTTACAGTAATCAAACACGGGAATATAAAAGGTTATCAAAATTCACTATGTATTATATGATGCACCAAATGGGATGGACGGACTTTATACACTTGTGGGTTCAACATATCCACCGGAGTTTCAACATAAAGTCAAATCAGGCAAATCTGATCAGTCCTAGGCTGATGGACTGTGTTGTCAGCTAGTGTTATTTACCACTACACTTTTAGCCTAAAATGGCTTCTTACAGTAAATAAAACTGAAATGAACCAAAATCAGTGCACGGGCATGCTTGAAATGTTGTGCCTGTGCTGTACAACTTCCTATTACCACACCCCCCTCCCTCCCCAAACTCAGCAGTAGGCAAAAGAATGCTGGCCAACAGTACCAGTTTCACCGTTGGTGTTTGAAGAGGGGTAAGAAAGTACTGGCAGCATGCAGTAGGCATCAGCTGCTGTGGTATTGGGAGAGCCCCAATCATGTTTCATCGGTGTCTGTTCCATATGCATAAAAAGCTTTAGCTCCTGGGTGGCCAACTCCAGTCATTATAACCGAGCCACCTGTGCTGAAGCAGGGATATCCAGTAAAATCTGATCTGTTGGTAGCCGTTGAGGACTGGGAGTTGGCCACCCCTGCTTTAGCTAGTCAGGCTCAGGATGCTTATAGCGCTGCTTACCCATTTTCAGGTAAGGAATCCCGGAGTGCCAATGAACCATTAAAGTATGGAGTGCATACAGAATGTGTCTTTAGCTTTTCAAATCTTGGATAGGAATAATATTACATATATATATTAACCTGTAGACTCGAGTCTCCCATTATATACTTTGTTCCCTCTAATACGGCCATGTAGGAGAACCTCAGTTGACCTGGAGTCTGAATTAGTCCCATTCGATAACTTCTCATGTTCAACAATACTTGCTTAATGTCAACTGAAGATGGGTCCGTCCTTTTTTCCATCTGGCAACAGAAGTTTGCAGTAATTACAAGAATTATACATGCAGAAGTCATAGGAAAAGTAGATCACGGCATACTTTCAGATCTGATGGGCAGCATGAAGTAAACAACCTGGCATTTACTTGTTTAGAGACCTAAGAACAGAACTACACACTGCATCTTAGGACCGGAAGGAAGGAGCAAATGTCATTTTCTGAATGTGGTACAAATTAATATCTCAATACATATAGTTATGATTCCGTTTCCTAACTGAACTTAAAATGGAGTGGGAATGTCCCATTAAAGCATTTCATCAGATATTTTTGTAAAGAGCCAGTCCAGTATTAACATCTCAAGTGTTTCTTCTGCTGTTACCCAGGAGCCACAGATATTACACAGGGAACTGCAGGTTGTGGCCTGTTTATCTGGCTGGCAGACAGGTTGACTAATGAGCAGCTCTTGCAAAGGCACAGTAATACAGCATACAAGGATGCTAAAGACGACTGATAACAGAGAAAAAGCCAGCAGCAAAAACACTAGAATTAAAGGGAAACCATTCTTATTCACTGCAGAGAGGACATTGGGAAATAGGACAACATTAAAGGCACATGAAACCGCATTATAGATCACAGATTGTAGGACTATAGAACAGGGGGGGAGAGAAACCTACCAGGACAAGACAGGTGTCAACCAACGAAAATGTCCCAGAGCGCCCTATTCCTGCACTGCAGTGTACAACCGCAGCCCCGTGTTCAGGACCCAGAGAGCCAGACTGCCGGACTTTAAACAAGAAGTTAAGGAATGAAGCAGGAGAATCAGGTACTCCAAAATCTGGCCACGTGGTATAATGGAAATGGAAAATGTCTCTCGTTTCTGCGGTCTGAAAATAAATAAAAAAAATCACAAAAAATGTTGGCGCCAATTAATAAAGGTACTGTAAAAGCAGAGACTCCATCAGTTTCTTGTGGCTTTACCCTGGTTTTTAATGAAAATGGTAGCAATGGAAAATTCCTACATACTTCTGTTCTGGTTACTTATGTAGTTATATTACAGTGTGTGGGGGTAAGAGGGTTATTATGATAATCAAAGTTGCTTACATTAATATTTTGTAACTGCAGCAGTCGAACTGTGTAATAGGATTTGACATCGTCGGATAATAACTTCACACACAGCCCAGTTTCCTTGAACAGCAGAACCTCCTCCTCTGGAGTAGGCCAGTACTGTGCACATTTCACCTGCATCAAGAAACACAAAGGCCACAAAGTGCAGAATTAGTAACATGCATACACATCTACTGCAAACACCGGGCTATATTAGAGAGGGCAGTTTTAGTGTCATATGGACGTCCAGCACGCTGG
Source organism: Ascaphus truei (assembly GCF_040206685.1). Taxonomy (NCBI): domain Eukaryota; kingdom Metazoa; phylum Chordata; class Amphibia; order Anura; family Ascaphidae; genus Ascaphus; species Ascaphus truei. The sequence goes on from NC_134484.1 coordinate 146,944,155, forward strand.
CACTAAAGGGGCTGAGTACACTGCATAAGTCGGCAGTTTCCAAGACATCCGGCCTTCATAAAAGTCAGAACTGCAAATAATTGATGCCAATTTTAGGTCTGCCAAGGCCAGGAAATCCCGTATGCCACTACTAAGCCGTACAGAAATGCAGTTTCTCCCCCCCCAGATAGAGATTAGATAGAAACAGATTACATCTGGCAGCACAGAGGTATTTAATTTCTGAGAAATGACACTGAAAACACTACTCACCGCTTCCTTCTCAATGATTCGGTTCAGCATCACAATTGCTTTGCTCTTTTGTTGCCAGACCATTAACCAGAAATGACAGCAGGTATTGGGAAGAGGGCCCTGAACAAAAAAGGTACAAGAGACGGATACTCAGCACAGTTCCACTTTCATTTTACACCATTTACCTTCAAAAGCTATATGTGGAATATATAATACTATAGTATTTAGACCACAATCAATCCAATTGCTAGACTTGGCCCAGCGCTGTGCTTAACCACTTTTTGGTATGGCTAAAGACCAATCAATATGCAGGAGCATTCCTTGATACTTTCTCCAAAAATGCACCGTGTACTTACCATATTCACAAAACTAAATTTTCAAAAATGCATGGAGAAATACTGTAGGTGTTATATGCAGAGTTATGGGGGCTGAAGAGCTGTGTCACAAAACAGAACTACCCTGCACTTACTGTACTTATTGTACTTGTGGGAGACTTTTTTTTGGCAGGGTGGTGGTGACTGGGGGAGAATTGAAGCATTATGTTACAGAGAGTGTAGAAGAAAAAAAGCCATTGCTACATAGCAGAACAAACGGCAAGCTAGGGGATAAACACAGGACGCGCACTTCAATAGATGCACACGTGCAAACCCATTTTAGTTGAAAGAACCAGATATTTTTCATAGAGCAAAAGAAGTGGCTTTTTTGTGTGAGTTTTGTGTGCTTAGACTCCAAATCTCAAATGTCAAAGTGTTCAGTAAATAATCCCACAGGTACAGTGACCTATTTATTAACTCCGTCACTGCCGATACAGTTTACCAGTGCACGACCAAGGACATTTGAAGATTTTAGAAATAAAATCTTCAAAACAACGGTGTCAGTTTTGTGGTAAATCCACGAAACCCTAAACTTTTTTTTCCCCCTTTAAGACGTTAAGACTTTTATTAGTGGTTGGTGCCACAATGCATATTAGGTCATGTGACTTCAGCAATCTCCTTAAGCAAAAAATATTGCCATTTGGGGGATACTTTGCAAAGCAGCATGTAATATAGCTAGCTACATATTGTCTGAATTGGCCATTGCACCATATACCCATTTCGTCTACTTTAGGAAAATAGATGAAATACATTTTTATGCAGTCAATATTTGTAACCCACCCACCACCCTTTCCTCATATACAAAGTAGTATTACACAGATGTTGACTGACCGCAACTTTCTCATGTAATCACAGTAACTAAACAATTATGCCCCCAGACATGACTTATACTTTCTGAAAGTAGACAACCAAAGGTATCCTGCAATGAGTCACTTTAACCCACTGGGTGAAAACAAAAGTCAGTGGTAGTCAGGCAAGCGGGACCGTGCCTAACATAACTGCCCCCACTGACCAATCCCTACACGGTTCCTAGACTGTACTAATTATCTATGGGGAAGTGATCCCTGCTGTATGGTCTCCTGGGGTCTCCTCTGTGTGACATTCACCTAGAGACCAAGATTGCATACAGCCCACTACTGTGAAACTAAATGCATCTGGTGAGACTCCAACCCCTCCCTGATGCAAGAGAGAGGGGCTAGTAGGACCACATTTATAAACGTCCTAATGGCAGTGAAGGGGTTAAAATCAGATATTGGCAATATAAAGTAATCCGAAAACAGAATACAATACTGTATATTCTTTAAGAATTCCAGTATTTATGCAGAAAATTTGCACGAAAGAGCAACAGCTCTGTGCGATTGTGCACTAGATACAGTATTTGCATTTGGGAGCACAACTAAAAAAATATGATTTGCCTTTCATGAAATCTGTCTGATTGGGGACAGCAAGAAAATAAATCATAGGCTGCACGTGGCCAGCAGATCTTCAAAACTCCATGCAAACAGAGGATTAAAAAGGACAAGAGCGGTTTATAGTTCAATCAGAGGGAAATACGCATTAGTTAATGGCACATTTAGAATGGCACTCAGGATCATTTAAGACTAGATATAAAATAATCTGCCTTGTGATTCAATCATTTGAAATTTCAAATTCTTTTAAATGAATAGTCAGCATGTTCTTCGGGTCAATAAAAGGTGCCCCCCCCCCAATACCCCACTTTTAGGCTCCCACCCATAGCACAGTTTGTAATTGAAAATTATAGGCATAAGCGCTACATCCATTTACTCCAGATACGTTCCCCTCCAAAAAATCCAAAATCCCGAGGCGTTTCCTGGTAACCAGCATATCGTCAAAAAGTAGCAGTTGCTTTTTCCACATCCAATTTCCAGCAATATCTCACAGGCGGACTTTTTTTTCCCCCTCTCTCTAACCTGGTGCATCAAAAATGTAAGTGATAGATGTATTATTTGTCAACGGGTAACATCAAAAACACACTGTACTATGGAAGAAGTCTACTAGCTTGTGGTGCTTGTTTGTTCTCACATACAAAAGCTACAAGTGGTCGACAACCTGTTTCATCAAAAGAAAAGTAAAGTACAATTACGAGTCCAAAAAGCAAAGTATAGTATAAAACATTAAATAGTAACTAGTAAGAGGATACGGTTCAAATGAATGTCAATGAAATGCTTCTACAACAGGGAAACATTGTTCGTGCTCACTGTACTCATTTACTGGCAGAATCCTAATAAAGCAAATGATTCCAGGAAAGTGCTGTGTGCTTCTCACGCTCACAGGACTTCCACACCCTGCACATCAGCAGAACATCACAACAAACACACAGTACAAGGAGAATTGTAAGCAGATATATATATATCTCCATCTCTAAAAAAATATATCAACTGCACACGCAAACAAAAACTATTTCCTGATGAAAGGTGTTGGAATCTGGTGCCACATTGTGCTGGTTTATCTGACCTCATTTTCACGAGATAAGCCTTGGAATCTCAAATGCAAGATGGCAGAGTGAACCCAACAGTTTGTGTACTCTTTCTACGATCTTTGGGAGTGCAAAACCTATTTTTATATTACCAAATTATGTGACAAACTATGACGCTATGTGGTGTACAGTATTGCAAATCTTACCTCTTGTGCTGGCTTTTTTAATGGCCTTACTACTGGCACTGCTATCTCACCAGTTTTTTCCAATTACGGGATTATTTTGTGTATCCCAAATATTTGATATTCATCACCCTATTTGCTCTCACCAACTATGCTTATTGTGCAATAACTACCTTTTTACCAAAATAGTGCTTCGTTGTCGTCACTAAGTGCTTACTTGTGTTAAAATGTAGTTTCTTTGGGCTTCTTCAACAGCAACAAGGCTGGCATTTATATAATCATTTTCCACATTCTGAAGTTTAACACGGCTGTGATCAACTGTTGGTACAAAAAAACAAAAACACATTGGTTATTAAATCACGCTTTACAATCCATGCATTTAAAAAAGGTGCGGACAGTGAGAAGATGTCCTTGAGTCAAGGCACACACACTGAATATTAAAATACATAAAAACACATGAAGTCCTTCAGTCTCACAGGGACATGCAACACAGTGAGGCTAAAGAAAAGCATGCAAAGTATTCTATCTGCATGTCAATACTTCCAGTCCCCACTGCTGGTTGTCAGACAAAGACCCCACAAGGATATTGTTCGACTTGCCAATATTGTTTCCAAACCACAGCAATAGGCAAGTTCTCCCCTAGAAGAGCGAGTTCATTTGTATTGGTCTCTGCAGGCCGCATCAGAACATTGGCAGATGATGCTGAAATTAGCAGCTAAACATGGGGGCATTAAGGTTTCCTTCAGCTCTATCCAGTCTTAAAAGGACACACAAGGTTCATGGTGGCTAGCCATACTGTTAATGCCTTTATTACACAGAGTATTCATTTTCCTGGAATACAAAAGTTACCCAATTACATGTTTTTTGCAAAACAAAATTGCTTGTGAATTGTTCATCCAAAATCCATACTTTAATACAGAAGAATTCTATTTTAGAGAAATGATTACGTCAAATATTTTCAGCCAGCCTGGTCAGTGAATATGCCAATAGCAGATAAACAACTCAACCTTGACTAACAACTTTGTACTCACTGAACCGTTTCTTGCATCAGATGAACGCTCCCAGGAAACCATCATGCAAAACATCTTTTAAACATCAAATGGTATTTGTTCTTGTGCTGTTCAGTTACTTTCAAGCCTAAATGTTAAAAGCTATGAGTAAATCTTACATTTGGAGGCTTATATTAAAAATGTTAGAGAAAATGCTGCATTGTTGAATTCTTACACTTGCATTGGTTTCAATGGCAATGCATGGTGCTAGGTCGGACTGTACCTTAAATCCTATGTGAAAGCCAGCACAGCACTCAAGAGTCATTTTTACATGATGGAAGCATGGCCTACAAGTAGCAAAAACAAACAAGACCACGAAGAGAGACTTCTAAACTCATTGAAATGAACCGATTGTTTGGTAACCAATTCCTAATCTGGTAACCAGTGGCCAATTAAGTAACCAGAGTGGCATACAGACCCACATATTGCTTCTACTCAGTATTCTATAGGAAATAAGCTGTGTAATATGGCAACCTAACTCGCCCAAACCCAGGGATATGTAGCATAATCTCATAGGGGCAGGTACTCGCAAATGGAACAAGGCAAAAAGTGTGGCATTCGCAGATAAACAGGACACTGAATCTGCAGAATAAATTACATCGGTACCACAGATCACTTGATATTCTCTGGGCTGACGTGACTAAACTACTAAATAGTGGGATCGGTCTTTATCATCTTTATTGGCTATTACTTCAGTATAAAGTAATGTCAAATGAGAAATAAACAGAGACTGACATTCTTTACTCCCCCGGCATACTTTCTAAACAAGTACTCTTCAAAAATGCATCACATTTAGAGAAGATTTAAATCAGTCAGTCTCCCTTAATGTTCAAGAGGTGGCCAATTTTTAATCACTAAATGCAGCTTTTGATCCAAGTGCTGCAAATGTTATTGTGACGTGGATCTCTTACTTTTTCTGCTTCATTTGATTCGCCCGGGCATTTTATCGACTTGGGTAGCGGACACATTCATTCCTTACTGGAATATCACACAGCCACCATGATTCACCCATCAGCTATTTCAAAATGGGTTTACAGTAAACTCTGTGTAAAGCATCACTTGACAAATAAGATTGACTTTATAAACAGATAAGGCTGTCACTGTCAGAGCCTATATGCTATTTGAAGGGATCCAGGCCAGAACCAAAATGAACAAGGGGGAAAAACATGTTTAAATGGTTACATCTGGGTTATTGACACTACCTCCTATGATAATTTTTAATTATGTTAACATTTTAAATACGATGAATGGAAGGTAAAAAAACACCATTAAAAGATTTTTCTGACCCTGAACATACTATCATTTCAAGGCACCAATGATTAAATCAAGAACCAAATCAATGCAATTTTCCACTGAGCACAGGCAACAAGAAACATTGAGTGTTGAAAGGTTTAATCTCTGTAGGCAAGAGGATTACAGGATTTTACAGAGCATTTAAGCAAGTAATTGTCTCAAACAAATGTACCTGTGCTTACAGCAAATATTTAGCCAATTTTATTTCTTTAGAAATTACACCAAAGACATTATTTTGTCTGTCCCACTCAATGGGAGAGTGTTTGTCAATCAAAGTATTTCCTAGTTTTAGCCAACCCCGTCCTCATCTCAGAAACAATAAAGATTAAGATTAAAACTGCAGTCCAAGCAATAGCCTACATGTGTGGTTAAAATAAATCAGTTCTGTACTATGAGAAAATACTTGTAGCATTTTTTAAACAACGCTTAGTGATTTTTTTTTTTTAATGTATTTATAATGTAACAAGCATTTTTCTGTTTCTATAGCAACCATTTACAAAGTCCCATCTGCTTCCTCTTGTGAAATAGGCTCTGGCACATCCCTTTTTGAGCCCTGTCCTCTCTCTAGCAGTGTACCAATTGTATCTAGTGACTGCCTGGTCACATGACCTTCCCCACAGAACTTTGTCATAATATGCAAATGCACTCCCCTGACTGTATAATTCTCCTCTTCAGCCATTTAGTGAACCTCCCCACCCCTCCCAAAAGAATCGATCGGTCACAAGAGAACTAACCGATCAGCAATTTAGCCAATTACTTATTGTGTGGATTGTATTGATGCACATATTAGATGGCAAAAAAATTATATAAAATAAAAAAAAACACAGTTTGGACTGCGGCTTTAATCTTTTAGACAGTGAGGTTGGCTTGTGGCAACTCCCATTGAAAACCATGACATCCGACAATTGGGAGTGGCTAGAAAGATTCAAGCAAGTCTTAGCTCAACATTTTATCATAAAAAAAATAAATGAAAGATTTTAGAAGGGCACACGCACAGCGGGTGAAAAATGGTCGCGTGAGCAGAGCGCGCCAATCACACACTGGTGCAAAAGAGGGATAACTTACAGTTGAATCCCTAAGCAGGCCCCCTCCCTCAAACAGGAAATTCAGTCTGGAGACACTACTATGACGCAGAAGTCCAAGAAATTCCCCCCAAAATGGATTCCTTCTTTCAAAGGAAGAAAGCACCAGCAGCTACCTCAAAAATTGCACCTCGCCATACAGGCAGATGAGCTCTGACACGGAATCTAATCTCGGGCAGGACCTGAAAGCATGAGTGAGAGAAATAAAGCAAGCCTTTTAGGGTGAGCTTCATAGGGTTCTCTGCAAGCTTAAAACTGAACAGGCAACTATGGTCGCGAGGATTTCTTCACTTGAAGCTGTGGTGGGGAAGGGGGCATGGATGGATGAATCAGGTTGATGTGGATGGCAGCGTCAGACAGCTGGAGGAGCAGATAATCGCACTGTACAGCTCACAGGAACAGGATCGGAGCAATAACTTACAGGTGAGAAATGTCCCAGAGAGCGGAACACCAGATCAGAAAAGGCCCCAAATAAGACCAGAAACTTAGCTGTACCTAACGAACAGCCGAACTTCAATCCACCTGGAACCAGAACCGAAGACCAAGCCCGACTTGTAAATAGAAAGAAGTTTACTAAACATGGTACCGAAACACCAAGTAGCCCTGCAAAGGCCTGAGAGGACCTGGCACAAATAAAAACTTAATCTGTGCGTGAACCCCAGACTCAAGGCAACCGAATGCCGACAACAAGAACACGCCTTAACTGCCATGTTAAATGCTGCCGCTGAGCCCAGTAAAGAGAAACTCATTTGAGGATCATTTCTGGAAATTACGGTTACATGAACACTAGAGACTTGTAGCAGTACTGTGCATGGTTATTTGGTGGTGGCAATATCTGTATCTATACATGTAAAGTTTGAACTGTGTGTTGTGTGCAACACTTATGAATCTTGTTGCCCCTAGTTCGCCCTTTATGTTTCCACAAAATTCTACCTACAGAATGTCAGAATCCAAATCCTGGCGCGCGACCAGGAAACCACAGTACAACTACACCTTCCGCTAGCCCCAGTTTCACCTACACTTTGGTGATGAGAAGGGCCCTTTGTGCTTTCCACCTGACCGACTGCATAAAATATACCCCGGGTATAAATGGAGGGGTGATCAGCAAACTAGATAGAGGTCATATTACACAAATAAATGGCCAGCTATACCAGCCTGTCTGTTGTATCTTTGAATGTGAAGGGCTTTAATTCCCCTCTGAAAAGAAAATTAGTCACCTCAGACATGAAGACCAGAAAGAGTGGCATTATCCTGCTGCAAGAGACCAGTAAACAGTGTGGACATCTATAGACAAAAAGTCATTCCCTCACACCACTTTGTAAAAAAAAAAAAAAAAAATACACACACACACACACACACACACACACACACACACACACACACACACACACACACACACACACACACACACACACACACACACACACACACACAATAATAGCCTTTAAACTAGAATATACTACATTTGACAAAAGGTAGATTGCTCGTCGTTGTGGGGAATATAGTTTTGCAGGTCACGAACGTGAACGTCACCAGCCATATACCTGGCAAACCTATGTTTAGGCTTGCAGTGCAGCAGTGACTAGGTTAAGTTTCAGTTGAGAAAAGCTGCTTAATTAGTCTGACCCCAGCTGCTTAATCAATGTGTTTTAAAACCCCCAGGCTGTACACAACATGCAGGCTAGCTGGTCAGGAGACAAGAATGAAATATTGGAGATTACGGCTATAAAGTCTGTTTTCAAAGTACATGTGTGATGAACTGTCTGAGTCCTGCATGCTGAAGAGAAGCTGCCTTGTTTTCTATGCTGAAGAGAAGCTATTTTGTTTTTGTCTGCTGAAGGGAAGCTATTTTGTTTTGTGTGCTGTATGTTTTAAGGCTCAATAAATAAGCCTTATCAAGAGAGCCCGTGTGTGTGGTTGCATGTACTCTGCAACAGTCACACTATTGTGTCTGCGCACATGACATCCAGTCTCGCTTATTTTACAGGATTTCCCTCACTATAATGCAACACAAGAGCGATGACCTCTTCACAGAGGAGAGACCTAAAAACCATCATAGACCCGGACAAGAGATAGATCAAACAGTGCGAAGAGAGCATTCAGCAACCCTACAACACTGAAGTGCATTCAAGGATAATCTGCTAATCTCTCAGACTTCAAAGTTAAAATCCAACGCTATGGGGTCAAACATAACCAAGGAAAAATTGTGCAGATGAGGGTAGGGTAACCTTATCCAAAATGAATATACTTCCATGCACACTCTCAGGTTCTCCCGGGGAATCTTCCCATCACTCACATACGAGATCTAGAAAAGGCTAATTTCATCTGAAATGGGCGAAAACCCAGAAGAAAGAAACAAAGGATTAGCTCTATCACTACCGTTGGACTGGCTCAGCCAGACCTATTGTGCCATTATTGAGCACGCAGACTGAGCCACTTGATCTATTGGTCACTACCTGTAGGAGTCACACCCTAGGTAAACATTGAGAGAACAGAAGCCCAGGTTAGAGACCTGGCAAACCTCTTAAGAGTGGGTGGATCCCATAGGCCCTAACAGTTATAGACCACTCTCTAAATGAAAGTTAACATCAATACACTACACCGGTGGTACTATAATCCAACTCTCTTGCATGCATTTCTAGAACTTCTCCACTATGTTGGAAAAATTGTGGGCAATTGGGTACTTTCAAATACATACGGTGTCATGTACCAGGATCAAATCAAATCATTCTGGAAAAAAAAAAAACAAAAAAAATCAAAATGTTAATACTTGAAATAGCATGTCATTGACCCACATGGGATATCGGATCAGTGCTGATCAGCAGACTGACATATTGTAGACAAATTTGGATGCTTTGAACATATTGCTCGACAGCGATGATTATTATTACAAATCTATGGAAACAAGCGACAAGCCCATCAATAAATATAGGGGGGGTGGAAAGATATGGGACTTGACGACCATGGAGAAAAAAAACAAAACAAAAAAAAGCTTTACTTGATGACAGATACACTACGGAAAATAGGCTATGGGAACCAAGGTTAACCCATGGCGGGTTGGATCAACTATTGAATTGGTCAACAGACGAAGTAAACTAACCAAACTCCTCTTCCAACTAACTGGTGGGACTACTGGTCTCTCCCATCTTTAATGTGGGAACGAGGTGAATTCCCGCTACCCAGGTGATGCTTAATGTGTGGTGCGCATATGAGGAGAGATTGTGTAGTTTGGGAAAAAACATTCAATATAATATAATTTTTTCTTTGGAAAACAGGGAGGGGGGAATACAATTATACCCATTACTTTCTTACTATAGAAAGTATGCAACTTATGGCATCATCCTATGACGCATAGTAGTGCACCTATTAGCTTTCCTTTATCTTCGAGTTACGCTTTAGAGTTCGTTGTGTCGATGGTGCCGCTGTGCAACTAACCAGCCATGTGGCACACTGCTAATGCATTGTTTCTGTTTTAAGGCGAGTAAAAGTGTAGTATTTGGAGTGTGTACACTGCTCTACTGCTGGGTATCTGACTGTACAACTTTCTGACACAGAATTAAATTGTGATAACAACAACAACAACAACAACAACCATGTTCTTGTATAGCGCTTTACAGAGACATTTTGTAGACAAAGTCCCTGCCCCGTAGATCTAACAATCTATGTTTTTTGGTGCCTGAGGCACATGGAGATAAAGTGACATGGTCACAAGGAGCAGACACCAGGAATTGAACCCTGCTTCAAACTCAGTGCCAGAGTCAGTGTCTTTACACACTGAGCCGCTCCTTTTCCCTATTAAAGTAGAGATTCTTTTAAACTTGAAGGTTTAATACGGGATAATATTCAGGAATACGTAATGGATAATAAAATTAGTAATAGTCAGCATGGATTTATGAAGGCTAGATCATGTTAAACTAACCTTATTTGTTTCGTTGAGGAGGCAAGTAGGAATTTAGACCAGGGTAATGCAGTTGATGTGGTCTACTTAGATTTTGCAAAGGCTTTTGATACGGTTCCACACAAGGTTGGTGTACAAAATAAAGCAAATTGGACTCAGTAAAAATATATGCGCCTGGATTGAAAACTGGTTGAAGGATAGATAACAGAGGGTTGTCAGAAATGGAACCTTTTCAGGCTGGGATAAGGTCGTGAGTGGAGTACCTCAGGGATTGGTACTGGGACGACTACTTTTTAAATTGTTTATTAATGACCTTGAGGTTGGCATAGTGAGCAAAGTCTACATCTTTGCTGATGATACTAAATTGTGTACGGTTGTGGTATCAGAGCAGGATGTAATTTCTCTCCAGCAGGACTTGGACTAGAAACGTGGGCAGGTAAATGGCAGGTGAGGTTTAATACAGATAAATGTAAGGTTATGCATTTGGGATGCAAGAATAAAAAGGCGACACAAACTAAATGGGGATAAATTGGGGTAATCATTGATGGAGAAATGTTTAGGTGTGCTTGTAGACAGCAGGCTTAGCAATAGTGCCCAAAGTCATGCAGTAGCTGCAAAGGTAAACAAGATCTTATCTTGCATTAAACAGGCAATGGATGGAAGGGAAGTAAACATAATTGTGCCCCTTTACAAAGCATTAGTAAGACCACACCTTGAATATGGAGTACAATTTTGGGCACCACTCCTTAGAAAAGGACATTATGGAACGAGAGAGAGAGTGCAGAGAAGAGCCACCAAATTAATAAAAGGGGACAGACAATCTAACTTATGAGGAGAGGCTCGCTAAATTAGATTTATTTACATTAGAAAAGAGGCATCTAAGAGGGGATATGATAACTATATATAAATGTAACACAAAACCCCAGCAAGCTCTTTTTGGGAACCCTGAGCCCCGACAAAATATATGTATACAAGTGTCAAAAAGGAGTGCTATTGAGCGTGGCATATGTATACAACAGATGACAGAGAAGCCCAATGCTACATTCAACATGACAGAAACACACAGTAAAATACTTATATATTCTATATATGAGAATTTTAATCCTAATAGAGGTATATTAGTATTTTATCTGGTAGTGTTAGGACTTGCGAATGGGTGTCTGCCTTGTCGTGGCTCGCAAGCTTACAACGCTTTGGCCAAAGGGTTAAACTAAAGGACCCTTTTTCAAGAGAATATATAAAGTATTTTACGGTGTATTTCTGTCATGTTGGATGTAGCATTGGGCTTCTCTGTCTTCTGTTATATACAAATTTATTCAGGGACCGTACAAGGAGCTTACAAAAGAACTATTCATCCCAAGGGCAGTACTGTACAAAGGACACGGGGTCAACCCTTTAGGTTGGAGGAAAGGAGATTTCACCAGCAACAAAAAGGAAAGGTTTCTCTACAATAAGGGCAGTTAAAATGTGGAATGCATTACCCATGGAGACTGTGATGGCAGATACAATATATATGTTTAAAAAAAAATCCAACCTTTTTTTTTTTTTTTTTTTTTTTTTTTTAAGAAAGGAAAGGTATACAAGGATATACCAAATAAGTAAACATAGGAAGGATGTTGATCCAGGGAATAATCCGATTGCAATTCTTGGAGTCAGGAAGGAATAAGTTTTTCCCCTTATTAGATATCATTGGATAATATGACACTGGCCTTTTTTTTTTTTTTTTGCCCTCCTCTGGATCAATAAGGAAGTATAGATATAGGATAAAGTATCTGTTGTCTAAATTTAGCATAGGTTGAACTTGATGGACGCAAGTCTTTTTTTAACCTCATCTACTATGTAACTATGTAAACGGTCTATAGAAACTGAACTGTGATGTGTCTGACTGGCACTTACCCATAGGATTAACCTCCCACCCCCTATTTGTGTCTTCATTCTGTACCCCATCCCAAATTAAAAAACCAGTTTAAAAAAAAAAACCACACACACCTGTATTTAAAACCTTAAATATGTCCCGTCTGTTAGGATACTCTGGTCCTTGGTGTGTTCATTTCTTCTTCTAATATTTGCACATATTGATATAGCTTTCCCATTTAAAAAAAAATTGCTGCATACAATAGGATATATCATATTAGTCAAAGAATTAGTGAAACTTTTTTTTTTTTTTTTATTATTATTATTAAAGAAAGACATTTAATTAATTCGAATAGCCATCTTTGCCATCATCACAAATATCTGCGGGTATCACACTCTGTAAATGTGGGGTAAGCCAGATACTGCGATTGCCAAAAAGGGGTGCAGTACAATATTCTATAAACACATTACAGCTGGGATTTCAGTATAATGCCAAGAGGTTTGTTTTTGTTTTCATTTCCCCACATTGCAATTAACAGTATACGAGAACTGCATGCTTTGGACACAAGCCATTTATCTCAGCCAAAGCTTCTTCACTTGGGAACGTGTTATATTATCTGCCTTCTGCATGATCTTATGTAGCATTTGCAGAGGCGTGTGCATGTTTTGACTTTTATGTTCTTTGATGAACACTTTCAAAAACGTGCAGTGTCCAAAAGACCAACTTCCAACCTTTTAAACACAGACCGTTATTGTATCTGCCACATAACCTGTAAGAGGTTCAGTTATCGACTAGAAGAAAAAAAGTTTCAGTTCTTTAACTCTGGATTCTAGGAACGTATCTGACAGCAGAGCACGTGGCGATGCTCAATTTAACGGTCGTTTCTGAAGGCATAGACATGAGATTGGAATGGTACAAAGTTTGTATATGAACACACTAAACTAAAGCATGTGAGGGGAATGACATTTCTCACTTCGGTTTGAAATAAAATGTAATGTATGTTAAGTAGAAACTTGCCCAAAGTGAGTGCCCATCGATCATCTTCCCCTGATTAGTTCTCCGACTGAGAAAAAAAAGTAGATGAAGGCGGTAAATTACTAAGGCTGGGCACAGTTACTGGTGTTTTTTGTTTAAAAAAAAAAAAAGTCACGTCACATGACCCCGCAGCGTCATTTGATGCCGCATTGCCATGGGGACGCGTCACAGGGCTGCTGAATATGGATGAGTAAAGTGTTGCAGAGGCCTCACGCAAGCCAGGAACAGCAGGGGGCCTCTGCAACGGCCCACGCAAAATCTCCTGCCCCCACTGGGGGGTGCGTCCCCTAGTTTGGCACCCCTGGTCTAAAATATCCAATAGGCTTTAAATTAACCAATTCCATGTCTTTTGAAAACAAAAGGATGCGTTCATTTTACAAATCATGGAGTAATTAAGAGCCAGGGTATGTGGAAAAAGTACATGAAACCCTGAAAAGCAGTTATTGATGCTCATTCGTCTAGAAAGGGTTACAAAATCATTTCCAAGGATTTGGGGCTCCACCAATCCACTGTCAGACTACAAATGGAAAAAGATCAAGACTACAATCCCTCTACCCGGGAGCGGTCTTCCTACCAAAATCTCTGCAAGAACAAACCAGCAAATCGTCCAGGAAGTCAAAGAACCCCTGAATAACATCCAAGGATCTGCAGGCCACTTTCACTTTGGCTAATGTGAGTGTTCATGACAAATATCAGAAAGAGACTGTTCATGGAAGGATAGCCAGGAGGAAACCACTGCTCTCCAAAAAGGACATCACTTCCCATCTAAAGTATGCCAAAGACCACATTGATGATCCACAAGACTTCTGGGACAATGTTCTCTGGACAGATGAATCAAAGGTAGAACTTTTGGCCACAATGAGAAATGTTATGTTTGGCGAAAACCAAACACTGCATTCGAACAGAAGAACTTCATCCCAGCCGTCAAGCATGGTGGTGTGTGATGTTTGGGGCCGTTTTGCTGCCTCAGGACCTGGATGGCTTGCCATCATTGACAACCATGAATTCTGCATTGTATCAGAAGATTCAAGAGGAGTATGTCAGGCCATCCGTTTGTGAGCTGAAGCGAAAGTGGGTCATACAGCAAGACAATAATCATAAACATACAAGAAGATATACAAAAGAATGGCATCAGGAGGAGAAATTTGCCGTTTTAGAATGGCCTAGTCAAAGCCCAGACCTAAAACTCATCGAAATGTGGCAGGACCTAAAACGAGCTATCCATGCAAGGAAGCCCTCAAATGTCACCAAGTTGAAGCAGTTCTGTAAGGAGGAATGGGCCAAAATTCCTCAAAACGGATGTGAGAAACTGACCGGCAGTTACAGAAAACGCTTAGTTGGAAGTCATTGCTGCTCAAGGGGTGTCACCAGGTACTGAATCTTAAGGTTCACATACTTTTTCACACATGGATATTGAATGTTGAATCATTTGTGGATTAACAAATGTAACAGTGTCAAGGTTTTGTGCCATTTGTTTGATCAGGCTATCAATTACCAAGACCGATTAAAATCTAATAACATTTTCGGTTTAAAATGTGAAATATGTGAAAATCCTAAGGGACTCACAAACTTTCTCATCACTGTATATGTATGTATGGCTTTATTTATATAGCATCAACAATGTACTCAACACATTACGAAATAAACCGCTACAATACAGATAATACAATAAGGGCAACAAACTAAATCAGACAATAGGAAAGAAAATCCCTGTCCCAGAAAGCTTACAATCTAAGTGGTATGTTAGGAGACCTACAGAGACAGGAGGTGAGGGAATAAATGCAGTAGATGGCAGTGCTTGGCCACAGTCGTTGGTAGGAGCAACTGCAGATGTGGGACAGTAGCGAAGAGTCTCGGCTATTAAAATGCTTAATTTAAGGAGGTGAGTTCGAAGGTTTAATTTAAAGGTGGGAAGAGAAGTTGATGGGCGCGTACAGAGTGTGAGGGAGTTCCACGGGTAAGGGGCAGTGAGAGAGAAAGTTTTAAAGCGAGAGAGAACGGTAGCGGTAAAAGGGGTGGAGAAAGTTATGGGCAAAGCACAGGAGATGAACACTGATATGTAGGAGAGAGCAGATAAACAGAGAGCCTTAAAAAAAAAAATTTAAACTAAGGAGGAGACGTTTGTAGTTGATCCACATTTTGTGCCAGACCAAGGTATCTGTTGTCTGGACTCAGTGATCCAAAAAACACGCCAATATACCACCAGAGTGAATTTCTGGACCGGGGCCATTACTCTTCAGTGACTGGCTTTTTAATGATGCTCTGCGTAGGCTGTTGTGAATCCCAATTTCTCTATAAACCATACACCTGGCTTGTAAGATCTTGCTTCCTTGAAACATTGTTTTTTTGGGGAGCCTGATGAAAGATTCTCAATTTCTTTTGTGGAGGTAAAAAAAGGTAACCTCTTCCTCCCGACATCCTAGAAATAATGTTATCCAAAGTGTCACCAAATAGATAAGAACCTCCATCGGGCTGTGAAACCAGCCTGTTTTTAGAAGTGGCAACCGCTGCCCATGGCTTAAGCTGTAGGGCCCTTCTTGCAGCTACAGAGTATGTTGAAAATCTTCTTTAATATCCTTAGAAGCGTCGCACAAAAAAAAAACAACAATCTATTGATTCTTCCAGATTCAATAAGTCCTTCAGCAACTTCTGCCTGGATGTCACGGCGTCAACTGTTTTCTAGGTTAGGTACCCAGATATTTACAGTCTAAACAGTCCATCGCAGTTGTCGGCTTTAACTTTGTTCTTAATGCTTGTGCAGAACTCCTTCCATCGGCTCTTTAAAGGATAATGTGTCCTCTAACGCAGGGGTGCGCAAACGGTTTCCTCTGCACCCCAGCCTGTTCTCACATACTTCTCGCCCCCCCCATATCTGGTCTCCGGCTTTTCTTACGCCACGTGACGTCGCGTTGCCAGTAGCCACCGGAGACAAGCTTAGGGAACATAGAGGCCTAACGAGTGGTCCCTGGCAATTTAAATGCATTGGGGAAGAGCGCGGGCCTCTAAGTCCGGCGTCCCCCCCAGAAAATTTCACGCCCCCATGTTACTCACCCCGGCTCTAGACAAGTCATATTTCTTACAATTTTCGCTATCGTTGGGTCCATCTTCGGTGTCGCTCCCCAACCACTACCAACACTTATCGCACCAGATCCAGGGCTGCCATTACCACCGCAAGATCCACCCCAAACCGCGGCTAGAGGCGGACTTCCAGGAAACTCACAGGTAGAACGTCACGCTAAGAAAATCTATATGCAAGCAGGGAAAAATACAAACGTCCAACCCCCAGCTAGGGTATGACTAGAATAGGTAATAGTGGGTGGGGGAGTGGGGGAAGTGGATGGACTGGGCGCTTCCTAAACAATATAATAATTAGTGTGATAAGTGACACACCTTAAGTACACACAATAAACCTATCACCTTATAGTGTTAAATAAAATAAATTAAAACCAGTGTACAACAGCAGCTCAACTTCCTCTGGTGGGATCGTTCCTAATCCCAGGATGTGGAGTATTCTTTTCTTGGGGTTGAGGAGGAGCGCTGGATCTCGTGATATGTGAAAAAATATAAATATATATAGTGCAGATGGTAATTCACTGCTTTAAAAGATGTAAAACATAAGAAATTAACTCACAAAAAACGTATAAAATCACTGCATGTCAGAGATCCTTCTCTCTCTGACTGGAGCCCTTTATGTTACTGGAGTCTGTATCCTCTCAGTGAAGTGGATGATATGAAAATAAAGAAAACCACAAATAGTGCAAATAGTATGAACTATACAAATGTATTATGCACAGGTAATTAGGAAACTCACATTTTCCATAATAAAGTGGGTGGTGGAGAGAACCGCCGATAGAAGCAGGCTGCTGTTCGGTGCTTCACTTTCCCCTCACAGTGTAGTTCAATGCCAGTCTATGCCGTCGCGTCACTTCCGGTTTCGCGTCACGTCACTTCCGGTTTCGCGTCACAGGTGAGGGCGGGAAGCCAGAATGGGAGTGATCTCAGCAGTGGATTGCCAGTACTTGCCAGTCCTTCCAGGCGCAGAATCTCTCTAACTCTACGCGTTTCGCAACAGCTTCGTCAGGAGTACGCGTAGAGTAGAGTAACGCGAAACGCGTAGAGTTAGAGAGATTCTGCGCCTGGAAGGACTGGCAAGTACTGGCAATCCACTGCTGAGATCACTCCCATTCTGGCTTCCCGCCCTCACCTGTGACGCGAAACCGGAAGTGACGTGACGCGAAACCGGAAGTGACGCGACGGCATAGACTGGCATTGAACTACACTGTGAGGGGAAAGTGAAGCACCGAACAGCAGCCTGCTTCTATCGGCGGTTCTCTCCACCACCCACTTTATTATGGAAAATGTGAGTTTCCTAATTACCTGTGCATAATACATTTGTATAGTTCATACTATTTGCACTATTTGTGGTTTTCTTTATTTTCATATCATCCACTTCACTGAGAGGATACAGACTCCAGTAACATAAAGGGCTCCAGTCAGAGAGAGAAGGATCTCTGACATGCAGTGATTTTATACGTTTTTTGTGAGTTAATTTCTTATGTTTTACATCTTTTAAAGCAGTGAATTACCATCTGCACTATATATATTTATATTTTTTCACATATCACGAGATCCAGCGCTCCTCCTCAACCCCAAGAAAAGTATGACTAGAATAGCTGAACAGGCACGGGCCACGCAAGTTGTTGTCCTACCCTTACTGGAAGGAGGTGGCAACACCATCGGTGTCCAGCTGCCACAGAGGAAATAGAAGAAAAAGGACTTAAAATAGAGCTTGAAGAGTGACTATTCAAATGTGACATGTGACTATGTTGTTGATAACAATATCATTCTTGTCCAAGTGGCTTTACCTTAAAAATAGCCCTTTCCTGCTTAGCCGTGATAGAGGCCATCTCTGTGTAATGAGAAGGTACAAGCAACAGGCAACTACTTTTGTGATTATACATAGTCATGTGGTCTTCTACAAGACTTCTGACTACTACCCATGTAGTTCATTTACATTGCTTCATCTTGCATGCAAACCAACATCATTTGCAGTAAATTAGATGAAACAAGATTTACAGGAACCCATGCTCACACACAATCTTATTTACCAGCATGCAGCGCACGCTATTAACAGATTAATTTACCTTCCCTTTTAAACATTTCCAATAACAGTTTATCTCTTGCAGAAGGTGTCAAATAGACACCACATTAAAAGGAACGTGTTGCTTTCTGTTCCAGAATGTAGAGGATTACAGGCAGTCCTCGTTTTACAACAAATGGCTTATCCAACGCTATGCAATGCATACCTATGTTCATTTCTACAACGCCAAAACAGCTTATCCAACGCTCTTACGACGCTTTGCAAAGTTGTTTGTGTATATATAATATATATATATATATATATATATATATATATATATAATACAGTATATGCACTATATAATTTATGTGTGTGCTGCATATTTTATTGCCTGCGTAAAATATTTGGTGTATTTTAGTGTTAAAAATGCCTTCAGGAACGGAACCTTTCATTTAAACAGTGTTCCTATGGGAAAACGTGTTTCGCTTTACAACGTTTCGCTATCCAACGCCATTTTCAGTAACGCATTGTGTCGGATAACCGAGGACTGCCTGTACTCTGACACATTTGTACAAAACTTAACACTGGAACCATTGGACAAGCTCACTCTTCATAGTTATGACAGTTTGAACAGACAAAATCTACTTCGCATAAATTGCTTGAACAATTTTTGCATACTTTATTTACTTATTGCTAGTAAAAAGAAAAATGTTTCATCTAAATATAAAATAGGTTTGCCGTATAGCCCTTTTTGCCATTTTCAGCCTGACATACTTTTCAGTGAAGTTACCAGTATTGTGTTTTTGTTTAGTTTTTAAAGGGTTTAAATGACCACCCAATGGGAAACCGCAAGCAATGTTGCAGCTTCCCATTGGCCCGAGATTTGGCAGCCATTCTGTTTCACCCAGAGGGAGATTTAAAATCAGGTAACTTCACACCTATAAATGATCTGAACCAATAAAAATGGAGAGGGGAAAAAAAATAAGAGAGAGAGTCAGGAGACTGCTGCTTTAAATACAGTACTGGAGGACAAAATCCTTCAACGCAGTTGGTGAGAAGCTTTTATATACTTGTACAAAAGAAGAAAAAAAAACGTATAAAGAAACATCTGCTATGATTACGCTCATTCCATAAAAACACTATATACATAAACTCCGCATTCTCTCAGCACCTCCGCTAGCACCTGCAGTACACTGTCATCATGCTCAGTCACTTACAGGCCTCTATGATGAGACCAGCAATGAATCGCTTCACAACACAAGTTTCCTGGCAGCACAAATTGAAACAATGTAAAATGCACTACACACAAGCGCTGTCATCCTTTAGGACGGATGCTAGCAAAATAAGGGTCAATTTTGTTTGAAACTTCTGACAAGTTGCCATAATTCAAATGTTCACCACTTACATACAGTATCTTGTGCAAAAACACTGGTAGGGTCTCGTGGGGAGGGGGGTTTAAATGAGGGAAATAGAAAAAAAATTGATGACAGACAAGAACCACCTCTCGCACCTTCTCAGACCATTTTCCTCTCTGCTGTAAAACCTCAGACCATGTGATCCTTGGTTTTCCTTCATATTCATATATGTTAGTTGATGTTAAAGCTGCTCTATTTCTATCAGAAACTCACAAGCCCTTTATCCCCTGTACCCAATTTTCCTACTTTATCTGTCCATGAAATGTCTGTGAAGTGACTGTATAACCCTGTTCTTTTAATGTAACCATGTATTTTTTATAACTCTGTGCCCATGACATACTTGAAAACGAGAGGTATCTCTCAATGTATTACTTCCTGGTAAAACATTTTTATAAATAAATATTCAGGACAGCTTATAAGTCTACCCCAAGAATATTTGATTTCCTGTCCTGTACCAGTCCCATACACCTCTGCGCAGAGGCTATGCCACAAACTCACTGTCCTTTACATCAAGTACCCCCGCCCCCACCCACCCTCCAGCTTCAGAGAATGACCTCTTGTTCTAGCACCTCTTTCTCTGAAATATACTTCTGCACTGTTTAACCATTTATGTTTTTGAAAGCTTCAATCATATCCCCCTCTCCCTTCTATCCACCGAGATGTACATATACAGCATACGGCACACAAAGAAAGCTTAATATCATGCGCCATTTTAGTAGCCCTTCTTGGCACAAACTCCAATTTATTTATGTCCTTCCGGAGATACGGTCTGAGGGGCTGTATTGTTGCTTTTATCCCCTTGGGAGAGCAAGTGAGATATGACATTGCATTGTGATTTATGTGTTTGCATTTACCATCAACGTTAAATACCAACTTCTACAAACTAGCAGCATATAGAAGAATGTTTTAGGTTTCAATGAATCTTCCCACTTAAAATGGAATGTAGCCACATTGTGGCACTGAAGCCCAGCAGCTCGCTGCTGTGCAGCTGTCCCTAGGAGAAAGGGAGTGTGGAAGTGCTGAGCCATGATTAATCTATGACACAGTTCTTTCACTCAAGCTTTGTAACTTGTCAAAAAACTAATAGCTCCCTGTACAAAAATTGATCAAAAACATATTGGACTCTCAATGCTTTCACGCATAAACCCTTCTCTGTATAGCTTCATAGCAATGCATTGGCGGCTGCACTGGGAGCTAATGGGAAAACATTTTAGCTGGAAGCAGAATGACAAATAGCCTTAGATGTATAGTACATATTGCTAGATAAGGGCCGGCGTAATGGCGGTGCCGTCAGTGCCTGTGCACGGAGCCCCGCAGGTACAAAGGCCCTGCGCTCTCCCCCACGACAATTAAACGCATTGCCAGGGGGAGAGCGGGGGGCCTCCAACTCTTAGCTTCTTCGGCGGCATCTCCTCCTGCATGGTCCCATCTTTACGATGTCCAATGGGGTTGCGTTGCCATGACGACGGCACGACGCCATGTGGCGTCACATTGCCATGACAACAGAGTGCCTATGTCCCGTTGTCATGGCAACACCATTTGCTGTCGCGGGTCCATGTTGACTAGACTATGCAGCCCGAGATGCTGCCGCCCCACACGTCACTGCGCCGAGCCCCTCAAACATCCTAGCCGGCCCTGATGAGGGCACCTAAACAAGTGAAGAATTTAGAGTCCAAAGTTGAAGTGATCATAGCAGAGTTCCCTTCCGAAAAATGACATGCCTTTCCAAGTATGGAAACAAGCGGATCATTTCAGTTTAAAGCATGCGATCAGCATTAAAAAAAAAAAAGGGGGGGGGGGAATGTCAATACAAAATCAAACCAAAAAGTATCATTTGTGAAAGCGTTAGCCTGTTTGAAAGCTATTCAAAGGGGGGCTCAGTATAAAAGGAGATTCTAGGCCATTTCACAGCTGAAGACGTTACAGACCAACTTTCTGCTGCGGTTGAACTGTTTGGAGTTCCCCATCTATTTAGGGGCAGCTTCTGATTTCATTTCTCTCAGTGTTTTATCTTATCTGATACGGCTAGGGAAGTACCTTGAGATTTCACCCTCTTGTAAGACTGTTAACCATTTATCTGCTGAAGGAAATGTTGCAAATTATAGTCAGACACTATGGCTGTGGGTATTGGAGATCCAATGGCCATGCAACTGGTCTGAGAACCCATGCAGCGTGCAAGTTAGGACAAGCTTATTTTGGGTCTGAAAAAACGTTCTATGTAAAAATTATTCCATGTTTTAACAGGCACTTAATGATCAAGTGAATGGTCTTAAAAAAAA
This sequence comes from Ascaphus truei, assembly GCF_040206685.1. Classification (NCBI taxonomy): domain Eukaryota; kingdom Metazoa; phylum Chordata; class Amphibia; order Anura; family Ascaphidae; genus Ascaphus; species Ascaphus truei. The sequence continues at coordinate 146,966,362 of NC_134484.1, forward strand.
CAAAACGATCGATTCGTTGTCTCGTGATCGATCAGAAAAGATCCGGCTTCCCAGGGTTCACCTAATGGCTGCCTTTCAGTTTCAATCAACCCTTCAGTCAATGTAACTCAGCAGCTACAATGTATTCTTATATTACTACGGTAACATTTATTGTTACAGACTACACCTCAAACCGCTTGGATTATCATCAAATGATCACAAACATGAAAGTGTTACAAAGATCTTGCACTGCTGGGGAGGTGTGCTGAAGCCTGCTATAGAAATCAAAGGATGCACAGTATATTAAAAAACTCATTAAAAATGGCATGATATTTTTAATAAAATTAAAGGGTAAGTATCTAATACTACAGAATGGATTAAAAAAAAAACAACACACCCCTGTAGAATATGGCTTGGATTGACCCATTAATGTGATTTAAGAGTCCCTATTATACAGCATGCGTATCAATGTAACAAGTATGTTTGCAAAAGTATCCATTTCTTCCTATAGCCCCTTTTCTGATGGAGGTGCCAGCAATGCGCTACTAACATAACCCATTTGGCAGAAGATGTTCTCGTTTCATACAGTAGAATGAATGCATTTATTACTTGCAAACATGGATTATGTAGAATTAAACAGCTTTCTTTGAATTTGAAAATTCAAATAAATTAGAATTACCCTTACAGCTGTATTTGTTTTTTATTTAGTCAGCAGCATTCTCTAATCAAAGAGAGAAGTCTAGATTTTTACCACAGGCATGATGTAAGAATTATGGCACAATTACTGCTGAGAACTAACTCACACTTCTGCTGTACTGTGTACATCCCAATCTCTTTGTACTGTGATATTACTGCTCATTGTTTTCTGCATGTTATTTTATAAAGGTAATTAAAATTCTTATTTTAATTTAAAAGGTACTTAAAAATCACACGGACTAAAGCAAACACAACCGACTCTAAGGCTATGTTTATAGTACCGGCGACGCGACAGTCAGGCTGCAGTCGCTGGAAAAATCACATTGAGATAAATTCCAGCGATCGCGACCAAGCCGTCGCGTCGCGCTTACTATAAGCGCACGCAATGGCGGCAATGCATTTGTTTTGACGCGATGTCATCACTGTAAGCGCAGCCCAAGTTGTGGTGCAGTAACAGTAAAGAATACAATACTGTTTTATGTTAACAGATAGCCCCGACGTTCAAAATAGACTCAAAGGGGGGCTTCAGTGTAAACACTTATCTAGTTGGAGAAAAATAAATAAAATGTAAAAAATATATATATAAATATATCAAGATTAAACAGTAAAGGGGTAAATATTTTAACAGTAAATATTTGTCTCCCAAAATAAAACAAACGGCTTACATTTGTAGTTGCCTTAAGTAGGTTTTTATTTTCAGGGTGTGGTGGGGGGCATACAAAAATAGAAACAAGGCAGAGCACTGCCAGAAATTATTCGGAGGAGGCTTCCCATAAGAAAAATGTATTGGATCAACATAGACCCTTGATGCAGTAACACACCTACGCGTTTCGGGCCGTACTCCCTTTATCAAGGTGTGGTGGGGAGCTTGTCAACTCATTTGGCTGCTTAAGAGGGGCACTTTGTTGTGTTAGGCCACGTCCATGCTTAGAGCGACCGGCGCGAACAAACACATTAAGTCTATGGGAACGTCCACAGAGACTTTTATTTTGTCTCGAAATTGCCGGGTCACGTGAGCAATTCAGCCAAAGAGGGCGAACCGCTTGTGACGTCATGGACACACCTCGCCGTCGCTGTGGTCACAGGGCTCATATCAGATGGACGACAGGCTAAAAAGTGACATCTTCCCAAGTTTAAGAATATTTTGTCACACACACGTTGTATAACATAATATATCTCTCCATTTGTGCAGACTAGCATTGGCAATCTGTTTTGCTTTGACTCAAAGCCTATACAGATGCCTCCAAGACAGAAAACAACTGCAGCACGAGGTTTGAGATTTGAGGCCGCGCAAGAGTCCTGCTCTCCCACGCGACCTTACCACATACTAATGCCAAGTGAGAACACGAGTCCTGCAGCCAGCCCGCCACCAAAAAGGTAATTACTAAGTGCGGACATACTACCGGCAAATACAACATTCTATCAAAAAGGTACTAATGGCATGTTAGGCTCAGAAATACATGTCTTTTCTCATCATCCTTTCAGTTTGCCCAAGATACATGGAGACCCTTTCTTTACCCCCGTCCCCCCAAATTAATGTTCCACACCAACAACCTCTTAATTATAAGAGTATTAAATGTGACGCACTGTGAGAAGATGCTTATATCCCACGTCAATACCAACACTAAACTGTTCTGTAACATTATAGCATCTAGACTAAACCTCTTCTCGGCATGTCTTAGGCTGAAACCCCGGTGTCGGCGCGCGCCTGTGAAGCTGGTGGCGCTTGCAGCCGAGATCCCTGGTCTGCAGGGAGCTGCAGGGGGAAAGATGGGGAGAATGTGGCGGGGGGCGAGGCCACGACGTCCCCTGGCAGGTTCGCCCTCATTGGCTGAACCGCTGGGGGGTGTGGCCAGCGCTTCGTCACAAGCACAGATCTCCCGTCTTCAGGTAATTCTGTTCGCACAACGTGGTGGGCAAGGCAGCAAGCATACAGGCCCCATTGAGGGGCGGTTCTTGTCCCTGCAGCGCCCGGCATAGCAGGCAGCGGGGACCTGGCCTTATTCATAAAGACCATGTGGTTTTTTTGTTTTTTTTTAATCTGGCAGACAGGCCCCAAAAAAACACTAGAAACATAATTAATCGTATAAATGTTGCGGAGAAAGCTTTTGACCTGGTAACTAGTACTACAGGTTCGCAACTCTTGGGACCTTTGGCATTGGACACCAATTTATTGATACTGCAACTCAGGGGCTCTCAACTCCAGTCCTCAAGACCACCAAAGAAAATCAGCTTTTCAGGATATCACTGCTTCAGCATGGGTAGCTCAATCCGTGGCTCAGTCTTCGACCGGTGCTGAAGCAGGCTCTGACAGCCACCGGTGCTGAAGCTGGGATATCCTTAAAACCTGACCTGTTTGGGGGGGGGGGGGGAGAGGGGGTCTTAAGGACTGGAGTTGAGAACCTCTGCTGTAACTGCTTTTTTCATTTCACCCTCAGCTCTGGCTGCTTGTACCCACAGAGTCCAGTTAGAAATGGTACTCATCTAGCGTGTCCATTATCACCCTTCCTGTTGGCTCTCACCATAGAACTTTAAGCAACTCCCATAAGAAATAATCCAAACGTTTCCAGTATTCGTCTTGGTGTTAGAGTGTTACACTGCATTATTTGCACTATCAATACAGTTGCTCTCCCTACCAAATCTGTATAATGATTTGTGTAACAGATGGACTGTCAATTTGGAATAAAGGGACAAAGTCTGAGGCACTTTATATTAATGTTCCCAAGGAAACGACCAGACTACTGCTGTTAAAAACAATTATTTCAGGTGTTACCATATAGATTCTGTGTCAGTATAATTGGGGTGTGCATGCGCAATCTAGTGTCCTGCGGCAAAGTGACCAGTTTGTTGTTAAGCCTTTTTAAACACTCATCTGATACATGAGCGTGCACATGACAAGTGATACGAAACGAACAGGAACATTTTTATAAACAGCAGACAGATTTAATTAGGAAATATCTATGCATTGTTGTGTGAATTCCCCTTTTTGAACTGGAAACTTCCTTTGCCATCTCTCTTACTGAATTGACCTTATTTCATTCATTTTGCGGTGGAAGAAACGAGACACCGTGAATAAAATAAAGGTCAATCTCCTATGAATGGAGGACACTGGGGATCCTTGGATCTGAAGAAGCCCATGAAAGCAACTGACGACCTAAGAATAAGGGAAAAAAAGTGATCTTTTGCCAACCATCAACCCTTGCACTAACAGAGGGTCCAGAAACCTACATATGTATTCACTACTAAAAGAAAATAAAAACAAAAGTTGTTAAGTGTCCCGGTTTTGCCGGGACAGTCTCGGTTTTGCCGGGACAGTCTCGGTTTTGCCGGGACAGTCTCGGTTTTGCCGGGACAGTCTCGGTTTTGCCGGGACAGTCTCGGTTTTGCCGGGACAGTCTCGGTTTTGCCGGGACAGTCTCGGTTTTGCATGTGCTGTCCCGGTTGCCGGTCCGTCCCGGAAATGTCCGGGTTTTCTGCCATGTTCCTGTTTTTTTACATTTTATATGTGTCGGCGGTGCGCGGGGGCGACGAGGAGAATGCAGCAGCCCGGCGAGTATTTTTTATTAATGCCAGGGGTTGGGCTTCTGTAGAAACATGCCGGGCCGCATGTGATTGGATGGAGGATGTCGGGGGGCGGGGCTTCGGCTCTCCCCGGCTTTTCCTCCCCCGGCACTCTGGACCTCCCTCCGCCACCCGCTTCCTCCAGCTCCCCGGTCCGCTCTCCATTTCCCCCAGAGCCTGCTCTCCACCCCCCCCCAGAGCCCGCTCTCCACCCCCCCCCCCCCCAGAGCCCGCTCTCCATCCCCCCCAGAGCCCGCTCACAGCAGCTCGCGGCACTTCCTGTGCCTGCTGCTATTGGCGCGTGCCTCAGTCTGCCGTCTCCGCCGAACCCGCAGCCGCCTGAGGTAGGCATATGGGGGGGATAGGGAGAGGCGGAGATGAAAGATGCGAGGGGGGGGGGGGAAGAGATGGGAGATGCAGGGGGGGGGAAAGATGGGAAATGCAGGGGGGGGGAAGAGATGGGAAATGCAGGGGGGTGAGAGATGGGAGATGCAGGCGGTGAGAGATGGGAGATGCAGGCGGGGAGAGATGGGAGATGCAGGCGGGGAGAGATGGGAGATGCAGGCGGGGAGAGATGGGAGATGCAGGGGGGGAGAGATGGGAGATGCAGGGGGGGAGAGATGGGAGATGCAGGGGGGGAGAGATGGGAGATGCAGGGGGGGAGAGATGGGAGATGCAGGGGGGGGGGGAAAGAGATGGGAAATGCAGGGGTGGGAAGAGATGGGAGATGCAGGGGGGTGAGAGATGGGAGATGCAGGCGGTGAGAGATGGGAGATGCAGGCGGGGAGAGATGGGAGATGCAGGCGGGGAGAGATGGGAGATGCAGGCGGGGAGAGATGGGAGATGCAGGCGGGGAGAGATGGGAGATGCAGGCGGGGAGAGATGGGAGATGCAGGCGGGGAGAGATGGGAGATGCAGGCGGGGAGAGATGGGAGATGCAGGGGGGGAGAGATGGGAGATGCAGGGGGGGAGAGATGGGAGATGCAGGGGGGTCTTTTAAAAAAAAGTATTGGGGCGACAGGGGTCTTTTTAATACGTATTGGCGGGGGTGGGTATTTTTATTATGCATTGCGGGGTGGGGTTTTTTGGTATGTATTTTGTGGGGGATTGACGGAAGGTGGGTGGGGGCGAGTGAGAGAAGAGGGGGGAGTGAGTGAGGAAAAGAGGGAGTAAGACTCAGGGGAGATAAATACATGCGAGGCGGGAAGGGAGGAGAGTGAGTGAGACGGAGGGGAGAAATTCATGGGTATAGGGTGGGAAATAGAGGGGGCTCGTGAGGTGTGAAATTAACCTAAGGCCGCGCTTATAGTGCTGGCGACGCTGCGGTTACTGGAAAAATCAAATTGAAGTGACTTCCAGCGATTGCGACCAAGCCGTCGCGCCGTCCTGTCGCTCTTACTATAATGGCACGCGACGGCGCCAGCACTATAAGCGCGGCCTAATATGTGTCAGCCAGAAAGGGGTTCCCCTAGAATTTTCTAAATGCTTCAAGGGTTTCTCCTAAAAAAAAAAAAAAAAAAAAAAAGCCGTGTGTGCTATGCACGCGCATAGTAAGTGAAACTTCGTGTGTTGTCATCAACATATAAAGTAACAATAATATCAGATGTTATAGATGTTTGTAATAAAATGGAATCATTTTAGATGTTACAATTGTATAGTTTTATTTTTGCTTTTAAAAATCCATACTAACATTTTTAATACATGAAATAATCAACTTACAACAGCGCCCCTTGCTCCCTGTCCTCGTGTGAGCCCGGCGGCACATGCGCAGTAACAACGAAACCCCACCTGAGGCCGCAGCCAATCATTGCTCAGCTGGGGGAGTGGGCAGAAGTGAAGCTGAAGCTGGCATGACGTGTACTCTCCGGAAGTTGTGTCAGTGGCGGAAGCAGCGGAGAGTCCCCGGTGCTGGCGTGTGTGTAGAGCTTCGAGCGTCAGCGGGCGTGTGGGGGGGGGAACGGCGGCCATTAGGCTGTACATACTATGTGCATTGTGAGCACTGTTACCCTGCTACTGTAATATACTATGTGCATTCTGAGTGCTGTTACACTGCTTCTATATCTACTATATGTATGTGCATTCTGAATACTGTTACCTTGCTACTGTAATATACACCGAGTACTCTGAGCACTGGTACCCTGAATTAGTATATACACTGTGCATTTATCCTGCTTCTGTAATATACACTGTGCATTCTACATATCAGCTTACTGTACCTGCACATGTCAATCACTGGCACCCCCTTACTGCCCTGCGATATATTGTTATCCTGATGTACATTATCCTCACTCTGCATGTATACTGTATATTGTATATACCATCCCCCACTTACTAAATATATACTGTACTCTGTGCATGATTATATCGTTGTGCTTACTGTATACACACTGTATGCTATTTGTTGTTGTTCTGCTGCATATACCCTGTGCGCCTGCTTAGTATGAAGCGCTAACACACGGCTTTATATTAGTTATAGTCATTACAGCGCCTGTGTGACTATAGCAGCACAGAGCTTGGCGGCAGCTGAGCAGCGCCCCTTGTTGCCTGTCCTCGTGTGAGCCCAGTTGCGCATGCGCAGTGTAACCACGAAACCCGACCTGAGGCCCCAGCCAATTATTGCTCAGTCGGGGGAGTGGGCTGAAGAGAAGCTGAAGCTGGCATGACGTGTACTCTCCAGAAGTTGTGTCAATGGCGGAAACAGCGGAGAGTCCCCGGTGAGTGTGTGTAGAGTCAGCGAGAGGTATGGACACGGCGAGCGTATTGGGGGAGAATGGCGCCGCTGCCAGCCGCTTATGCGCATGCGTGGCATCAGTCAGCGGCGCCATCACAACTGCGCATGCGCGGCATGGCAGCTGCTGTGTGGGGGGAGCGGCACCAATGGCGGGCATGTGGGGGGGAGCGGCGTCCATTACGTGACGTCACATCCGTTTCACATTTCGTCTCCATCTCTCCAGTTTTGTCCCATCATGACTAGATGCCACTAAAGAAGTTTCACTTCAAAAAAGTTTGGGAATCACTGGTCTAGTGAGTCTATCTTCTTAATCCACCTCGTAGCAGAGCTAATAAGTACTGTAAGTAGCAACATATATTTATAGCACACAACCCTATTTCCCCTCTTTATTTTGCAAATTGTAATATTATATACACAAGCCAGGTCAGGTCAGGAATGAATAATGTCAAATTTTTAAAATGTCTTAATTGTAATTAATGCCTTCATTTTTTATTTAATTTGAATTAATGTCAATTTATTATTTATGTAATTTTAATTAATGTATTAATTTTTATTAAGTACAGTATAGGTTAGAAAGTACATTTCAGATTTCAGGCTGCAAAGTGGTTTGTTTTATTTATTTCTAATAGAGGATTTCACTATCCTCTATACACACACAAACACACTGCAGCCCCCACCTCTATACACACAAACACACTGCAGCCCCCACCTCTGTATACAGAAACACACACTGCAGCCCCCACCTCTGTATACAGAAACACACACTGCAGCCAGGGTTGCCACCTTCTATTGAAGGCTAACCCCGAGATAATTTTTCTTAGATCTATTTATTATATATTTATTTTGCCTTTGTCTGTATCCTCCCCTCCAAATTCCGTCAATATGGCTGCGCGACATCACATAATGCCCATTGCCATAACAACGAGCCGCTCTGTGACGTCACGTGGCATCAAGTTGACATGACAACGGGATGCATTATGGTGACGAGGCATCACATGATGCCACATTGTCATGGCAACATGTCACCACCTGACATTAGTGTCTCGTTGTCATGGTAACAGGGGGCGTGACGTGATGTACATTGTTTTATAAATAATTTTTTTTAAGTGTCCCGGTTTTTCATTTCGAAAATCTGGTCACCCTATAAGTAACCAAGAGTCTCACTCAGATAAGATTTGCTTTGTTACAGGTCACTAATCCAAAATACTCAAATTTAGCAATTAAGATATTGAAAATATACTGTAATAAGAAGATTAGGTATAGCAAACATTTGATTAAAAAAAAAAGCTTGAAATACTGTATTAATAACTTTTTCAGAATATGTTTTTCTAAGAAACCATTTCCAGTGTATCTATTCATTTTTCTAAGTAAAAGTTACTGTCACTTCTGTAGGTTTTAAATTTCAAACCTTGTCTGCAATATATAGTTGTGTTGAAACACACTAAAACAGTGCGGGAACCAGGGAATCCCCTAAACCAATGTTTCCCCAACTCCAGTCCTCAGGGAACCCCAACAGGTCAGGTTTTAAGGATATCCCTGCTCCAACACAGGTGGCTCAGTCACAATGACTGGGCCGCTGATTGAGCCACCTGTGCTGGAGCAGGGATATCCTTAAGACCTGACCTGTTGGGGTTCCCTGAGGACTGGAGTTGGGAAACACTGGTATATACTGAAAATAGAGTGTTTCAGCCCCGAATGATGCGGACATGTCAATTAATCATTTTTTAGCACCAACCAGTACAAGACAAAAAGTTTTTTTGTTTTTTTTAATCATCAAAATTAAAATATTAGAACACACAATTTGTAAAATTTACATATACATATATATACATATACATATATACATATACATATACATATACATATACATATACATATACACATATACATATACACATATACATATATATATATATATACACACACACACATACACATACATATGTATAACACTTTAACAAAAAATTATTTAAATATACGTTAAAATAGCATACATGCACAGCTTGTAAAAATAAATTTAAAAAAAAGTATGCAAAGGATGTTCAGAAATGTCACTATGACCTTGGAGACACTTCAATTTTTTTTTTTTAAGCTACACCAATATTTCTTTGTCTGCATAATCGAATACTTAAAATCTGACAAGCTCCAGTGGGTTATTTTTATTCCATTTAATATAATTATTCTGCATATTTTTTTTATATTTGTTCCTGCCACAGATTATTCTCATGTCTTGAATCCCAAAGTAGTAGACTGCCTACTCCATCGCTATGGGATAGAAATCTCATTCCCTACATTTTCATGCAATCCCCATGGGATTACTCTGAGTTTACGGGGTTGACTGTGTGAGTCCCCACTGAGTAACGCCCCTTCCCCATCACATGGTGCTGGGTGACTGGGCAGACTTATAGCCCCGCCTACTTCTGCCATGTAATAGAGACGTCATAGCAGGATACACACAGCAGAGTGTGTGTTCTAGATCAGGTCCCAGGAGTTGCCGCAGGTGAGAGACCTCACTGAATAGTGTATATAGGTCTATAATATAGATATTTTTAGTACATGGTAAGGATCCTTTCCATTAATGTTATAGTTAGGGACAGTGCATGTTTAGATGGCGTCCCCATGAACGGCTCCACACTCCTCTTATGATTCACAGAGGCAACCTATGCCCTGAATGGGCACCCCAGGCCTATGCCCCAAGGCATAGTTGGACCAGCACAAAATCGAAGTGTCCACTCTCCCGCAGAAGGTCACGAAATGGCATTCAGTACTCAAGACGGGGATACCGACACCAGACAGTAGGGCAAGGGTCGGCAAGGTCCAACGGAGATGGAGCACTACAGAAGCTACACACAAGAGGGATCACTTGGGTAACATGGGATTAATTAAGCTTTGGCACCTTCCTAGCAGGGTTGCTAGGGAAAAGAATACAGACAGCACACACGTGAACAGTGATGATACTATACACAAAGTAATGTTTATCATGTAAATGAGACTATCGATGGTGATGAAAAAAGATGCTGTTTATTCAGACAAAGTTCCTGGCACCCATCATTGCACTACCATTGCCCAGCGTGCACGACTCCAGCACCCTGACGAGGTAATCAACACTGAGCAAACCATGTTGAGACATTTGATGTAAATTCCACCTCTGTCAAAGAGGCAGCAAGGGTCAAACTCAACCAGCCTGGAGAGAAAAATGTAGCTTCCTTTTCATCACTGGACTGGGCACTTAAAAGCACCAACTTGGTGTGTGCATGCAGCCTGGCTGCCGGTCACCGGCAGAGATTCCAAACTAGCGCCCACACTGCCTTGTCTGTTGGTCGTCTTTAAGCGCAAGGCATGGATCGCAAGGTTCGGAAGCATCAGCGTTGTGTGGCAACCATGCATCCTGCATACACCCGGCAGTTTAAGGCCTATAAAAAGGAAGCTACATTTTTCCCTCGTCCCAGAAGAGGAGGAATGGGCGAATCTTTCCAGCCCTGCCCACTTATGTCATCATTGTGAATTATCGGACTGTGGGAAAATGCTGTGCAAGAATTTCTCTTACGCAGTTACAAAGTCTCGCATAACCAAGTTTGACTTTAATATTTACATTACAAAAGGTTATTAAAACAAAATGAGAAATATAGGGACGATTACATAGTGCTTTCACTTTACTGCAATATTAATTGCTAAATCGGACAATAACTTTAATCAGTGCCCTCATGCGTATAATATATCAATGAGGGAGGAATAACTGAAATCTTACCATCTAGGATGTTTTGACCCCTTTGATTGCTGAATAGACTGAAATGTAAAAGCTATGCAGGCCTATGCAGAATTACATTTATTAAAGGAGCACTTTAAGAAGCCAAAATGAATGCATTTGAAAGACAAATCTGATGCCATTGTTCCCAAGCTCCTGGGAGATCCTACATTTCAAATTAAATTGCTTGATCCATCTTACCATTTGTGCGTTGCACAATTTGATAATGATTCAGTTGAGAACTATTCGTTGTGCTTTGGCTATGCACTTCTTAGAAATTGTGTCATTCAACTGTCAGGAAATGCTTAGCTGCCACAAATGTAACTAATCTGCAAGGTAGAACCAGCTGACATTTTAGATTTGCTTCCTGTTTAACGCATTAGAAGGGATAGAAATTGTACACTTTTTAGAATATTCAAATAAATTTTACCTACTGAAATCCCTATGTATATCTAATAAGTACTGATAATAACGTATTGCTTTCACAGTCAAAAAGGGCCTGCAAAGTCATAACAGTTAAATAGGGAGCATATAAAAAGGCCCAAAAAAACAGTAGCTGCCCATTACACTATTAAAAACCTCACAAAACATGCAATGGCTAAAAATATATAAAAAATTTTTTTGGCTTTTTAGCTCCTTAAAATAAAAAAAATTAAAAAAGTGTTTTTGATGTGTAGATTACTCAACCCAGACAGAACGACAAACAGATTAGAACCGACTGTTGCTCTAGGTATTTGTGCCTAGACTCCATCAAATTCACACCTCTCCAGGAGTGAAAGTGCTTAACGCATATTTTAGACTGACTAATACCCTCAAAGTTTACAACGGAAAACTAAAATACATACTCAGCACATAACCACCTTCAGCTATTAAACGTAGTGGCGAACGGACAATCGTCAAACCAGAGCACAAGCTAATCACATCAACAATTTATCAGAACAGAGTTGCTGTATCTTGCAATCATCCAAGTGTTACGATTCAAAAGACAGTTCCTGCTACAGATAATCTGCTCTGCAATTTTTAAAGGTATATCGTTATTAGAACCTATTATACTCCAGTAGATTAACCTGCATGTCCTCAAACATTTTTCAATCCACACAAAACGTATTACTAAAACTATATTGGAGATTAGGAGGGCTCGTAGTACGGAGTAGGATGCCGAACTGGTTCCACAAACAAAACCTTAGTATGTACATTTATGAATTTGAAAGCCCCAAAACATGGTCGTTCACTAAGAAGCACTGAAAGCAGCAAATACTGTAATACAATGCACGTCGGTATTGTGTGATGTACTTGCGTATTAAATTGTTATATGCCCTCTATGCAGCTTGTGGGGTAATGCAAAGCAGGTTGACACAGCTGGCTCAATGTTTGGAAATAAAGTGCTAAGCAGTCTTCTGCCATAAATTACTTCCTGGTTCAGGAAGACACCTTAGAGTTTAATTCATTTCAATGGACTAAGTCTCTACCAGTGCCTGAAGAGATCTTAGGGCAGAAAACGGCTACGTAGATATGGGTCGTCGTCTCCTCCGCATAGCAATCAAAAAAAAGAAGTAATGGACACAAGCAGCCTGAAATGTTACCAAGACTAATAATCAGGGTTCCTTTGAAACACTTCCAAGGAATCCCCCACAGTCAAGAATAAATGTTGGCAATATAAAATATCTGGAAATTACAGTATAAACAAAAGGAAGCAATGTACTTACATGGATTAACATCCCTGTATCTGTTACGATTCTTGTTTTCAGGATACTTTGCTATCTTATTGGGCAACATAGGAGAATTATATCGAATTTCCTATAAAACAATTTAAATACAAGTATTAGAACATGTATCCTACACACAGTAAATCAAGCAAAACTGTTAAGTTAGAATAAGCTTTTCTCTATGAAGTACCAAAAGGCAGACTTTTTGGCCCGACTTCCCACCAATATCAAAACCCATTCAAGGTTCATTACTATTGTCAGTAGATCAACATATGATGTACAAAAGCAAGTTATTGCACCTGGACATGGCAGTATAAAGATTTGGAATGGCTAGTAAGCAAGAGTAAGCATTTAAAGACCGAAAGAAAACAACAACACGGTACATAAACAGGTGTGCACTCGGCTGAAAACCGAGGGGTCAAGGCCAGAATGGATCAAGCTCCAATGTGGGCTATCGCAGGCCGATCTGGCAGTAACTGCCATTGACCTGAATAGTAGTTACCGCCGGATCAGGGTGGGATACCCTGCTTTGCAACCTGATGCCTTATTGAAGGCATTTACAATGTTTTTTTCTTACTGCCACATTCTCCAGATTCCCTTTGCTCCGTTTCCTTATTTTCGTCTTTTTTCCCCCCAGCACCGTAACTCCAGCAAAACTCCTGTAAATCAGCTAGTTTCAGTCACATTATTCTAAAGGGCATATTCAATAAGCTCCTATATGGCCTTTCACACTGCAATAGCTCATCAACTGAGCCCCTAGGTTTGGGAACAAATGGATTACACTATACATGAATCTTGTAGCGTCACACACAGATGTGCGTATTGACTCCAGAGCATCTAACATTTTGGGGGAAGCACAGTAGGAAGATTCCCTACGATTCAGCTACAGGCAGCACAACCGGCCCACACAGCATATGCGAGGAAGTAGCATCGTAATGAAATGCGTAGGGGTACGCTATATGGGCTGATTGTGCTGCCACTGTGCAGTCGATGGACAGAAAGAGGGCAGTTCCAGCTAAATAAATAAAATAAATAAATTTTAAAAAAAGTGTGGAACGCAGAAAATCAGTACCGGCACGATTTGATGAAACCACATGGAGGCGAGAGAGACGCATAGTACCTGGACACCAAGAGAGCTTTGCATCTCAACACAATCTTGTTTGTTAATTTATCTACAGCACTGTGTACATCTCAAATAAATACTGCACTATCGCGGTTGTGCAGTTTCCTTTTTCTTTGTAGACATATATATTCCTGCCGAGAAACATTTTAGTCCTCTCCACGTGGGAGATTTAAAACATTTTGTTTCCCTGAAATGGATGGTACCGTTACAGGTATGTATCTCGGGAACCAGGATACTCCTGGAACTGAAATTAACATGATTCGGCTCCAGGGAAACACATTACATATAATGCACACTAATACAGGTACTGTATATAATAGCACAGTGTTTCTTTGAAACCATATATTATATTCACTTGGGAGTTACAGAATTACAAAGAATACAAAGTATCAAATCTAGAAGTCACAATAAAACATTTGCAATAGAAGGTATTTATAAAATGGAACTCATCGCTCGTGGTCTACCTGTTACAACGTATGCGCTCCAAACTAAATCAAATTTAAAAAAACATTTCAGTGATCCAGCATGTAAAACATTTTTATTCTGAAATTCAAAAACTAGGTCAAGCTTGAGAGAGGGGGAATTGGTTTATAAAAAAAAAAAAAAAAAAAAAAAAAAGGGGGGGGGGATAATAATTTCACGATAGAGAATAAACTACAAGTCCAATCAACAAAGAATCTGGTCTCGTTCTGTCTGGTAAGGATTATTCCCAACAGACCAATTACAGTAGGGTTTAGAAGAATAAATTTATGCCAAAATCATATATTTATGTATTTATTTATTTACATACAAGGGGGGAAGAAATGACCACCAGATAGTCAAATTTTGAGAAGATCAGGATCCCAAAGGATAGAAAGAGGGAGCTATCCTAAGCATATTTTTTCTTAGGATACCCACAGACAACACAGGACGGGAGGGGTGCGCAAGAAAGAAAGCCACCCGTTACTTACTCCACAAGTGTATTGTAGTGTTTTTTGAGAACGTCATGTTACACAGGCAGCAGTCCTTTGACAATGTTTTTATGCAAATAGGGCATAATCAGATTACTGTCAATTCCTTGATTATTCATATATTCTCCAGCTATTGAGCGGTGTTACACTTCTTTTAACATCGTGTGAATTGTTGCATAAATCACAGGTGGGAAGGTGCCAGGGTCCACTACTCAGGAATCGATCCAGGAGTATGTTTTGTGGGAGTTAGAGTAGAAGTAGTCATTTGTTTTGTTGAGGATAGAGAGCCCTCCATGTAGCCAGAGTAGAGATGTAGTAACGGACTGTTCTTTTAGGGCTCTGTAGCCAAAAACTTCTGTATGTGCTTTAGAGTCCTACCTGGATCTGTCCAGGGCGCTGCTAAAGACCAAGTTGAAATCTACAACAATCTGCCCCTTTTCCCCCCTCAAGTCTGAAGAATACGTAACAAAATGGGTTGCTTTATCAATTTGGTGCATGTATGTTTGCTATGGTGATGTCAGCTCCATGGACAGACCTGGCAACATTCAAGTATCTACCTTCTTTATCTGGTGTAAGATAAAGGGTAATTTCATACTGTACTTCATATTATTGTCACACTTTTTTTTTTTTAGTCAATAATGAATGTTAAACTAAGAGGGACCTTTTGTCCATAATTTAGGGCATCGTAGGTGGGATGAAATTATCGGTATTCTGCTTCTCCAAGAAACATTTCAAGTTTTTGGAATGGGTGAAGGCGATCTTACTTTTTTTTTAGTTTTAACATCATGCGAGACTTCTATATGCGATGATCTGGTCCTCGCGCTAAGTGGGCTAGTGAGGATTCTGTAGTTGGATTGAGGGGAGTACCCATGTGTGATCAGCCCCCGTTACCACCATACGAGACAAAAGGTGAGGGGCTCGCCTGTCTTCAGGGCAGTGAACCATCTGAAGTGGGTGTAATGACAATCTTTCTTACAGTACGCTACTTAGAGGATAAAATTCAACCAGCAATTTGCTAGATATTATAACTATAGCTCATATTTTATCACTGTTCACCAGTTACCTATAATACACTAGGTGCAACAGTATGTGTGTGTGTGTGTGTGTGTGTGTGTGTGTGTGTGTATATATATAAAGATATTGAACTATATTAAAATATATTCTAAAATGAATAGTAAGATAGATAGGATAGATAATCTTACTATTCATTTTAGAATATATTTTAATATAGTTCAATATCTAATTCAAATCACGGTTGTATCTATAATTATAACGTTGTATTGGTTCTTAATGTATTGGTACGAGTATACAGTAATAAACAAGAGCAATGCAAGTTTACCAAGTCGCAACAAAAAAACATTTTAGACATAACTTAAACATATAGGGCATTGTATACTGGTATATTCTCTAGGGTCATTGTGTCTGGTGGCTAAAGGCAGGGGTGCGCAAGATTTTCTGGGGGTGAGGAGGCACGGCTGTTAGAGGCCCCGCGCTTCCGAGAAAGCATTTAAAATAAATGCTGGGGATCGCGTGAGGCCTCCAAGGCCTCGTTCAGGGTGCAGGCTTCGGAGGGAGGGCGTGCTGCCGTGCGAGCTGCCGTGGGACACAAAGTATTCAAATTGAATACTGGTTGTCAGGGGTGCAGCTGCCCTGTCTCCGAAGCCAGGAGTTGACGCTGGCTACAGTTTCAATAAACGAAAAAATCGTTTTTTGAAGCTGCAGCAGCGTCACAGGGACCTAGGCAGCCAATTAAATCATTCTTGAAAATGATTTCATGACTGCCACTTGGATCCCTAACCTGCCGTCTGTAGCCCCGCCCCCTCCCCGCCTCCTGAAACAGTCTGCTGGGGATGAACACACATCGCCCAGCAAACTGCCGCCCTCCCTCCCGAACGCCCTCCCTCCCGAACGCCCTCCCTCCCGAACGCCCTCCCTCCCGAACGCCCTCCCTCCCGAACGCCCTCCCTCCCGAACGCCCAACCTCCCGAACGCCCAACCTCCCGAACGCCCAACCTCCCGAACGCCCAACCTCCCGAACGCCCAACCTCCCGAACGCCCAACCTCCCGAACGCCCAACCTCCAACTCCTGCCTCTGGCACCCTGAACGAGGCCTAACTTTTTCTTACTTTCCATTCCAGCGACGCGCCTCCATGACAACCCGATGTCGAATTACATCGACGCCGAACCCGTGCAGGGAGGGGAGGCGGGAGCCGGAGGGGAGAGGAGACACGGGGGCGTATGTAGGAAACTTTGCACACCCCTGGCTTAAGGGTTAATGAGGCGCTCAAAGTGGCCTCAGATAACCCTGAATACTGTATACCCTTGAGGAAGGCAAATAGACATCCAAAAACACATCGTTCGGAAATGACAGAAAATTGTGAGTATTCATTTGGCTGTTTTTTTCCCATTTGCATTAAAATTTTAATATTTGAGGCTTTTGTGTTGTGTTTTCTTGTAGGATAAATAGAACGAGCAGGGAGGACTGCTCTATTAAACGTGTTAAAGTTCTGTTCTCTCTTTACACAGGATGCAATTTGCTTGAAACCAATCAACAACCGTTTGGAAGACCATAACAGTGGCGTTGATGGTCCATGACAGCCGCAGCGATAAAGGATTTTCTAGTAGGTTTCTGTAAGGATCAAAGATTTCAATCACACTAATATTTAAGCCGTGTCACAGAGGTTCAACTAATGTTATGTAATATACCTGTGCCGTTACATATTACTCAGTAATATGCCAACCGTATGGCACAGATTAGCAGCAAAAAAAAAAAAAAAACCATTTTGCGAATGTGTATAAAAAATTGAATCTTTCAGCAGAAAAGCAACAAACCTATTAGGAATGACCTCTTAATACAATATAGGTTATGATGGGAGTGGTACAAAACCACTGACTGTCAAACAAATTCTCCAGACTTCCTTCCCCTGCCCAATGCACTATTATGCCAATACCACACAGACATTCCCCAAAACATATCAATAAAAAGAGAATATTAAGCTATATTCTGAAGAAAAAAAAAAATGCAGACAATGCAACACACCTTATGGTGGATATATAGATAGGATAGATATTTTTTTTTTTTTTTTTTTAAACTCCATAATCAAGTGTACAGTAAATAAAAATACCACATATTTGCATCTCAGACAAGTCTGCAACATGGTATTTCCCAATTATCACTTGGCAAACAATGCTTCCCCTGCAGTCAGGGATTCTGGGTAATGACATGCAAATGAGCACAGTGTGTCACTCTTTACTTCTTATCCATTTTAACATGGAACCCTATGGGTTATGGCGGCCATATTACACAGCTTTTTGCGACAGCCAGGGTTAAAGAAGTACATAGCCAGTAAACCTACTCACAAACAGCTGTTTGTTTTAAAATTTTGGTCTCATCAGTGAGATGTTCGTTGCCGACTATGCAAGCTTAAGGATCCATGTTAAAATGAATAAGCAAAGAGTGACTGTGAATGCTCATTTGCATGTCATTACCCAGAATCCCTGGCTGTAGTGGAAGCATTGTTTGCTAAGCAATAATGGGGAACGCAGGGTTGCAGACCTGCCTGAGTCATGCAAATGTACCTACAAGTGGAGGGTTATCGTCACTTTTTTACCCACCGTAAATTCCTTAATGTCTGGTTATAAAATAGCACAAAGTCAAATTTAGCAAAAAACTAAATCGTGCTTCCATAACATTTCATTTATTCTCAATGACATTAGCTGATTGACACCAAAATATGCAATGTACCAAGTGTTACATAATACAGAATATGAGCTCATCAACTGCATATAATGTTAATCTTCCTGCCAGCAGAAAGCATCCAGTTACATTTGTGTTGGCCGCCATGCTAAACAAAACCTACAGCAGATGAAGATGCCGTAGATCGGTTTATATTATGGAAACAAAAGCATGCAATATTGAACTATTGCAGATACAGTAGCAGCTTTGAATTGCTCCGAAATATATTCAGGAAATGATGTCCGAAGAACCGGAACAAATAAAAAGTGAAAAACTGTGCCGGAAAAAATGTAAACAAATATTACTAGCGCGGTTTGCAAAGGATCTGCTAGTTGAAGAATGACAAACCAAGCTTTGTCCGACACGCTCCAGGGACCTTAGACTTCAGATCACTACTTCTGTAATGGAGCTTCAACCACTCACAAAACAGACTAGGACATTTGGTCGCTGCAGTGTCGCCTTTACCAAATGAGCGCAGGCGTTTAGACGCTGCTAAGGTAAGTCACTAACCTTAGCCTTCACCCTAAAACCCCCCGATCTTAACCCCTAATACCAACGCTATCCCCTACCCTGAAACGTACCTTATTGTAGAAGCCGTTGGCAGAGAGTTGGTCGCTACCAAAATGTCCCATTCCATCACAAAAAGGGGCACAATTCCTGTCTCTGACTCCAATAACTATGCCCCACAAATTCAAGATCACATTGCCCCACAAACTAAGCAACTTATACCCTTTATCCCCCCAAAACATTGACACATAGAAACAGACAATCTCACCCACCTAGTCTGTATAGTCTACAAAAAATGAAGATTATTACCAAATCTAGGACTTAATTTAGTGCTTTCAATTACTGCAGGATCTCTTTCCATGTTCTCCAAGCGCCATTCATTATTTGACTGTTTTTGCCTCTAACTCCATGCAACAGAAGAAAAAAAATCCAACCCTTTAAAAAGCACCAATACAGGTTATTTGTTTTTTTATTACAGGATTGAAGCAGGGTGTCTCAAAATCCGAACTGTTTTCATTTCAGCTCTGGGGAACCCCCTGCTTCCAGAGAAACTTCCCTCTGTAACACTGCTTGTATCTATGCAGCAACGAAAAACCTATGTGCCTAACAAAATGGCGATGTTAAATATGTCCTTCGAGCCAATAGGAAGCCATGACGTCATCCGGTGTGGCTTCCTATTGGCCAGCGTGACAAGCACCTTTAAAAACTCCAGAGATACCGTCAGCACTTACGGAAGTATAGCGTCCACGGAGCTTAAATTAATGGGGTTCAGCTCGAGTCCCCGTGCTTCAATCCCGGTCATTAAAATATGTAAAATTAAACATTAAAAAAAAACACGACAATATATGAAACCTGTATTGCCGCCTTAAAAGTTTCAAACACAAAAACACAGCACGTCCAGCCATTATTTTTCTGTGACAGATTCTGCTGTCCTGTATCTTTTGACGACATCCTTTACGTCAGGGGTGCGCAAGATTATTGGGGGGGGCCCGCGGGGTCATGTGACGTGCGCACCGCCATAGCAAAGCACGTCAAGTTACGCCGCAGGGGTCACGTGACTCAGAGCGTCATTTGATGCTGGATATTGGGTAAGGGGGAGGCACGAGCCATGGGGCTGGCATTGGGGCGCAGCACAGAAAGTTTGCACGCCCCTGCTTTACGCTACTCTTTATAACGATAACCACGTCACTAAAATAAAGAGAGAAAAAAAGTCCTGAGCTAAGCACTCAGTTTCTCTATTAATATTTACTCCATGGTCTCCAACCGGTGAAAACAGGTCAATCCCCAGTAAATCAGAGGTAAGATTTCTAAAAATGTTATATGCATTAAAAAAAAATGTAAAAAAAATAAAATGGAAGCTTGTGACCGCAACCCAGAAAGGGACAAACTACAGTAAAAGTCGTTATACAAAATAAAGGTATAAAGAGCAGGCAAAATAATGTAACCTCCCCCTATAACGTAACAGGAGAAAGGCTCTCTGAGACGAAAGCAGAGGTAAAGCAAAAGTAAAAATGTAAGTAGCACTAGTCTCATTTACTGGCAGGACAAAAGCAGACAGCTAAAGTCAAACTCACACCATCTTCAGGCCCCAACTCGTACAAAACATGGCTTCCTTCCTTCTGTCACTAATGTCTCTCTTCCAAGCTGCTCCTACACATTGAACAAGTCTTTTGAACCGATGGGATTTCTTATTTTAGTTATAAAAATGTTTTACAACAAAGTAATACATTGAGAGATACGTCTCAGTTTCAAGTACGTCCTGGGCACAGAGCTAATGTAACCATGTATTGTCATCATAAATTAGGGCTGGTGGGGGGCGGGTGTGTAAAACGGGCTGGTGGGGGGCGGGTGTGAAAAACAGGCTGGTGGGGGGCGGGTGTAAAAAACGGGCTGGTGGGGGGCGGGTGTGAAAAACAGGCTGGTGGGGGGCGGGTGTAAAAAACGGGCTGGTGGGGGGTGGGTGTGAAAAACGGGCTGGTGGGGGGTGGGTGTGTAAAACGGGCTGGTGGGGGGTGGGTGTGAAAAACGGGCTGGTGGGGGGTGGGTATGAAAAACGGGCTGGTGGGGGGTGGGTGTGAAAAACGGGCTGGTGGGGGTGGGTGTGAAAAACGGGCTGGTGGGGGGTGGGTGTGTAAAACGGGCTGGTGGGGGGTGGGTGTGAAAAACGGGCTGGTGGGGGGTGGGTGTGTAAAACGGGCTGGTGGTGGGGTGGGCTGCTGACATGTGAGGGGACTGTGGGCTGCTGACATGTGAGGGGGGTGGGCTGCTGACATGTGAGGGGGGGTGGGCTGCTGACATGTGAGGGGGGGTGGGCTGCTGCCATGTGAGGGGGGTGTGGGCTGCTGACATGTGAGGGGGGTGTGGGCTGCTGACAAGTGAGGGTGGGGGGGGCTGATGACATGTGAGGGGAGGGTGGGCTGCTGACATGTGAGGGGGGGTGGGCTGCTGACATGACAGGTGCAGGGGGGAAGTGATGTGAGGTGCAGGGGGGGGAAGTGATGTGAGGTGCAGAGGGGGAGAGTGATGTGAGGTGCGGGGGGGGGGGAGAGAGTGATGTGAGGTGCAGGGGGGGGGGGAGAGTGATGTGAGGTGCAGGGGGGGAGAGTGATGTGAGGTGCAGGGGGGAGAGTGTCATATTGAGGGGAGGGGGAAAGTGTCATATTGAGGGGAGGGGGAAAGAGTGTCATATTGAGGGGAGGGGGAGAGAGTTCATATTGAGGGAAGAGAGACATGGGGGGGATGCTGACTTGTGGGGGGGATGCCGACATGGAATGGGCTGGGAGGATGTGGAGGGGGGTATTGTGTGTGATGTGGAGGGGGGTATTGTGTGGGTGAAGGAGAGAGATGGTGGTATGAGAGATAGATGGGGAGTATCGTAAAGATTGATAGTGAGGGGTTCTAGGGGAGATATGAGGATGATGATGATGATGATGATGATTTAACCCGTGCGGCCCAAATTTTTTTTCCTTGGAGCAGTTCGGCCCTTCTCACTTTACGAGTTGGGCAGGCCTGTCATAAATGAACAGGAAGGTTATACATTATATTTACAGACATTGCAGGACAGTTAGAGATCACATAATTGAGCGTATGCAACAGTTTACAGACAAGATTAAAATCTTAAAGAACTGAAACTGGAGGTGGTTTTCAGTGTGTCTGGTAGGTTGTTCCAGTTGTGAGGTGCACGGTAACAGAAAGAGGGCGGCCGGGTTCCTTACAGTGTTGTAGCCATTGGATCTCACCATTTACCTGGCTTTCAGCCCATGGTTTGGAAATATAACAAATATATGTAAGTAAAAACAACAACTCCTCTGAGCGTACAAAGGGCTCTGATTAAATGGCATTCTGTGACGTCAGTCTGTTTTGTCCCATTCTGCGTGCTACCCTCAAAGGAGATGCACTTTTGACCCTTGAGAATATGCAAGGGCTGTTCGAGTGGCCCACTTATTTTATATTAATGTACACAGTTCGTCATTTTTAATCTCTGTGTGCACCTGAAATACAATAAAGGAAACTAACATTTCCCAGCAGTAATTCTGTGCATCTATTATTCTATGTGCTGCACAATGCCTTCGGAAACTCAAGCAGTAACTGGAGTCCTGGCGGTCCGCTCTTTCCGAGGATGCATTGTGCGCAGCCCTAAGAACACTGGTAGTACCGAACAGACGCACTCAAACCTGGTTGCATTTCTTCTTGGAGAGTTTTGCCGTTAATTGGGGTTGCCACTTTAATCATTTTATGGCCAAATGCTTTAAAAAATGGCAGTTAATTTATTTTATTTTTAAGCTGTTTATTTTCATTTCAAGGGGTAACAAAAAAAATAATAAAAATAATAATAAAGGGGTGGGGGGGGGGAGATGGTATTATTTTACTGACCATCTTCAAACAGAAGATGGTCTCCAACTGCAGTCCCACCAAATGAAGGGATTCCTAGGACACAGCTCCCACAATAACCTGTGGGTCAATACGTTTTAAATTCATGCCAAAGCAGCACACACACACCCTGCCGACCCTATGAAGTGAACGAATGTTCCCAAACTAAAGCAATTAAAAAATAAAATAAGCCGCAAAGCGGTAATCTTCTCCATGATCAACACGTGCAAAATTGTAAACATACGGTAATAAGATGGAGGTCCAGGATCACTTGTTTATTCTAGAAGGTCACTATGTAACATCTGGTTGTAAAAAGAATATGAGAAATCAATTTAGGACTGTTGGCCACAGGCCTCTACAACAGAGCAACCCATGGGTCTGGATTCAGAGAAATACCTAGTAATTTATGAATGGGAATGTTATGAGCAGCCTGCACAGAACATTAAGCCAGCTGGTTGCCCCTACCCGTCAAGATGGCAACCCATGTATTAGACCAGACTGGCCTAAGTGTAGCTAAACCGGCTGCCAAGCACTGTTCGGATGTGTTCACCAAGTTAGTCATGTCCAACGACTGTTTATTTGGAGTTGCATATGTATTTTCTGTGGGATTCATTGTATGTTGCGCCCGTGATCCACTCAGCAGGGCCAGCATACACGAATCCAAAGACTGTCCATTGTATTAGCAAAGTGCAGTGTTTTGAGACAAAGGGGAGTGGGGCTGGGACAGAACACACTTGAAAGCCGGAGTGCTCTCTTCCCGGCAGTGAGGCGTCTCACCCTGTGGGAGATATGGAGTAGAGACTGGGGAGCAATCGCTTGGTCCTAGCTCGTCAGCTCGTTCCCTATTGGCCAGATCATAACTTCCTCTCCCTGAAGCGCCACCCCTTGGGGCCATTCTACAGCACTGTACCAGCCCCCAGTCCTGATTGGTCCATGCAGGGAGAGCCCCTGGCCAACGATTGGCTCAGCAAAGACACTTCACTGATCTGCCCTCGATTTTCCATGCTTTCAGGTGGAGGCCCTGGTTCTATGTAAGCCGATTCGAGTTTCACAGTTGTTGTGCTCAGGCGTGGTGACTAGAGACTGACTGGAAATACGAACTGTGACCAGAGAGGCGGTGATCCTTAGTAACTGGGATACCCAGACAGACGAATGGTGGAGACATCCTGGGTAAGCTATCTCCAAGCAGCTTATAGTATCTAGGAGTCCCCCATAACCCAGTTTTCTGGCAAATTGGAACAGTGTTACTCCCTGTTCTCTGCCAAAATTAACCTTGTTTTCAATAATGTATAAGCAAAGGCAAGGTCCACCATATGTGAGAGGGGTACCCGTTTTGGGCACAATCTCTGAAGCATGTGCAGGAGAACTGGATCAATAGCATATTAAAAAAAAGGGAGCGGGGTGAGGTACCAACAAAATAAATGTATAAGTGTTCTCCTTACTTATGACTGCACATACTGAGCTCCTGGCCGCAGCCTCAAATAGATCAGCCCAGTCTTCCCCCTCAAGAGACGCTCCTATCTCTCCCTCCCATGTCAACATGCAACCACGTGTTGTGTAAGTACAGGCTCAACAACATGCTAGAAATAGAGATGAGGCCTTTATACAAGTAATGAAAATTGAAAAAGGGACTAAAGTAGTAACTGTAGAGGGGGCTATGTTCGAACGAACGGACAAAGTGCTTACCGTGGAAAAACCTAAAGAGAGTTCGGAGGTGCAGTTTCTTGTTCTCATGCAGGTCTCCAAATTGCTTAACCCTATTCCTATGTGGAAAATAGCTGAAGCGCTCAAATGCAGGTATATCTCAAAATGATAATAAGCCAGACCACTGTACCAGGGTACTAACAATTGATATAGTACCTATTGTGTCATATAATGGGTACTATCCTCCTGAAGACAGGTGGTGTGTGGTGCAACCCACTCCCCATGTCTCATTGGCAGGTTCCCCTGAAAAATATGCAAATACTCACATCCTGGTAGGGCAGGCAGGCAGGCTGTGCAGCTACTCAATGCAATACAGGGAAAAGGGAGACCAAAAAGCGCACCAGCACAAACGGAGCAGGAAGAAACCAGAACAAAAAAATGATTAAAAGGGCACTTTAATGTGGCAAAAGACCCATCCAATGCATTTCGAACGTCGCAGCGTTCTTTTTGAAAAAGAACGCTGCGACGTTCGAAATGCATTGGATGGGTCTTTTGCCACATTAAAGTGCCCTTTTAATCATTTTTTTGTTCTGGTTTCTTCCTGCTCCGTTTGTGCTGGTGCGCTTTTTGGTCTCCCTTTTCCCTATTCCTATGTACCAGCTTTATGACTTGGGTAATGCTCGCTGCTTTTCATGACAAGAAAGCCAAGCCCAACCCAACGTTACAGGCTCAAGCTCAGGATTACTGCAACCCTTTCTTTTTCTCCTTTTAATAACAAATAAAAATCGGGGGGGAAAAAAAACCTCACTTTCCCAAACTTTTTTTACATTGCTTGAGATGTTAGAGTTTTTCTTCATTTGCCGTGTTCACTTCACATTTCGGATACATTGCATTCTGTGATTGTCGGACAAACCCGACAAGTCGGGAAATACATATACAACTATTGGTGGTCAGATAAGTTACAAAAAAAAAATCCTGATTAGTGCCAATTTCTCATTTCCCATGTTTATTGTACCACATCAAACCAGGCCAAGAAATACATGTCCTTTTTACCTTGGAAAAGCATAATGATTTGGTAAACAATTAAAATGTGTCACATCTACTAAAAAGGAGAGAACAGAAACTCAAGTGAAGGAAACTGTTTCATCTTGTCCTGCATTTCACCCGTTTATAAACGGTTTCTCTTTAGAAGCAGAGACTGTCTTTACATGCCAGGGCCCATTCCAACCAAAGCTTACACATTACTGTTCACCAAGACAATACGACATTATAATAACCATAACATACAAGTATAACACAGAAAAATTAAACTGTGTCAAGGGAAAAATACAAGGTATAAGGGGAAGGAAAGTACATGTAAAATGAACACTCAAGCATAGAGCGGCATTGTATGTGTCAGGCTACGTCCATAGTACAGGAGACGGCGCAAGCTACACAGCTCGCGCCAAAACAAAAAACACTAGGACTACAATGTATAAGTGCATAGTGCACATGCACTACGGGGAGACTCGCGCTACAAACAGTTATGTATTTCCTGCAACAGCTGGGTCACGTGAGCGGTTTGCCCAATGAGGACGAACCAGCTCTTTGACATCATGACCACGCCACTGACACGCCTCCCTGTCACCTCTGCCTGCAGACAGGAAATATCTCCTGCTGCAAGCAAGCGTGCGCTGCGCCAAGGAGCGCGGAAGCTAGCGCATTCCACTATAGCCAAGGCCCAAGGCATAGTTTTAGGAGGACATTTGTATTCTCTCAGGTGGGCAGTTGCAATGGCATACACCGCTCTGGGAAGACCACAACAACAAGTTCATATTAAGCCACTACCTTCTTTCAGTATTAACTTTACTCACAAATCTAATTTGAAAGACTGGCAATACATAACTGGAACATTTCAAGAATGAGAGTTGGCAGAAAATTTGGACCCTTTATTGGTTTAAAAAAAAAAAAAAAAAACAAAGACTGAAAAAGGTGAAAAGTCACAGTGAGCAGGGCCGCCAACAGGGGGGTGGGACAAAGGGCACTGACGTCCCGGGCCCCCTGGGTCAGGGGGGCCCGCCCCCCCTGCGAGGCCGGGCGCCAGTTAATTAAATAAAATTAAAATAAAAAAAGTTTAGAAATATGGCGGCAATTTCCTGTGCGCATGCGCAGGGCAAGCAGGGTGTCCTGCCTGCGGGCCCGCTCCCAACGTGGGACGGAGGGGGAAACACAAACCCAGCTTCCTCCGCGTGCGCCTCCTGCTCCAGCCCCCCCGCTCCCAACGTGGTCGCGCCATCACACTTTGGAGCATGCCCATAGAGGACCATCTCTTTGCTCGCCCTGCGCTCAGGTTACTGGGGACAAGGCCTAACAAATTCAGTCACAAAATTTGGATTCACCAATAATACACACACTGGTATTTTCACATGCATATAGGGTTTAACCTTTCACTAGATGGGCCTCCAATGTGTTGCTTTGCCATCAATGAGAAGAAGTGTTAAATGACAACATTACAGTTTTGGTCTCTATGGAGGTTATGCACAAAAGGACTGAAGGATCAGAACATTGAAGACTCATTAGTTGTGACCTTCATTGTCCCATGACTAGTTACTGAATGCTCCGTGTGCTGCCCCCTCGGCACCTTTAATACCTGGCTTTGCCCAGGGTGGAAAGTTAGCACCAGGCAGCATTTGATGCAGGAACAAACCCTAAAGCCAATAAGACTAGTTCGACACAAGGCTCACGAATTAAGTGATCTGCCAAGTATCACATTTAGTCAGTGATGACGCACTGATTTACAGTCATTGGTCTCATACATCCGAGCAGACTGCGGAATAAAACTGAAGCCGATGATTAGGTTGTGTTGCAACAGGACTTGATGATAATTATAAGTCTTTAAAATATAACCTGCCCCACCTAAAATACCATTTAAAAAAATACTTCAAGGGACACTGCCCTTTACATTAAAATCAATTGACAATTGGTGATAATACACTGAAAACACTGAAACGTATTAAGTAGCAGTGTCCCTTCTATCCAGAGGGCACTGTATATTAAATAATCTCAAAGTCCATTACGAGATTACCTATTTTACCAGTGCAACTAGCATGTAGGTTAAATGCTCCTGCCAGGATGGACGATTATTACCTTTCAGAAGTACTCCCCAAAAAATAAAGATTAGCCGCGCTTGAGACTGCGTGTAGCTGCTTGCGCGCCCAGCACAATGCACGATGGACGGCCGCCTTTGCCAAAAGACAAGAATGTTGTATTTTGCCGTGGCGGGCGAGCATTGGCCACGTCACGGTGACGGTTCAGCCTATGAAGGCGAACCATACACATGTCATGGCTGCATCCCCGCCACGCTCTCCCCCCCTCCGATCTCCTGCTCTTCACAGGAAGCGTAGCCGCAGACCACAGGTCGCGGCTGAAACTGGTGCACGCGCCGATAGCCGCCCGGCACACACACGCAGTGACTGGGGCCAAAGCCTTAAGGGGCACTCCGGACGACACTATACTTTTTTTAATTTATTATTTAAATGAGTATGAAGCAGGGGGTTTCTGGAGCGGAACCGGGTTGCTTCCTAAGATACTTACCTCCAGTGGGGGTGCCAATATCTTTCTGAAGTTTAAAGCTCCTATGGCACTAAGCCAATAGGAAGCAAGGAACGATGGTGCAGCTTCCTATTGGACCGCAGAACTTTTAAACAGCCATGTTGTGAACCCAGCCAGGGCTCCTACAGGTAGGACCTACGGAGGTACGCATCTCGGGAAGCAAGGGGTACCCGGAGCTGAAAGCAACGCAGTTCAGCTCAAAAAAAAAAAAAAAAAATGAATAAAAACAACCTGCTTCAATCCTATATAAGAAAAGAAAAAAAAATGACAAAGCATAGTGTCGCCTGGAGTACCTCTAATGCATTACAGCTGCAGTCTCATACACAGAAAAAAACATTGCAGTTGCAAGTGAAAACACACAGGATGTACATTTGTTTAAAAGCAACTATGCATTGTAGAGAAAAGTTTAATGGCCAATTCATTTAGGTCAAAAGCTAGGCCAACATCAAAACATGCTGCATTGGCACGGCCAGGAGGAATAATGTGAACCAAAACAGTGACCTGGGCTTGGTTATCCAAACTAAAATAAAAACAACATGCTGCCAGGACAGAAAAATAAAACGTAAGCCAGAGCAAATAGGACAGCCCCTTTACTACCGGGTGTAAACAACAATTGCCAATATTGAGCAATCTTGGGCTTTGCAAGAGCTGTTACACTAGGAGTATGGGAAAAGGAACGCAAGTCAGTCAGTCAGAAATCTGCCACCACAAACAAAACATTTGTCTTCACTATTAGGCCAAGGAATAAAAGTGCCTTTTTTTCTTAATGTAGCTGCCTGTGCTGACCACTTTCTTTTGCATGTTTTAAAATCCAATGTTTTATTTGAAATATTAAGTGGTCAAAATGGAGCTTTTTCCCCAAGCCCATTGCCGTCTGAGGGTAAGAGGTGTGTGTACACACACACACACACACACACACACACACACACACACACACACACACACACACACACACACACACACACACACACACACACACACACACACACACACACACACACACACACACGTTGAACAGTTTGGGATTTCTAAAAAGCACATTGAATATTGTAAGAGTTTTTCTGTGGTCTATTCTTAGGCATAGAAACCAGTCTTTCCACAAGTACAGGATGCATTGCAGCATGTAAGTAAGAGGTATGTGCCACTGCCATTACATTTCTAAGAAGCAAGGTCAAGCAAGCGCTGTAAGAAAGCTGTGTCATATACAAGAAATTGTACAACACAAGGTTTATATTACCAGAATAAGATTTCCTGTTATTTTAAAGCTGTCACACAGCTACAAAATCATGCAGGCAGGACAACAGAAAGTCCTTCAATACTTATATAGAGGATCTATTTTACCCGACTGAATTAATGCCTTATTTACCTGACCAAGCAGGTAAATAGCCTTTACCATGCTTACACAATCGCTACACATGAGCATCTAGGAGACATTTACATTTAGGCTGCGCTTATAGTGCCCGGCGACGGCAACAACGCCGCACCAAAACAAATACATTGGATCCGTTGCATGCGCTTATAGTAAGCGCGACGGAGCGACAAAAAATGTTGAAGCCATTGAAATTTGATTTTGGGAGAAACAGTCGCCACATGTGACTGTCTCTACACCAATCACAGAGCGCCAACTGCACTCTGCCCGCCCCCTTCGTGACATCACTGGCCTTGTCGCTCCTAAAACTAAAGTGCAACTTTCGCCAGTGGCAACGGGTGACGTCATCGGTCGCGTCGCTATAAACTCGGCCTTAGTCTGTCACTATAAGTTTTTTTGCCACTTACATCGTATGGATATTATTTGTATTTGGACGGTGTATGTTTATGTTGTGAACAGCTGAATAAAGATGGAGCTCTAGAGTCCTCAGGGAATTTTACAGTTCCATAACCACAAATTAAAAAATCTGCAATAATTATCAAAGCTGTGGAAATTGCCAGCTGCCACAGCACAGAATTCCTGCAGAAATTAAGTACAGGTGACAATTACCATGGTAAAACCTTGAATGGATTTGGGTCTTGGAGACAGAGTATAGTTATCATTGTTGCAGTGCTACTATAAACCAGTCAGTCATCTGTAGGCTGCAAACTTTCCACCTCTATATTTTTTTTTTAACGAGATTTCTGTCTCCAGCATTAAACATGTCTAAATCTTTCCTTTGGAGATTACTCTGGTGAATTTTGGAAAACTTCTACTGCAGAACTCACCCCCGCCTCCAAAAATAAACAAATGTATGAATTAAACTAGAACCATGTACATCAAGCATGTCAAACTCAAAGGCTAACACGGGCCAAATAAACAAGGTTTAAGTTTATGTGGGCCGCAAAAAAACAAAAACTTCAATTTCATAGAAACGTAGGTTTATTTCAAAAAGTAGTGTGTGTGCGTGCGCGTGGTGTTCTTACCTGTTCCGCAGTCCCTCAAGGTACTATACTGGAGGGGAGGTGTTCCCTACCTGTCTTCGATGTCCCCCGTGTGAAACTTGAGAGTCAGATCTGGAAGAAAGCAGAATAGGTTATTTCGGTGTAGGTATAGGGCAGTTAAGATAAAACAGAGAGAGGGGGGGGAGAGGGAAAGGGGGGGGGGAGAGGGAAAGGGGGGGGGAGAGGGAAAGGGGGGGGGGGAGAGGGAAAGGGGGGGGGAGAGGGAAAGGGGGGGGGAGAGGGAAAGGGGGGGGGGAGAGGGAAAGGGGGGGGGGAGAGGGAAAGGGGGGGGGAGAGGGAAAGGGGGGGGGAGAGGGAAAGGGGGGGGGAGAGGGAAAGGGGGGGGGAGAGGAAAGGGGGGGGGGAGAGGGAAAGGGGGGGGGAGAGGGAAAGGGGGGGGAGAGGGAAAGGGGGGGGAGAGGGAAAGGGGGAGGGAGGGAGGGAAAGGGGGGGGGGAGGAAGGGGGGGAGGAGGAAAGGGGGGGGAGGGAGGAAAGGGGGGGGAGGAGGGAAAGGGGGGGGGAGGGAGGGAAAGGGGGGGGGAGGGAGGGAAAGGGGGGGGGAGGGAGGGAAAGGGGGGGGAGGAGGGAAAGGGGGGGAGGGAGGGAAAGGGGGGGGAGGGAGGGAAAGGGGGGGGAGGAGATGAGGGAAAGGGGGGGGAGGGAGGGAAAAGGGGGGGAGGGAGGGAAAGGGGGGGAGGGAGGAAAGGGGGGGGGGGAGGGAAGGGGGGAGGGAAAGGGGGGGAGGGAGGAAAGGGGGGGAGGGAGGAAAGGGGGGGGAGGAGGGAAAGGGGGGGGAGGAGGGAAAGGGGGGGGAGGGAGGGAAAGGGGGGGGAGGAGGGAAAGGGGGGGGAGGAGGGAAAGGGGGGGAGAGGGAAAGGGGGGGGGAGGGAAAGGGGGGGGAGGAAAAGGGGGGGAGGGAGGGAAAGGGGGGGGAGAGGGAAAGGGGGGGGGGGGAGGGAAAGGGGGGGGGAGAGGGAAAGGGGGGGGAGGGAAAGGGGGGGGGAGGGGAGAGGGAAAGGGGGGGGGAGAGGGAAAGGGGGGGGGAGAGGGAAAGGGGGGGGAGAGGGAAAGGGGGGGGGAGAGGGAAAGGGGGGGGGAGAGGGAAAGGGGGGGGGGAGAGGGGAAAGGGGGGGGGAGAGGAAAGGGGGGGGGAGAGGGAAAGGGGGGGGGAGGGAGGGAAAGGGGGGGAGGGAGGGAAAGGGGGGGGGAGGGAGGGAAAGGGGGGGAGGGAGGGAAAGGGGGGGAGGGAGGGAAAGGGGGGGGGAGGGAGGGAAAGGGGGGGAGGGAGGAAAGGGGGGGGAGGGAGGGAAAGGGGGGGAGGGAGGGAAAGGGGGGAGGGAGGGAAAGGGGGGGGAGGGAAAGGGGGGGGAGGGAGGGAAAGGGGGGGGAGGGAGGGAAAGGGGGGGAGGGAGGGAAAGGGGGGGGAGGGAGGGAAAGGGGTGGGAGGGGAGGGAAAGGGGGGGGGGGAGGGAGGGAAAGGGGGGGGAGGGAGGGAAAGGGGGGGGAGGGGGAAAGGGGGGAGAGGGAAAGGGGGGGGGGAGAGGGAAAGGGGGGGGGGAGAGGGAAAGGGGGGGGAGAGGGAAAGGGGGGGGAGAGGGAAAGGGGGGGGGAGAGGGAAAGGGGGGGGAGAGGGAAAGGGGAGGGGAGAGGGAAAGGGGGGGGGGAGAGGGAAAGGGGGAGGGAGGGAAAAGGGGGGGAGGGAGGGAAGGGGGGAGGGGGAAAGGGGGGGAGAGGGAAAGGGGGGGAGAGGGAAAGGGGGGGGGGAGAGGGAAAGGGGGGGGGAGAGGGAAAGGGGGGGGAGAGGGAAAGGGGGGGAGAGGGAAAGGGGGGGGAGAGGGAAAGGGGGGGGAGAGGGAAAGGGGGGGGAGAGGGAAAGGGGGGGGAGAGGGAAAGGGGGGGGAGAGGGAAAGGGGGGGGGAGAGGGAAAGGGGGGGGGAGAGGGAAAGGGGGGGGGGAGAGGGAAAGGGGGGGGAGAGGGAAAGGGGGGAGGGAGAGGGAAAGGGGGGGGGGAAGAGGGAAAGGGGGGGGAGAGG